>NC_089826.1:48782404-49085434 GCF_035046505.1 Tiliqua scincoides
GAGAGAGGAATCCCCACAGGAAAGCAAGTTTCTAGCCCAACAATGGGTGATCTTTATGAGAGTGCCCTTTCTGCAGTCTGGCAGCTGTGATGGGATTTCTCTCTATCACGCTAAGGTGGCTTGTCAAATCTCTAGGGGACAGAGAATACACCACCAGTCTAATGCCTGACACAAAATCATGTATTGTTTTGAAAGCCTTATTGGTGCTATGGAGATGAATGCCAGAGGTAAAGAACCCTGCAAAACCCCTAAGAAATTTTGCTGGTGTTATCAAAACAAAAGTGTTTTGTTTCCTTCAGCACTCTCAGATGTTTCACCAAGAAAGGAACCCTGAAGTTAAAGCTGCCTTACATTGTCCCCATAGATGACACTTGATGACAATTTTAGCTTGATATATCCCCAGGTTGGAGGAGTTCATCACGGGGGCATTTAGCTAAATTATCTTATGCTGTTGTTTTATAGAGAGTGTGGCATTCACAGTGATACCCGTGGAAGGTATCACTTTAGCAGAAATGGGGGTCTGCAACATGGTCCAATCACTAGCATTTAAAAAAAAAAAAAAGCTTTCCAACTTATTGAACATGAGCCTGTGAAAAAGGTTTGAAAGATAGTGCCTCTGTCGAAACAGTGCATTCTCCCCCCAGTGCCCCTTGATGGTGCTGTGGGAGCCTGGGCCAGGGATGAGGGTGGCCTTGCCCAGGATTCCACTTTCGTACCACCTTGTTTGTTGCCTGTGAGAAGTTCCATTGAAGGTGGTCACCAATATGCTTCAGATTCACCACGGGGAGGAGGCTACCGCCACCTCCTCTACCGGCAGGCTGCAAAGGGGCTTCACAGAAGTCGGTCTCACTCCCAAGGGGAGTGGGGGCTTGTAGGTCTCCACAGCACACTAGTCTCCACCTCTGATGGGAAAGCCTGCCATGCAGGGCTGGCCCTTTTTATGTCTACTCCAGGCATGACTGGCACTTTATTTCTGTCCCACAAGCTTCACCACCCTCTGTCCATTTTCCCAATCTCACTTCCACAGAATTGCTCTGCTCCTGTTGGCAGACAGCCACCACTCTCTATTCCCTAGCACCCTATTTAGCCTAATCTTAAGTAAATCCCCCCATCAGTAGAGCTGCCCCAATGGAGCATATACTGCATCCTGCAGGGGAGAAAGTGGTAGAGGTCTTCGCAAGGTAAGGGAGCATTTGTTCCCTTACCCTGGGGCAAACCCAATGGGTCTCTTTAAATCTTCACCAGCAATTTTGCTGGCATAGATCCAAGCAGAGTAAGGAAGAGGGAGTGGGGGAAGGAATGGGCCAGGATTCTGGCACAAGTTTCTGCCAAAGGTATCCATCCCTCCCTCCCACCTGCATTCCCTCCCTGCCCAGACATTCCCCCATTCCTCCTCCTGCCCACCCACCCCAGGCCGGCTTACCTGTGGTTCCATGTGTACAGCATGTGTACAGCAGTGGGCCGCCAATACGACTGCAGTTTCCAACAGTGGTTCTGAAATGGCTGCCAATGGTGCACTATACACCCTGCTGTATACTATTTACTACAGCAAAACCTCTCTGTTCTACTGTTGTAAAACCTAGTTAGGCTTGGACTGTAACAGAAGAATCGGGGGAAGTGAGAGGAGTGGCCAGGATAAGCATGTGCTATAATGAGACATGTCATTTAGTGATGCCTGATTTGAACTTAAACATATCATCTGAACTGGCCCTGTTCTTTAAATGCAAGTTGATTTCATCCCACTGAAGTCAATGGAGCTAAGGGCGCAATCCTAACTCTGTTAGGTTACTGCAAGTCCCTTGTGCTGGCCCAGGAGGGCCACAAACGTGCCGTAAAGGGGCACGTTCTGGGGTTGGGGGAGGGCAGTGGGTGGACGGAGTTCTAAGGGGTGGGTGGGCGGAGTGTGGGAGGCAGGGCTGGGACCCAACCCAGTTATGCTGGATCCCAATCCTGTCCTCCAAGCAGTGCGGAGCACTCCAAGCCCCGCCTTGAGGCTCCAAGTTCCTTGGACTTGTGCCACCTCCTGAAGTGGCGCAAGTCCAAGGAGACCCATTGGGGCTGTGGTGGCTTATATGGGGGTAAGGGAAAGAGTTTTCCCTTGTCTCTAGCTGAGCCACTTCTGGCCCCAATCTTAGACTGGACACAGCACAGGTCTCCTGGCCTGCCTGTTCCAGCGCAAGATAGAAATGCGCTGCATGTTGCTTTAAAACAATTTGACAGAGCAGATTTGTTACTTGGGAGCTTTGGTACAGTTTTTCCATCTCCCTTTCTTCCCCTTTTGCAATCTGTTCAGATACCAGTATCATCATCAGACATAAGAGCAAGGTTCGGTTCCTGAAGTCCACTGCTGTGGTTGCACTCACTTCGGTTTGAAGATAGTGCTCTTTCTATTTCTGCCACAGGCACGAACGGCAGCACATCTCCTGTTTTTTTTTCTTTGCGTGAATGAATGAGATGAAGAACAGGAGTTCAGAACCAGAAATGGCCCCTGACATCCTTTGCACCATGCAAATTGCTTTGATTCTCTGGCACTGTAAGAGATAACCATTCCAAAGCCTCACATCTTGCCCTTTGCTTTGTAGACAACGCAGAGACTTCCTTTGCAGGAGTACAGACAGGTGAAGTTTGCACATTGACTGTTAGTAAAAGAAAGGAAAATCTGCAGAATGCCACCAAACCAGGCCATTTTAACATTGTGTGAATAATCAAACTATAACTTAATGGCTGCAAAAGGTTGTTCCATTCCTGTATTAGATTTTTTTCCCCTTAGCCGTGCTTGTTTCTGCTCAGTGCGACATTTGCAGACTTGCTTTAGTCAGCCATAATTTATACTTCTTTCTGTTCAGAAAGTCCCAGAGCTTATAATACTTTAGTCTCAAGTGAAAAGCACCGTTGTATACAGTTACTGCTTTAAAATGTGATTCTTTTATATCAGTCAGCTTTATTAGACAGTAACCCTTTTTTATTTTAAAGAGAGAGAGAGAATGCATTTTCCCTCAGATCAGGTCATGGATAGCATATTTTCTCAGCAAAAGCGACAACATTTGCTTCCTGGTTTGGGGGGCTTAAGAAGAAAGCAAAAGCTGTGACATGTGACAGAGGAAGTGACAACTTCATGGAAGCAGTCAGGATATTCTAATGCAGTTTATTCAAAGGTTGGGAAAGCACTAAGTACTTGTAGGGAGTGATGGGGGATGGCGTCTTGGCAGCAATGGCACTTTCAGGATCATGCCGCCACCAAGACAAAGTGGGGTTCCTATATATCTGGGGGACCACAGAAGCATTCTGGAGGGTGCTGAATTTTGCACCCCCTTCTGTGGGTCTCCCTGAACCTCATTACGGCTTCCTGATGTGATCGTGTCCCACTTCCGGTTTCACAATAAAAACCAGAAGTGGGTCACACCCTTAGGAATGTGTGACAAAAACCAGAAGTGAGTCAGACCTTCCAGAATGTCGGCATGACCCCCAGGTATGTGGGAAACCCCCCCTTTTTTTTCCTCAGCAGCAGTGCAATCCTGGAAGCACCATTGCTGCCTTCCCACTGCCCCTGCCCATCACCACTCCTCTTACAGGGGAAGGCAGTGTTTCTGATAGTCTTGGGGGGGGTCATGACCCCCAGGTTGAGAAACACTGTCCTAATGACTTGAAACTATCCACTATCCTATTACTGTCATCAGTGATGATGGAAGGGGTTGTCCAAACTGAGCATTGGCTGATGGTCTACACTGATCAGAAGGCCCACCCACCTAGATGGCCCCAGTCCTCAATCCTCCTGGTATTGGTGGTCCAACTCAGTTGGCAGATTTGTACTACTGCTGTGTCTGCAGCTCTCATCAACAAATGGGAGTGTTCCCCAGAGGTTCCTGCTTTATTACAGGGCTTCTAGCGGACACTATCATTGGCTGATGGAGGAGCCATCCCCCACTGTCACCTGCCACTGCTGCTGCCTAACATGTCATGGATGGTCCAGTGCAGGGCCTTGCTCTAGGGCTGTCAGCAAGCTAGTACTAGTGCTGGTACTGATGTTGGCATTTACTCTTGGGCACCCATTGTGTAGCCTAGCATCTTGGAAGACTCACAATCGTAGCTCCCCCTACTTAGTGCGATCCTAATGATGAATATTAGAGAAAATAAGTATAGAACACTTCAAGTCCCAGAGATGGAGAAAGAATATTCTGTAGCTAAACATGCTCTGTAAAGCTTTGGCTTGATATCGCATCTTTCTCCGATTACGATGGTAGAGGAGCAGCTTGCATCTCCTAAGGCAATTACTATTGACTGTCAAGAGATATATCCTTTAATTAGACCGCAAATGGCTTGGCTCGGGCTGATAAACAAAAGCAAAGAAATGGCACAAAGAAATGTTTGCCTACATGCTTTGGCATGTTCTGTTATCTTTTTGGCGCACAACAGTCAATTTAAGGCCTAGAAAGCTGGATTTGAAAGCTGGATCTCCTCCGAAGAGGGAAGCTCTTAACACAAATCGAAACTGAGTTTAAAAGGAGAGGGCTGTTGTTACGACTGGGTCTTGTTGCATGTTCTGTTCCTTGTATTTCATGTTAATTGTGATTTGAATTATAGACACTAGCGCAAACACATTTCTGAGTCAAGATTATAAATACACACGCATTCATGCATACCTACAATCTCATACACACACACACACACACACACACACACACACACACACACACACACACACACACACACACTGATGTGTTTGTACATGCATGCACATGTACATACATACACACATTCATACATTCCAGTTGAAAAAGACATTCATGAAAAAGACAGATCTGGCCGCAGTTATCCATGCTCTACTCGTATCACTTTTGGACAGCTTTAATATTCTCTAGTTGGGGCTGCCTTTATAAACTGTCTGCAAACGTCAACTGATATAGAATTTGGCAGTCCCAGACCCTGCTGGGACTGTTGCTGTAGCATGAACCACATTAACCCTTTGCCTTTATTTCCCACTAACCACCCCCATTTTTCTTCTCCCTCTTTCTTCTTGGTACCCCAAAATCTTCCCTTCCTGACTCCGAGTTCCTCTAGAAACTCCATCTAATCTCCCTATGTCTCTTCTCTCCCCCCCTCTTTACTCTGCCCCTTCTCCTTCTTAGAATTCCTCTCTCCTATCTTCCTTCTAACCACCTTCCCCTAAGGCTCCATTGCTGTGTGAAAGTGAACTGTAAGAAGTTCTCCTATCAAAAGTAAGTCTGTTGAGCTAATTCAGTTTGATCAGCCTGGAGTCCTTTTTTTTTTAAAAAAAAAAAAAAAAACAACAACCCAAAACATTTTAATAAACTTTTGTGCAACTTCACCCACATCTCCAGTACAATAGCACTTCAATGATGATTTTACTATACTTTTTCCGCCCTGCCAAAAATTGCCAAGCATTGAAAGTAGAACCTTCTGCAGGCAAGCAATGTACTTATGGCTGAGCTATGGCTCTTTCTCTGACAATCTTATGTGTTCCAAACATGGTTTGAATTAATGGTCAAAACCTTGAACAGAAACCAAGTCTGTGGCCATTAGAGTTTGGTATTCTGAACAGCCCAGAATTCATATAATCAATAGCAGAGGTCTTAATTGTAATTGTGGAAACCACACCACATACTCTATAACGGCCACTGACAATCATCACTTATGGACACATTAGTATACCCATGGCTTCTCCAGGTTTCAGAATTTAACAATCCATAACTGTTAGAATGGGCAAAGTTTCTCTGACATACTTGAAAACATAGCAGCACTTCAATTTTTCTTAAATAATTTGCAATAACATGCTGTTGTTCTAATAGATGCTTACATGGCTGTAATTTTCAAGGCTTTATGTTTTGATTTATGGCAGCTTGCATCTAACAGGGAATCATATTTTTTGCATTTAGTTTAACTGCTTGTCATCGCAAGAGTCAAATGTTTTCTATTTGGTAAAAGAGTATTTTCTGAAAGCTAAATATCATAGAATTGATCTGCAGCCCTAGCCTTGGAATTAATTTGTTTCAGGCAAGAGGGGAGGAAAACATTACCCAAAAGACTGCCTACATTTATCAAGCAGTCATAAAGCTAAGAGGTTTAACAGCTTTGATTTTATTAGTGAACTCAGACTGCATAAAAGTTCAATTTAATCATGATTTTTAAAAAAAAAAATGTGTACAATATTATTAGAATGATGGTGCAAGGAAATCCATCTATAATTCTTAGACTTCATTCTTTAACCAGGAATTGGTTACTCATACAGACTGTGAAATTCCCTACCCTTGGAACAAAAAGTATATGGTAGTACACTTGGATTTCCAAGAAAATTTTAAACACAGTTTATCACCAAAGGCCAGGGCATTTCTAGGGTATAGCATGACAGGGCATCTGCCCTGGGTGCGCTTAAGGGGGGGGCACCAGGTGTGTACTTATAGGGCGGTGAATGGAAGAGGCAATATACACTCTATCCATGGTGCTCCAGATGGTTCCTGGCCTCTCTGCGGGGGAAGGGTGGACATCCTTCTAATTGGGCTCACCTGCAGGTCTGTTTGGCTCTGAAATTGGAGCTATTCTGGCTCACATTGCCACGCCATCCCACCGCGGGCACCATTCAGCCTGGACACAGCTGCCAAAGGCTCTTGAGTGAACTTAGCAATTGCGGTCAATGAAGAAATGTCATTTTATGGATTGGAATCTGGTGAAAGAACAGGTGGCAGAGGTGGAATAAAGGAACAGTTTTCACAATTGGGGAAATAAGCAGTGGGGTCTGTACTCAACAGTGCTGATTACTTGGGGTGAGGAACTTATCCATTCAGGGGAGGGGGGCCCACTTTCCTGAACTGGCACCTACTGTAATGTAATTCACAAAGGCCAAGTCTCAACCACTGGAGGATTCCTTCGTTCTTGCATATGTTGGATATGTCTGGTTAGGTATCTTTTCTTTGTTTTATTCAATATTTAATTTTTGTAGCAAAAAACTGTGCAACACATAATACAGTATATAGGATTTAACAGACTTATAAAGACATGTATAAACGGCTTTTTAGGCACATGAGCATTGGGCTATTTCCCCATTTCAGCATGGAAGATGAAACAAACCAATGCATGGTTTTAATCAGTATAAGGCCATGATGGAGTACTGTGATAAAACAGAGTTAACAACTTAGCTCCATAGAGTATTTAAGACTGTCTGTCATAACATAGATGAGATTTAGGGATAAGCACAGGAAAGAAACCCCCAAAGTCCTTTTTTTTTTTAATACATCAACAAAGACTAGAACCATCAAACTGTCGGACTGATTTTTATCTTCACAGACTTTCCTGTTTGTGTGTGTATATCAGCTTTGGACCCATAAGAGATGCATTTGTTTATCTCTCAGTGTGCAGATTTTACTGCAGGGAGCATAAATTCAGATTGAAATATGATTGAGATATGGAATCAGGCATGTAGCATAACCCTGCATGTCTTTACTTGGGAGTAAATCTTACTGCGTTGAATGGGTCTTACTCTCTAGTAAGTGTGCTTAGGACTGCCACCTTACAGAAATAAACATTTTTTTCATTTAGAAACCTGAAGAAGACCAAGATAATGTCCAAGGAATTGATAAGGAACTGTTACCTTGAGGGGTTATTGCTTCAGTAGAGCTGAAAATGGATAAATGCTAACAAAATAAAGGATCCCAGTACTCTGTCCATGCTCTTGCTGGACAAAGTAAAGGGACCCGGTACTCTGTTGCATGCCCCTTATACATTCCCCAAATACATGGGGGGGGGGGACAATAATGGGTCAATGGTATCTGTGACCACTGCATATTGCCCAGGTTAACTCCTCCCCCCCCCCATAATAACACAAAAAGTTCAGGTATGAGATGAAATGGGCCACATTTATTGATTACTGTTCCCAATTCAATATATCCTGCAGGAAGAATTCCATTCACTCCTCTCTGTTTAGGATCTTCACCTACCTTGGAGAAGACAGACACAACTGTTGCTTGCTCCTTGAACGTTACCACCTTGGCTGCTACTGGAGGTTGCTTCCTGCTGATTCCAGGTACTCCCCATCAACCCCTGCAAAAGCAGGGGGTCAAGGCAGCTGAATCGGTCTGCCCATCACAAGCCTGATAGCCTTTGAAATGGACTTTGCCATTCAAGCCCAAGGGGTCACTAGTCTGCATCTCCAAGCAAGAAAGCTTCTTGAGGTTGGTTCTGGTTTCCCCTTTGACACATTTTAGGGTACACACTAGATCTGTAATCCTATCACATGTCCTGCACTACCTGCCAGCCAGATTAAAGACACCACATCTCAGTCTGGGATAGCTGAAAACTCATCCTGCCAATGGCCAAGTGGAAGGTAAGACATGCTTACCTGGTCCCTGCAAAGGGTAGCCAACTATGCTCAGCCTGTCAAGGATGGCTAGATTAGGGTGCAATTCCTCCCAAGATCACAGTGGCAGGTTTAGGACTTTCACATCCAAGATACTGCCTTAGCCCCACCCCAAGTCCCAACCACCAATCAGGTGCCGTTTCTCCCTGCTCATACAAGGCAGGAGCAGGTGTGGAAAGCCACACCCTACAGCTGCAAAGGGGTTGCAGTCTCAGACCACAATTGTTAAAGATTAATGGAAATCTGGTTTGCAAATCAAATGGCATTTTCCAGGTAAATTTGTACCCCAGAATTTATGGTTCACTGATAAGAAGAGCCCCACTGGATCAAACCAAAGGCCGTCTGGTCCAGCTTCCTGTATCTCACAGTGGCCCTCCAGGTGCCTCCGGGTGCACAGGAGACAAAAGGGCACCTGCATCCTGTTGCCACTCACTTGCACCTGGTCTTCTGAGGTAGCCTACTTATAAAACCAAGGAGGTTGCACATACCCATCTTGGCTTGCAACTTATGGTGAACTTTTCCTTGATAAATCTATCCAATTACCTTTTAAAGGTATCCCATACATGAAGAACAGTACAGTACATGATGTACTGATTACTTAGCCTCTTAGCACCAGGCATATTGCTGAATAAGAGAACTGTATAGATACAACATTAATATAACTACACCCCTCCCCCCCAATGGGTGTTTTCATTTTTCCACTAATTTGTAAGAGTCTTTGCTGGGAGGTTTTTTAACCTTGCATATCAAAGAGAACCTCTCCCCACCCCCCTTTCAGAAGCATGTTGGATAAGTTATGAGGGCGCAAAAGCAAATAAGTGCTAAGGAATAAAAATACCTGCTTGAAGAATGTGCTTCTGGGGAAAAGAATTTCAGTTCCAATGAATCTCTTTCTTGCACCACACATGTCAGAAATAAAGCTCTCTTGTAGGATTCTGATGTAGGCCCCTCATTCCCCAGTCAGCAGGGGTCAGGACTGACAGCTCACTTAACTGCTCATGGAGACAGAACACATCTTGACTCATGTCACTGAAAGTAAGCCCTCTGGATGAATATCATAGACAGGATCCACCGGGAGACCAATCCTTTCCAATCCTCCTGGTCTCCCTGTGATGGCGGTGGCAAGATAAAAGCAGATAAAAGAGTTCTTAGCCTTGGGAGTTTGGTCCCTCAGTTAAACTCTAACCTTCAAATATATAACCTTATGCGCCTTCTTCTGTTCTTTGCCATAGTGCAAGGCTGTTTCTGAAAAACAAGCCTAAAATTTACAAACAGTCCATATCTAATATTGTCTATGTTTGAATTAATTAATTAATTAATACTATAGAGACATTTAGACTGCTGCAAGAAGAAGATCAGGTCAATGGCATTTACATATAAATTATATTTTACTAATACAAACCCTGTAACAGAGAGTTTGGTCTTTCATTGCTATGTCCTTCTTTAACCAGGGTAGAATTAGGAAGATCCCCAGTGGCTTGTAAGGAGATTTCATGCTGCACTCAGAGCTCTTCTTCTTTTCTTAAGATGTCAAGTTTGTCATTAAAAAAAAAAAAAAAAAAAAACCTTGAAAGGAAAATTTGCAGTTTGATCGAAACCATTAGGAAGCAATACTTGCCAAACAGAGTCATTTGACTGGAAGACAGTATATGAATCATATTTCAGATCTCTCTTGAAAGGTACAGATCCTCACACTCATGCATTAATCTTCAAGGCATTAACTTGGAGGTATAGCCCATTGATTTCTTTAGAATTTATTCTTCAGTACGTGTCATGTCGCCTTATGGGCTAGTCATAAAGGCTGCTGCATTGAATCAGCAGTTCTTATGATTCTGCAACACTAAGATGTGGGCACCCCCTCATAAGCAATTTTACCAATCTTATCAAGGTACAGCTTGCTTGCCTCAAAATTCTACAGATTTTTCCCCCCTAGCTTGAGGATAACTTTCCACACTTCCTTTAAGCAGATTGGATGCAAACATAATCCAATTCTATCCCCACCAAGACAATATGCAAAATCTCATACTTAAAATCCTATATGTGTTGTGTGTGTGTGCTCTGAACATTCCAGGTTATGATATGTAAAAACAATAATAAAAATTAAAACCTTAGTTTTAATTTTCTCATATGAATGAGAAAAAACATAAGATAAAAAAAAGCTATTCTATAGGGCAAAGACTGGCTTCACCACTCATCAAAAGAGAAAAAGACCCAATGACAGCTGAATCTCTCTGGGAAGTTGTGTTCCATTGGTAGAATGTAACAGTCTCTCTAATGGAACCTTATTCACAATACTCTGATAGCGTAGAAACAGGGCATCCAAGACAAATCTGAACAAATTAACATGGCAAGGAGCAGTCTATGATGTACATAGGACACATACTAAGAGCCCAGTCCTATTTGGGCCTTAGAAGGCCTTCTGGGGGTTGGAAAGGCCACACACAACCAGCCCTCAGAACCTCTCTAGATAGAGAGGCATCAGGCATGAGTGGCCCTGGGGTTGTGTAGCTGGGGAGGCACTTGGGAGTACTTGTACTCAATGACCCCCCCCCCCCAGGTATGTCAGTGTTGAGCCCTAAGGGCACAATCCTAACCCCTTATGTCAGTGCTTTCCAGTACTGGCATAGCGGTGCCAATGGGACGTGTGCTGCATCCTGCAGTTGGGTGTCACTCACGGGGGACTCCTCAAAGTAAGGGAATGTTTGTTCCCTTACCTCAGGGCTGCATTACCTTTATGTCAGTGCTGAAAAGGAGGGAATCTCCTGAAAAGCAGTGCTGAAAAGCACTGACATAAGGGATTAGGATTGTGCCCTAAGACTCTGAAGAAATTTTATGCTGGCACAGAGGATGTAGGTGTGCTGACAGGAGATTCCCTCCAGACTTATCAAAGCCAACTTAAAATTCACTGCAATCACCACATGAAGGGCACTTGAATTGCGATCCATGTGATACTACAGCTGTTCCACTTAGTAAGTTTAAGGTGTAGAATCTCATAGCCATGCCACATGGAGTTCTTGCTTGCTCCAGGTCATCCCCATCCAGCAGGAACATCGAGTGGTGTGTGGAATCTCTCCACTCCATGGCCTTCATCTACATGATGAAATGTTCTCGATGTTACTTCTGCTACATCAGACAGCTGCTACATGGCAACTGTTTCTAGGAACCCCTTTGTGGTAATTGAAACATGTAGATTGAACTTTAGGGTAGCACTTGGTAGCATTCCTGCATACATATATACTTTTAAAAGGAGTATAATTCATGTTTCTTAGCAGCCCTTCCTTTCTCTGCATAGTTCAAAATCTGTCATTCCTTGATTGTACATTTTGCCTCTTGCTGTGGAAGGTGTGCCCTCAATCAAAACTTTATAAGCAGCACTGCACGCACCACAAAAATAACACAAGAAATCTTTTGGAATTAGCATTCCATCTGGAAATTGAAATGCATTCTTTAGTTGCTGCCTCCCTTTCAGAAAATAAAAAAGGGAGAGACTATCAATATTCTGTGAAGGGAATTGAGTGAACATTTCCACCATGGAAACCTAAATAGTTTCAATAGAATATATTTCAATACTGGCTATTCAGAGTCTTTCAAGGGAAGAAGCAGAATGAAAAGAAACTCAGATCTCATTCTTTTCTGATTCTTAGCTGGAGGCAAGTGAGTCTAAAAGAGAATTGATAGCATTTGAGGAAGAGAGAGTGCTGCATTTTTTAGCCCAGCTCATCACTAACTGCAATGCCACCACCATGACTATACAAAGCAATGGAACAAAGTTTTTGTCACAGTGGGGTGTTGGGATGAATCAAGGGATCTACAGAACTTCCTGTAAAAACAAAGATTGACTTTGAAACGTAGTGAGGAAAATGGCATTGTGGAGCACTGAGTCAGGGATCTGTATCAAATATGTTGTTGCTTTGAAGTGTGAAGGTGGTTTTGCTAACAACCGCTTCTGCAAACTCACTCAGATCTGAAAACCTGCCTCTCGTTCAAATGCCACCTCTGCAAAACTCACAGTGGAGGAAAAACTATTAAAAAAATAAAAAATAAATAAAAGCATCTCCAGTTTGACTTGAGGACAGAGAGATTCTACAGAAGAGATGATAACATCCTTGCTTGTAAATAGAGGAAAATATAACCCAGGTTTTCTAATGAAGGTAGAGGACTGACATGGGCCACAGAAATTCCCAATCAAACAAAGATGTCTTGTGTAGTGATGCTGCACTACTCCCCAGCCCTGAGTCTATCATTACCCCCATACCCACAAATAACAAGACCAGACTTCAGCTTGGATGCAAATGAGCCACTTTATTGAATCTCAAACTGCAGCAGGGCAATAAACAATAACCACAAACGTGCGGGGCCATATGGGGGAAATGGTCCTAGCCGTCTACCTCCCCCTGCAAACTCATTGGGCATACCGCCTGGCTCAAGGCCCCAGCTGTCAATTGCCAGCCTAGGTCTTTCAACGCCACCCCCCAAAGGGGGCAAGGGAGCCGGACTTCAGACCAGTCGACAGAGCCTCACCGGCCTGACAGTCCAGGCAAGGGGTTTGCCTGCCTGCCTCCTGGTCAGGCATCATGGGAGCGGTTCAGGCTCACTCCTTACCTTGCTGCCTTGGATGGACACCGAGCCAGAAACCTACCTACCCAGCCCCGCACATATCCTGCCACAGGGGAGGACAGCCTAGCGCTTGTCCTCACCACTCCCCACAAAGATAAAATTCCTCAAGCCCTGCTGCAGGTCCGTTAAAAACAAATCATTGCTCATTGGTGACAAATGCACCCCGTCACCGTGGAACAAGGCAGGTTGCCGAAACCCAATAGCAGGGTGCTGGATCACGGCCCCGCGCTGCTCGACTACTACCCTCCCCAGGTAAGCGTTCACTCTTTTCCAGGTGACATCAATTATATGGACGTTCCGTGCCCCGCGCCAAACCCGCCGGGGGAGGAGATTGGACCAAAGGATAGCAATCCCTGGGAACCAGCTTCTAAGCAATGAGAACTCCCTACAAGCCTGGAGCCTCAACGACATCGAAGTCCTCTGGCCCAGGTCGTTCTCCCTAGATGTACCACGATTACCTGGGGTAGGGGGTGCCACTGAAGATGGGGTGGGGGGTGCCACTAAACAACATGGGTAAAAATTGTCCCCAGCGCACACCCCTTCTGGCAGCCCAGGTGACACTGGCCAGGCCACCCAGTCCCAACTGGGAGCCGAAGCTGCCTGCCAATGCTCTTTTCCTGGCCCAAAAGACAATTGACTGGCCGCAGATCAGGACCCTCACCGGAGTCAACCAACGCAGACCTGCAACAGAAAAGGTAATGTAAGCCACGGATGTAAGACAGTTTTATGAGGTTCCCTTTTATCCACCTGTGTTCAGTCAAGTACACTTCTCTAGATCACGCAGGCTGGTGGAGGCTGAGTTGCAGGTGCAATCTGATGCGGCCGGGGGCCACGGGTTCAGGAGGGTTGCAAGCAAGTAAGTAATTTGCGTGATGGGGGCGTGATGGAGGGATTATTGAACAGTTTTATGAGGTTCCCTTTTATCCACGGTTTCTGTATTCCTGGGGCTAGGGAACATATCCCTCATGGATACAGGGGGATGCTTGTATTTACAAATGCAGAGAGAGGCAGAGGCAAGCAGGGACAAGTCTCACACCCAACAGTTCAAAGCAAATGAGAGCCAAAATGCCTCTGTAGCCCAGGGATGGCCCGCCCATGAGGCCACTGGAAGCAGTCAACTCAGGCAGCAAGAGCACGCATCTCTGGCTGTCTGTTTACCTCCACTCCTCCCCCTTCTCCTTCCACTCTCTAGATTGGAAAACAGGAACAGATATTATGAGGAAATGTGAAGGGGAGGAGAGACAGAGCATTGGAAGTTGTGAGAAGTAGAGGCGGCATTTGTATACCAGTAAGCTAAGGGGTAAGGTCAGGTGGGGCAGCATCTGGCATGCAACCTCAGGCATCAGAAGCTCTTGGGCCTGCCTGGCTCTAACCTCATCAGCAATTGAATTATAGATTTTATCGTTATTAATTCCACGAACTGACAATTCATCTGGAATGAAGAGGAGGGAGTTGGAGGAATCACCTCTCTGGCCTTGAACCTGTTGTAAAAGTTCTGAATTTCATTATTCACTTTGCTGCCACGGCAGTTATGTAGAAGAGTGTTGCAGGGTCGGGCCTGGTTAGTACTTGGATGGGAGACCGCTTGGGAATACTGGGTGCTGTAGGCTTATACCATAGTCTTTCGAGACTGAAGGTTGCCAACCAACCATTTGTTTTCCCCACCAAGGTAGCTATAACCAAGCATGTCATGCATTGGGCAAGAGGCACTTTTCCCTCTTTCCATTAAAAAAAAAATTGCTGGTCTACTGCTAGCGCAACAGAAACCCATTTGGAGGCAGATGGAGAAAAGAATGGAAATGAGGCTTACAGAGGCCAAAAATAGAGTTCTCTGTACAGGAAACAAAAGCTGTGTCTACAAGTGAGGAGGCTGTTACAAACGTCAGTCAAACCCACTTTTGAAACTTTGAGAGAGAAGAATAATCAGAGGGACAGATTTGCAGCTTGTCATTATCAGCGGAAAGCTTGAGAATGATTAATGACGTGAAAGCCCAGCATAGTACATCCTTGCTGGTGCCCAGAAGTTCTTTGAGAACTCCTTGGCAGCTTCTGTAAAACAGATTCACGTCTTGTCAAATGCATTCATCCTCTCTCCAAGCTTTTTCTTCTCAAGATGCTTCATTTATCTGCTTGTCTTACTTCAGGAGCAACTGTCTGCTGATTCTGACTACCGTGGAGACGGAAAAAATCTCAACCACCAAAGAGACATAGAATACTTATATCTACCAGTTTAAGTTCCACCTTGGAGCTCTACTCTGTCCACTTAACTTAGAATTTTGATACGCAAGAGTTTTTTTTTTCTTAAATTTTATTGTATTACATAAACAGAACAAAACAAAAAGAAAAAGAAAAAGAGAGTGTAACATCAAGACGTGCTTATGAATTACTTTAATAAAAAAGGGAAAAATATTTATACATATACATGACCAGAGTATCTACATATCAACACTTCATGCGGCTTATGTTATTATGTCAAGGAATGGCCTCCAGATATCCTCAAATCATATGCAGTTGACGCCGATAGGCCATTCACTCAAATACTGATAAATGTAAAATATCGTTCGTACATTGAGCATATGTAGGTGGGCATCTCTCCTTCCAATGAACTAATATAAGTCTTTTTGCTACTGTGAGGGCACAGAGAGTCCATTTCAATTGTCCAGGTGTGAGTCTCCAGATAACAGGTAGATAATAAAAAATTACATACATATCCGTAAAAATTAAAGGTTGCTGTAGCACTATCTTTATAATATTATTTCATCCCAAAAGCTTACACTAACAGGACAGTTGATACCCAAGAGTTGACCACAACAGTTTTACCACTGTTTCACCTTGTCTTCTCCATCACAAACACTTTGGAGGTCAAGGCTGGTGGAGATGCTTCCAAAATTCTTCCTCACAAATATTCTTGAATTACCTTGTCTGATTTCCAGAGTGGAACTGATCCACTAAGGTGGCAATCATATACACTCTTTTTACCTGGGATCATGCTCCATTGAGTACAGTGGGACTTTACTTTTGAGTAAACCTGCATAGGATTAGGCCGTAAGAATCCTCCATTGCTTCATTAGTGATTTTGGAATTTTATTCAGAACTTTTTTTTTCTGCTGAGAGGGAGGTAATTAGGATCGGAACCATCTTGGAGCTGTATATGCCACTCTTCAGCCTCCTCCAACCAGTGGGGAGTCTCTTCTTTGGACATGTTGACTCTTCTGCTAGTTTCAAAACTGGAGGTCCATGAAGCCCTCTTGAGCACTCCCCCTGTGACTTCATCACTGGGCTTTTGAGGCTGCATTCTCATTGCTGGGATCCACCCCTTCCTCTCCTGTTACCTGTTTTCCCTGCCCCCATTCTCCACATCCTTCATCTCCCTCCTTGAACTTCCAGTGCATTCCTGTGAGCCCTGTTGCCTTTCCCAGCTCCTTCTTCCTGCTTGCAGGTGTGTGGGGTGCCTCCAGTGGCTTAGGAATGCTTCAGCCTGGTTTTTGCGCATCCCTGAAGTCTCATGAGAGTCTTTGCAAACCTGAGACAGGGATTTCATGTTGTGTCCAAACCGTGGAGCATCAGTTCCCCCCCCCGGGAAACGCCCCCCCCCCCATCAGTGGCACAGTGTTAAGATGGGAAGTGTTAAGATGTGGAAAACACATTCACAAAAACAGGATCTATGCAAATCTCTGCAACGAAAGTGTGAAGCCTCCTGGTTGTGTGAATACCACTTTCTGAGGATCTCTGTCCAGTGACAACATTCTGAAAAAGTTAAGGAAATACTTGTACACTCTCAATCTTTTTTTTAAATTTTATATAAAAAGTGAAGTCTTCTGCATGCCTAATGATTTTTTTTTTTTTTTTTAATCACCTGGATTTGTATCTCAAGGCAGCTACTGCTATTTTCAAGTGATCTAATTTTGGAAAGTAATTTCCACCAGAGCAACACTGGCTTCTAAGAAATGGCTGAATTGTTCATCAAAACCCAATTATAATCATTTTTGACAGATACATTATTTTAAATGAAGAAAAAAAATATGCTGGACATTTGTACTTCTTGTGTCGCACTCCATGACATGTGTGTTTTCTTTTTGAAGCAATGACATAGTTTAAGTGCTGCATTAATAGACAGTTCAGTTACATGAACCTAACAGAGACCTCCAAATTAAGCTGTTGCTTCCTCCCTCTATCTACTGAAGTCCTGTGAGGCTGGATCTATGCATGGATGGGGTAGTAGGATGGTGAGGAAGTAGAGTAGAATGTAGCATTTCAGACTGTAAGTTGGAAACCACTTTTGTGAATTCTCCCTTAGGTTAGACTAAACCTTCTAAAAGGTTGGGCTAGAATCTTTTTTCCTGTAACCCCTAAAACAACATGAAACAAGATCATTTGGAATACTATTGGGCCACCATTATTATGTAACATTAATCAATACTATGTAACACCTTGTAGCAGCTCCTATCTATTCAACACTCCTCCCCCCCCTTTAGTGTAAGCATCTACCTAAGAGGAGACAGCATGTAATTGTCAATCTCCTCTTGAGTATCACCACATTGAGTCCAACCTGAGGTCGTCTTCTGATGATCCCAGCTTTCAGCATCAACTCATGGAAAGGGAATCAAGGAAACTGAATTGTTCTGCCTACCCAAGCCTTTGAGACTGACTTTGCAAGTCAACCCTGAGGGGTCACCGGCCTGCATCTCTGAGATGGATGACCTCTTGAGATTGGTTCTGGTTGCTTTTATGACTCTTGCGTACCTTAGGGTACACACATAATCCCTGCTCCTACTCCCTACCCCACACTATACCTTCCAACTGTGGCCACCCTGGCTAAAGACACCACACCGTGGGCAACAAAACTTTCTAACAATGGCCAATCCGACAAGATTTCAACTTCATATTATTTCAATAGATTTGTGAGATGAGGTTGAGAGCCTCCCAGACACAGAATGGTGAGGTGAGGCTCCCAGTTGCAACAGCTGGCTAAGTCCCAACCCCAGCTGATAGAGAACCCAAATAGAGTGTTGAACATTCCTAGCTTGCCCCATGCAGAACTGGGCAAAGAACACTCCTGTCCCTAAGTTTTCATCAAAGCAATGGGATTCTCCCTGATGTGGCCTATTTCCTATTTGCAGGGCATTTTTATGTGAAAGAACATTCAAAACTAGTCAAAATAATACCTTCCACCTGCAGTTCAAATGGTTGTTGTCCATTCAGCAGCATTTCTGCCACCCCATTCCCCTACATATGCAGACCAGGGCTCTTAAACTACTGGTATATAGACATTCATTCATTCATTCATTCATTGTTTTGTTTTCTGAAGAAATTCTCAATTCAGTCTGGAAACCAACAGAACGGTGACCACAGGTATAATGATATATTTTGAAGTGCAGGAGCTTGTCATGACACATGCACACACATCCCCATAGTACACTTCATTAACAGCCCAATCCTAATTAACTTTCCAGCACAAATGCACAAATGCATGCCAAGGGGGCAGGTAGCACATCCTGACAGTGGGGAGGGTTCACGGTTGCCTCCTTAAGGTAAGGGAACTTTGTTCCTTTATCTTAGGGCTACAATGGCGCAGTCAAGTTTGTTAGGATTGGGATGTAATCCTATACACATGTACCTGGGAGTAAGGCCTATTGAACTCAATGGGACTGACTTCTAACTAGGCATGCATAAGATTTTGCTGTTAGACTATACAACAACAAATCAGATAAGATTGGGCTGTAAGAAAGAAATGTAAATTTGATCTGTACTTTTAACAGGCTACTATGCATAAGCTTTTAACAATGATATTAAATGGGATACTCCTGGGTAAGTATGGGTAGCCTAGGATTGTTAAAAATTTTCCTGCCTGATGTCATTTCTGGTCAAGACATCACTTCTGGTGGGTCCTAACAGATTATCATTCTAAAAAGTGGGTCCTAGTACTAAATGTTTGAGAACCACTGTGCTATGGCTCTGCTTCACCCCTCACTCCTTTTCAATTTTACTCCTAATGGTGATATAAAAACTAGAAATATTTCCTCTCCAGAAATATCTGGAGTCTATCTGCCTAGCAACATCTTTGTTGAACAGTCAGAACCACAGGATAATAATTCCGTGTTTAGGGAACCATGACCAGCAATTCTTTTTAGCCCATGATGAAAACTAATCTCAAAATGAGCTATAAGTGTAGCAAATGTTTTATTGCGACATCAATTGCAAATGCTTTCAATGACAATTGCGATATCTATCTTGCTTGGAGAACAGAAGAGCCAGCATATTTTATGTGGCACATGATATGATTTATGACCTTTACAATGAAACACACAATTTTGCATTCAAGTGCACGCAAAACATTTAATAAATCAGTTTTTGAAAAGAAAAAAAAAATCGCAACGGGAATTATTGTGCAATTATAAGCAAACTGGGAACTCTCCAGATCAAAACTGAGCTCCTGCCCCTTACATCCAATGTCAATATTTCATACTAAGGAAGTTTCAAGTCTGACTTTTTGGGAGATATACTGATTGGAAAACAATATGAAAATAAAGAATCTAATCTCCAACAATCAGATGTTTTCATATGCCAAGATGAAAGACTTGCCTTCTAACAATAATTTCAAAGATGCACAGTTATCTTCTCATCTTGCAATGAGGTCAAGGAGGTGCAGGGTCCAATTCAGATACATTTTTATCACACCTAAATGTTAAAAGTAGCTGTGAATGGGTAATACGTGGAAATAATGGAACAGAAGTTCCTGGCAATCCATTCATTTCAGAATCAACAGGAGGAACATCTGAATTTTGTTATCTCACAAGATGTGTGAAAATTGGCTTGATATAATATCCCTTTGAAGGCAATATGAATATTCCTAAAGGAAAGATTGTATAAAAGCACATTTCAGTGGTACTGAAATTATTGCAGATAGTTCTTACACACATAATTTACAAAAAATGAATAATTTATACAATGCAAAGTGATGGAGTTGTTAAAAAAAAAAAAAAGAACCAGCAGACTTTATACATATGTGATAGCATTGAGAAAAGATTTACCTGTGGGAAAAAAAGTTGGAGAATTATTCAACTTTTGGGATGTAATTTTCCAAGGGATTTAGCAATCTTACTTTTGAATTCTCTGAACCAAGAGGTAATACAAAGCTCTGCTCCTCCAATCCAGCCCCCTCCTGGGCCTGATCCACCCATGTTCTACCCTCCTCCTCCCTGAAATGCCCCTTCCGGAACTCTCCCCTGCTCCTGCACTACTCAGGGGCATCTCCCCCACTGGCCAGGTCCATGGCTACAATGCTGGTGAGGCGACGCAGGCCTCCCTGTGGGCACTGATTACTCATGTGGTATCACAAACATGTGGTATCACAAACAGGACAAAGTTCCAAACAACACAGTCCTGGAACGTGCTGGAATCCCTAGCATGTATGTACTGCTCAAACAGAGACGCCTGCGTTGGCTCGGTCATGTTGTGAGAATGGATGATGGCCGGATCCCAAAGGATCTCCTCTATGGAGAACTCGTGCAAGGAAAGCGCCCTACAGGTAGACCACAGCTGCGATACAAGGACATCTGCAAGAGGGATCTGAAGGCCTTAGGAGTGGACCTCAACAGGTGGGAAACCCTGGCCTCTGAGCGGCCCATTTGGAGGCAGGCTGTGCAGCATGGCCTTTCCCAGTTTGAAGAGACACTTGGCCAACAGTCTGAGGCTAAGAGGCATAGAAAGAAGGCCCATAGCCAGGGAGACAGACCAGGGACAGACTGCACTTGCTCCCGGTGTGGAAGGGATTGTCACTCCCGAATCGGCCTTTTCAGCCACACTAGACACTGTTCCAGAACCACCTTTCAGAGCGCGATACCATAGTCTTTCGAGACTGAAGGTTGCCAACTGAATCACAAACATGCTTTACCACACATTCTCAATTCCTTCAGCCAGCTCAGCAGGAAAATAAGGTTGCGGTGACAACTTTGTATCACAGCAAAGTAGAAGAATAATGACACTTCAATTAATTACTGTCAAAAGAATTGCCTTAGAATAGTAGAGATAACTATGCTAGAATAAGAAATAGGCAATGGGCATAATCCCAATGCCTACTTGGGCCGACCCAGGAGTGTCACAAAAGTGCTGTGAGGCACTTTTGCACCACTTTGAGAGGAGATAGGCTGGTGCACAGATGTGCGCCAGTGTCCCCACACTAATGCAGGCCCTGGAGGGAAGGTGAGTTGCGTTGGCTGACCTCAGCCAACACAGGGGTCGAGGGACAAGGGAAGGGTGGGGAGGAGGCCAGAGGGAGGTGTTCCTGGGGGCGAGGTTGGGTTTGCCGGGAGGCGGAGGCGAGACCAGGATCCATCAGTTATGATGGATCCAGACCCTGTTCCCAGACAGCACAACGCAGCTCCCGGCTGCTCGAATTTGTGCCTCATCATCAGGTGGCGCAGAACTGAGTAGACCCATTGGGGCCACTGCAGCGTGACACAGGGTAAGGGGAAGCTATTCCCCTTGCCTCAGGCTGCACTGCTTTCGGCCCCAACATTGCACTGGATACAGTGCAGGTCTGCTGGCCTGCCTGTTCCAGAGGAAGTTAGGACTGGGCTGAATCGCAAGTTTGTTTTTCTCCTGAAAATTGGATAATGATATTCCTTGTTGGGATGATAACCAGAATAACTCAGAGACTCTTCCCTCTGTTTTCTTTATTATGAAGTCTGTATATCAGCTTTGTACATTTTTCACAGGGTCAGTAGATTAGAAACAGACTATTTTGATGAAAGAGAGGTGATGCTCCTTGGTCAGGGCTGTAATGTATGAAATATTATAGAATTTGCATTGCTAAATGCCTGTAGAAAGCACCATGTCTGGATGCAAAATCCTCAGATTTTTCATTAAAGGTCCAAGCTGGAGAGAGGGTAGGAGTCTAATCTGCTGTTCCCAAATCTTTCTGTTTATTTACATCTCTCATTTGCTGTGCTGCTCTTGATGAGTATTCCTCCGTGGAGGGGGAGGGGGGAGTGTTTCTTTGGAATCAATTGAAAGGATTAAAACAGTGGAGCTTGGAATTTTCAGCAACTGTGCCCTGAGTACTGTGCACAGAATGTAATCACAACCTCTGGGGTGTATACTATGCATGCAGACTCTTGTTGTGGCTTTGCCTCTAGTCTACTTACAGCACAATCCAAACCCCCACCCTCCAAGCTGTGCCGGCTGTCAAGTGTTACAAACATCCTGTAAAGTACATTCATGGCTACTCAGAAGCTGAGTCAGTGCTGGTGGACGGTGAGTTTGTACCACCCTGGAGAGGCCAGCACAGGCGGTGGGAGAGGGTGGAAAGAGGGCAGAACAGAGGCGTTCCAAGGTGTGGGGTGGATTGGTAGGCAGATTGGGCCTGGGAGAGGGGTGGGACCCACCTGAGTGACCCAGGCCAGATCTTAACCCCTGTCCCCTGCCCGATCAGCGTTACATGGGCTGCTCGATTTGCATCTGCAAAATTGTGGGTGCAGATCTGAGAAGGCCCAGAGGCATGGCTGGTGTGTGACATGGGATAAGGGGACATAAATCCCCTTACTCCAAGTTGTACCCAAGCCTGCTTCTACCCTGCACTGGATACAGCACAGACCACCTGACCTGCCTGTTTCAGCACAGGTTAGGATTGCACCCTTAGGTAGGTAAGAGGCAGCACCTGTACCAGAGATATATGAGAATCCCAGAATTGTGTTTGTTTTTTTTAAAAAGGTTCAAATGTGCCCAGAGACCAATGGAACTTTCCTTGTGAAAGTTCACAAAAGAACATATGCCTGAATCATCCCCCCAGTGCAGAGTCCTGGTGCAGGTAAATCAGTGTGAATGGTAGATGGGAGGCAGGGGAGGACAACATGGGGTGGGGAGGGGCAGGAATGGGGAAGTGATGCAGGCGGGAAGGAGGTTGGATCAAGACGGGAAAGGGGGTGTTATCACAGCAGCACTACCAATATTCTATTACCCTTCCTGGCCTCTGTCTGCCTTCCGAGGTCCACTTGGACTTCCATCAGCTATATAACTGCACAGGTCCAAGTAGACCTAGCAGGACAGAGAGGGCTTACCTTGGGACAAGGGAGCCAGAGGTCCCTTACCACAGGGATGGCCAAGCTTTCAACTAGGGCTCCTGGGTCTTTAAAACAATTGTGTAGAAGAGGGAATGTCAGCAGGTACAACTTTTCATATCACAGATGACAAGCTGCACCTGCCTGAAGTTCCTGCCTCTAATTGTTAAAGGTCCAAGAACCCTAAAGTTGAAAGGTTGGCCACCCTTGCCTTACCACGAGGAGGCTGTTGGGACTCAAAATTCCCCTGCGCGATACAGCGCACATCCTGTTGTGGTGGCAAGCATAACATTACACTGTTACCGTACTGGGATAGTCCTGAGCAAGTGTAAGAATCTTATTATAATATGCCAATAAAGATTCTGAAACTGAATCTTATTAACTTCCAGTTCTCAGCTGCCATGCCCCCACCCAGTGTCCCCTCTTAAAATAGTAATTTTCTGACAATGTAAGCCTTCCAGTAGGTAGTGCATAGATTCCCTGCATCAGTAAGCAAATCTTTGGTCTCCGGTGGCGGAAGATAACTTCCTAGTCTTGCCCAGCTGGTGTGAGTGGAAGATAACATCAGTAGACTTTGAGGATTAAGTTGCTTTCTCTGTTGGGAAGGAGTCTGCCCTTTGCATCCACAAAATAAAGTACATATTCAACCAGCAGATCACACAAAGCCCAAAGATTTCTAGGCCAAGGATATGAGGACGCTTGGCATGCCCATGTCAGATTTCCCTATAGATGTTTCTGTGTGTAAAAATTCTTTTCCGTATTATCATTTCAGTCAAAAGACTCGCTTGGCAGCCCAGATCACTTCTGTTATTGACCATTCTAACATGGAAAATGGTCTTTAGAGAGCTCGTGACTGAGGTAGATGAACTGAGAATAGCTACTCTCTGTAATGTAAGAAGTCTCACAAGACCACATGCATCATTTACTCTGAGAATATAACCTTGAACATTTGTGGGCCAACATAAGTAGTAGCCTGGTGGGGTCCCAAATATCATTGTTTTTCTTTTCTTAGAAAATTGCCTAAATTAGAAGGCCCAACCTTTAAAACAGTGGTTCCCAACCTATAGGAGCCTGCAGACCTACCCCAGAGTAGTGCTGTAAAAGTACCAATGGAAAAAGCACAGATAATTACTAGTACAATAGTTGAGAATTTCTGATTCTGTGAGTTGGTTGAAGCCAAGCAACAGAGCTCTTCTGTTGCTGTATTTTTTTCCACACTTGCTAAGTGCAAAACATGATTGATGAATTTTACTCTTATTGCCTGATGTTCCTCCTATGGTTAGGGTAGTAGGCAAGAAGCAAGGAGGGCCATATTCAAATACCTACTCGGCAAACCAGATGACTTTAGGGTGATCACCGTCTCTCAGCCTTACTTATCCCATTGAGTTGCTGTGAGCGTAAAATGAAAAGAGAAACCTTGTAAGTTGCCCTGAGTTCTTTGGAGGAAGAGAAATAATAAGTAGCAATAATAATAAAAATATTATTTCTAATATTATAGCTAATAGTGACAATCATGGATGCTGCACCAAAGGGGGAAGATATGGTTAGTGTCCCAGCAATAGATAGGTGGACATATTAAGAATTACATTGGACATAATTTTTTTAAGCGTTTGTTCTAGCTTTTATACTTTGCATCAGTCGTTTCCAGTGTTTTGGTGCAGCAACCCACCTTGCTGTCCAAGGTGGGTTACGATACCCCTGGTGGTTCAGAAGGCCTCAGTCGTGCCAGATCAGAAGTTGTCACTGAAAACCGGAAGAGGCCTTCAGAGGCTTCTGCAGACCATTCTGAAGCCCACAAAGGCCAGTAGAGTTGGTTGCCTGCCTGGCATGACCCAGAAGGCACCCCCGGGGCCATCCAATGCATTTGGAATGGCTCCTGTTTGGAGCCATTCAGACACAAAGGTGGGCAGCCTGCATTCCATGTTGCATGGGCTACCAGTGACCTACCAGTACATTGCTTTACAATGGCAATAGCACTGTTATCAAACAGGTGCACCCCTACTTTTCTATCCTGGGCTACATGGCTGTAATGCCAGCATGCAAAAGCCTCTCCAACCTTCTTCAGAGAGCTCTGTTCTCTGCACTCACACACAGGCAGCCCACAAGCACAGTCTAGGAAATGGGGAGGTCTGTGAATCCAACCAGCTCTTAGCCTTAGTCTCCTCTAGTCATGCCTTACTGCAGAACTTGATCAAGTAGGAGTAAGGAGAAATGTGGAAGACAAATACAGAGCTACTATTTCTCAGACTTTCCTGGGTTATGGCCTGTAAATGTGCTTGCAATAAGGGGAGAGGTGGAAGAAGGACTCTGTTGGATCCTGGGAATCTTATCAATATGGGCATGGGGAGGATTAAATAAAGATGGATTTGATAAATTGGTTCAGAATAAGTCTGGCAATGGTTACTAGTCATTACTGCTGTATGCTATCTCTAGGTTCACAGGTGGTATGTCTCTAAACATCAGTATCAGTGAAGAGGTGGTGGGAGTGCTGGAGGGAGAAGGGGCTGTCATGATACTTTTCCAGTTTGGAAGAGGATCTGAGCCCCCAGTGAGCAACCAGCTAGAGATAGTGGTAAACAACTGGGTAGGGGCTCATGTATTCAGCACCGCTTTAAGGGTGCCACTCTTTGTAACTATTTCAGGTTGCTTCATGGCAAACTCAATGCATCCTTTGAGAAAGATCACTGGAGATCTTCCACATGGACAATCACTACAAACACCTGTTAATAGTACCTTATCTATTTTCAACACCTTTTCCCAAATTCTTCGGCTCCGACAAGGCACAATAATACCCCAGTTGCACATTTCTGCAGTTCACATGGAATTGGATTTTCATGGCAACTGAGCAGCACGACTACAGCAAAACTAAAGACGACCCATTTTCTTGCCTGTAAGGCTTTGTTTACTTGGATTGGTTTTCATCTTTACAGAGATGAGAGTTAAAAAAAAAAATAGAAGTGACCACATACCTTGAGAACCAGTTCTCAGCAGCATGCTATAACAATGACTGATGGAACTGTGTAATAATTTATAGAAATAAAGAAAATATATAGGATTCATTGCTTTGGGCAGCAGAAGTTTTTCGAGAACGTAGCACCTCTCCTTTCTCAGATTTTTGGTGTTGGAAAAGACAACGTAAGTGAAATAGTTTATTGACCTTCACAGGATGGGGATCCATTTCCCATCATCATGCATTTTCAATTGGTCCAACCTGATGTGGTTCATTTAAGCTTTATAAGTATATACAGGGCATCTAATGAAAAAAATGTACACACTTTATATTGTCATTATTATGCTGTAGTTCAGACATATACCATGATACTATAATTCAGCAGTTCTCAAACTCTCTGGGAGTCTGAGAACTGCTGGTAAGTTTTGATGGGGGCAGGGACTGAATGGGGGGGGTGCCCTGACAGCACCACAGAAATCATGGTGCTAAAGGCACCCAGGAACATTTTAACATACCTAGGGGGGTTGTGCAGCCTCCCAGAGGATCCTGCATCCATCCTCTTGATGGATCTTGCGCATTTCCATTACAGAGCTCCGATGGGGGGGGGGGGGAGAGAGCGAGATGCTAAAACAGGAGATAGAAGAAACAGGAGAAACATATAGACTACCACAACAACACAACTGTTGCCTGACAAGCCTTTTTATTTCTTTTTTGTTAATGCATGAAGCCTGACATAGATGCATCCATATTTTAGGCCTTGTGTACGTAATTTTAGAAGCTGATGATAAAAGGCCTCAGATTTGGTGGCCTAGAGCAGGGGTCTCCAAACCCTGGCAAGGGGGTGAAATGCAGCCCGCAGTGAGCCTTTATCCGGCAAGCAGCCAACCTCTGATCCCCTGAGAGCCTCTGGCCCAGTTGACCAAACACAACCATAGTTGTGCTTTTGGGTTGGGGGAAAAGGGGTCCACTTAAGTGTGTGCTTTATTTCTTGGGCTGTGTTTGTACTTGGAGAAGTCCTGGACATTTGAGCCCATTCATTTATTCATTCATCTAAGTTCCATCTCTAATGTATTTATTTAAATTTTATATTTCCGGCCCTCGACACTGTGCCAGCCACTGATGCGGCTCTTCGGTCAAAAAGTTTAGAGACCCCTGGCCTAGAGGAATGCCACATGTTTAATGGTCAAAGTAATAACCTCCTCCCTTTCCCAGATTCTGATCCTGAGGGCTGTATCACTGGCAATATATGTGTACTGCTGGCTCGAAATGTTGGGAACATGCCATAAAGCACAATCATGGCACCAGGGAAGGCAAGAGCTCCAGATCTGGTTCTCAGGGCCATGCAGCCAACTGGCCAGTGCTCTTCCAGCATTGCATAGCAGTGAGTATTTTTGGGACTGGGGGTGGCATGGAGTGGGCAGAATGGGGTGGAGGGAGAGTGGCTGAAGGGGAGGATTGGGCCCACAAGGAGGTGGAGACCCACCAAATCCTGGACCCCCTTCCGAGCTGGGCAACCTGACACAGGTCAAACATGGGTGCAGAGGCGAGGAAACCCACTGGTGCCACAGCAGTGTTACCTGGGGGTAAGGCAGCAAACACTTCCTTAACCTGAGGAGACCCTGGTGATAGCCTCAGTGCCTGCAGGATGTAGCAGTCACCATTTTGGTGCTGCTGCTCCTCTGGTTGCTGCTGGGTTCAGGATTGGGCTGCCAGTCCAGCAGACTGACTCGCCTGACTTTGGAAAATTCTGGTGGCATCCTGCGAAGTTCCTAAATTGAAGTAAACAAAGTAGTTAAGGACACAAGAGAAGGGCCTCCCACCTTACCTGTCCTGACCAACTCCGTGGCCAAATTTAATCAAGGAGTCCCTACGAATGCAGCAGATGGCCTCTGGCAGCACCCTGGGCAAAGAGCATGACAACAGAAGGCTCCTTCCAACTTGAACCTGGCACTTCCATCAATGGAACAAATGTTCTGCCAGTGTGGAGCATTTTGAGTAGAATTGGGCTGTTTGTGTTTAAATTCCCACAGTAAATTCTTTTTGTTGCACCTTCATCTTTTCCTGACTGAGGCTGTGCAATTGGCCATGGCAGAAGCTTCCAGAATATGGATTACGGTAATTATCCCTACATGGGCATGAAAACGTGTGTTTCAAAGTACGCCCGGTAACACTTTCTGTGGAACTCAATTTCCTGTGCAAGCGCACATGGGAACAGCATAACATCAGAACTACAAACACCTCTCAGGTATGATGGGGATGTATACGCTTTGACTTCTCCTCCACAGACAAAAAGATCAGCAAATTGGGATTGTGTTTCTGAATCTCATGGAAGCTCACCTCTGTGATTGTACAAGGCTCATGGATGCAGATCCATTGATAAGCAGGAAGGGGGGTTCTTTCCCTGCAGAATGTAGTATCAGAACAGCATGATCCTGTACATATTTATTTGAAAGGAAGACCCATTAGTTCAATTGAGCTTCTTCCCAGTTTGTGAGTTTAGGATTGCAACCTAACACTGCAATCCTATATACACTTTCCTGAGAGTCAGTTGCACGGAGCACAAGGAGACATACTTCTGAGTAAACATTTATAGGATTGTACTGTTTGTTACATTTCCTTACAAGTATTTTCCTTAAGGCTAAATCAGAATATCACTACCATCGTCTGAACCATTGCTAATGAGATGATCGGTATGCCCCCAGTGGCCTCCAAGCACAATGGTTTGCTGATTTCTTAGAAGCCTAGAGTGTACACCTTCGCCATCAATAATCCAATACAGACAGTTACGTTTTCAACCCTCAATGAATGGCACAACTGCCGTAGACTGCTGTGCAATTTGTCTCAAAATCATGAGTCTAGGGAACCAATTAGAACAACAAATCCAATTCTGGACCTTAAACAAACAAACAAAAAAGATCCAAGAAAACACTCAATCAACATATTGAGAAATGACATCTAAATGATTCTCACATTATCTAAAACTACACAGCTTTCAAACTTCATTGGAATAAGAAACTCAGCATTCAGGAAGCTGATTCCCCAGGGGTTTTAATTCGCCTGGCTCTACCATCTTTGCAATGGCTTCTTGCAGCGGCATCTGAGTTTATATCATTCTTGGTACCGAGTAATATTTGGCTTTGTCAGAGCATTCCCATTTTTAGATGTGAAAGAAACTGCTTCCTGTCTGTTGAGGAAGTGCCTAAGAGACATAGTGCCTAAGAGACAGCAGGCCAATCCTATCTAAAAGGCCCCACTAGTGGAATATGTCTTATGCTGGAGGATGTGCCAGGAGACAGGCAGATGTGACTGGATCCAGCACAGGTTGCATGATGTTGTCATGTTTGCTGACACCGCCAGTGAATTCAACAAAGCCAGAAGCACAATCACTGGCAGTTTTGTGTGCAGGCCAGCAGTGAGGCCGCTGCCCGCCTGTGCCAGGTAGGTTGGAGGTGAGGAAAGCCAGTGGGAGGGATGGAGAAAGGGGGGAGAAGCCATAGGCCCCTCTAGTCCAGCTTCCTGTATCTCACAGCGGCCCACCAAGCACCCCAGGGAGCACACCAGATAACAAGAGACCTGCATCCTGGTGCCCTCCCTTGCATTGGCATTCTGACATAGCCCATTTCTAAAATCAGGAGGTTGCACATACACATCATGGTTTGTAACCCGTGATGGATTTTTCATCCAGAAACTTGTCCAATCCCCTTTTAAAGGCATCCAGGCCAGATGCCGTCACCACATCCTGTGGCAAGGAGTTCCACAGACCAACCACACACTGAGTAAAGAAATATTTTCTTTTGTCTGTCCTAACTCTCCCAACACTCAATTTTAGTGGATGTCCCCTGGTGCTTCAGGCCGTTTAGATAGGATTGGCTGCTGTCTCTTAGCCACTATGCTAGCTCAACAGGGAATGTTCCCTGGCCTCAGGGTAATGTTGCCAGCCTGCTGGGTCTATTTGAACCTGTGACAGCATTATAGCTGGCGTGAATCTGTATGGACCTGGTTCAGAGGGTTGAGGCTGGGAAGGAAGGGTAGATATCAGAGTGCACTCCTGCCACCAATACTGCCCCCTTCCTGGCCTCTATCTGCCCTCTTCCCAGCTTCATCACTGCCCTGTTTCTCTCCCTCTCCACCTGCTTGAAGTTTTTCATTCTATTATTATTTCCATCAGTTATCACTAATTTATTATTATTTATAACAGTTGGTCTTCTCTTGACCAGAAGACAGACAATATTATACCTGGTATTGCACCGACACTGATCAATAAAATAGAATAAAATACACTAAGTAAACTAAACCAAAAAAAAAAAAATCTAATCAAGAAAATTAAGGTTATGCCACATCAGAATTCATCATCAGAATTATTATTATTATTATTATTATTATTATTATTATTATTATTATTATTGCGTGAATTACAGATGTGTGCTGCCTCTGTGAGGCTCAGAAAAGCCTCCAGAGGTAAGATGAGCTCAGTTCCTGGCTCCCCTCACCATCAGAGGCTTCGCATGGCGACAGGGGTGCTAGATGGGAAGGTAATGGCGTTCAAGTTATCCCGGCCACATGACCACAGAAACTTTCTACAGACAAATGCTGCTCTTTGGCTTAGAAACAGAGGTGAGCACCGCCCTTAGAGTCAGACACAACTAGGCGTGTGTACACACACAAAGAATGATAGAAAATTGACCGCAAGGGGGTCTGCCAAACCTTCTGCCAAACAGAAGACAATCACTGAGAAGTTTCCCCGATCACACTTCAGAAGACGAAACCCTCAATATGCATAAGGGCATACACATAAGGCCTGGAGCATACAGTTTTATTTTGGGGGTTTTTGTTTGTGGAGCTGGGCCGTAATCCAGAGATGCAGCACTTTCCCATGACTATTAGACCCTTGCTCCCTGGCCTCCCCTGCACAACCCAGCCCATGTTATATCACAAGGCATTTCTGATTCCCTGATCTTTTCAAAAGTTCCTACCATGTGGCTGCCATTCAAAAATACAGAGTTCCTCCATAGCTACACTGGATAAGAGGAACTTGTAATGCGATTCTCTGGATTTGACACGGTGTGCCTATAAACACCATGAACAACCAGCGTGATAAAAGCAGGAAGTCTCAGTCTGGTTGGTCAAATCATGTCTTGCAGTGAAACGTTTCCTGTCACAGCACCTGTGAAAGAAAGCATTAAAGCAGAGGTTTGTGCATGCGTTGCCAAGGTTTTCTTTCTTGTGAGCTTTGCTCTTGAGAGCATTAGGACCACTGTAAAGAAGGAACCAGGTGCAACAATCCACTATTGGAAATTTCAAAAAGGAGAAAGAAAACCATAGACAATTTCCCTAATATTGTCGCAAACTAGCAATATATCTGACACCAATAAATTGCAGCTAAAGCCCTGCATATTTAATTCCCAAATTGTTTTAAATGGAAAAAAAAAATAAATCTGTGTTATATTATCCTGCCTGCTGAGACAGGTGTTAATGTGGAAAACAGATAACTGGCCTCCCCATATCATCTAAAATTATTTATTTCTATTTTTTCTTTAATTTTCCCATTACATTTTCTGAGCCATATGGAAAATCTGTCTGACTATTTTGTAGCATTGGCGGTTTTTTCTTCAACAGTTGTCTCGCTAGTTATGAGTTTCTGTTTTGATTAACGTAACTTATGCTTTGGAGTTAAAACAGCCCAATCCAGAGGCTACTTGTATACTTGAGAACTCCAAAACATACCCATGGATGTGCATGCAAGAGCTTCTTTTCCAGTGAATACGTTATCATTCTGAAGTGACTGGGGGCCCAATCCTACCCAATGCATGCCGGCTCACCACTGGTGTGCAATGTGGCAAACATGTTGTAAGGCACGTTTGCGGGCCCTAGCACTGGTGCTTTGCCAGTGTTAGCCCAGTGCTGGGCTAGTACCAGTGGAGTACCAGATCTCCACTGCTTGGCGATTGTGTGGACTGCTGAGCAGTAGACAGATAGCTGGGGGCGTGGGTGGAGGCAGGGAGGAGGCGTTCTGGGGTGCGGAGAGGCAGAGGAAGGGTGGGGAGAGGGTGGGGAGGAGGTGTGCTGGGGAGAGGGAGTGTGGCAGGAGGGAGGCAAAGCTCCACTGGATCCAGAACCTACATATAGGGCTGGCTGCCCGACACAGAGGCTCTTCAGTCTACACCAACCTTCGAGTCATCATAGAATCGAGTAGCCCCATTGTGGGGCTATTCTGTTTACCCAGGGGAAGGGGATGAAAGTCTCCTTCTTCCAAGGAGAACTGCACTGGATGCAGTGGCAGCCATTTTCAGCACCGCTGCAGCTCTGTGTGCCAGGCAGCTCAGGACTGTGTGGATTAAGTGCATTTTGTAATTCCATCCAACTGAGCATTCATGGGGTCTGTATAACAGTCAAAGAACTGCCCGTTTTTCTTATGGTAACTAAATCCAGGGACCTCTCGTTCCATCAGCTACCATTGTAAGTTATAAGAAAAATAACTCTCCAAATACATGAGGCTCTTTCCTCTCCAGTAGCCAACAATGGGGGATGCCAATAGCCCTATTAAGTCATTCTAAAACTGGTCACACTGTACTCAAGTAATGGGGAATGGGACCATGTTGGCTAACCAAGCAGTTCGTTAGTCTGGCCCCCTGCTTTCCATGGGTTCAGCATTTGTCTGAAATTTCCTCCATATGAGTTGGAACTCATCCCACCTCCAAGCAGAGGACTGCATGTTTGAATGCTTCCCTATGTTATTTCTATTATTATTGTGCTAATTAATTAATTAATTAGTATTATTAATAACATTACTACCTAGAAAATTAGTATGCCAGAAAAAAGTGTAGACTAGAACCATTTTTGCCTGCCTGGACACAGCAGAGTCTTACAGGTAGAGCATTTTTCCTGCACAGAATCTCCAAACTTTTCATTATCCTGCCTTCCTTCCTTTACAAGTGACACGTTCCTAAGAGAACTGTAAAATGCATTAAACATGCATGTATACACAGCCCTCTTCCTTTGCTTACAGGAAGCAAAGGCTTCCTTTGTTCGTATTTGTTTATCACATTTATATTGTGCTGTTCTTCCATCATGCTTAAGGATTGTCACTTACCTGGACACTGACAAGACCTAGACCTAAGTAGCATCAACAAAGCAGCTATCTCATGTACCTTCAGAACATGTGTAGAGCTCTGGAGCACTAGTTGGTTTTATGTCCTGCTAAACCACAGCACAAGGCAGGTTTTTCCTACTGCTTTAGAAAATAGCCTTGTGGTCATCCAGTTGCCTCTGGGAGGTCCATACACAAGAAGCCAAGGGATTGGCTATCCCCTGTTCCCAGGGTCTGGTAGTCACAGATATTCTGCATCTGAATATTAAAGGAGTTCTACACTACAGTAAGACTGAAGTATTATCTACTTCAGAACCATTGGCAGTAGCATAGCTGGGGGAGGGGCAAAATGGTAAGTACTACAGGCTCTGCAATGTGCTATGAAAGTAACCCCTCCCACTTGCAATCGGAGCCTGGAATGGCTCCAGTGGTAAGTGGAAGGAGCTGCTTACACGGCACATTGCGGTGCCTTCAGTACTTACCATTTTGCTCCCCTAGCTATACTACTGATCATCTCATTCAGGACTCAGTGCTTAAATGGGGACTAGTTACCCCACAGTGTGATTGCTGGTTTTCCTGCCAAAGCATATACCACATTGTGTCTGGCTTCAAACAGAGGATGTATACTGGCCCTTTGTCTGACTTTTCAATGAAGGTAACTCTGTCCTCGAATGGCTGGACGAACTGGACATTGACGTTTGATCTAGTTTAATTGTTATAAAAGTTCATGCATTATATGCCATACACTAAATAAATAAATTTATTTATTTATTTATAAACTACTCGCTCAGTAGTGCGCTACTGTCCATCACACTAAGTATTGTCAGCGTTGACTAGGATGCTCTAAGGCAGTGGTTCCCAAACTTTTTTGACTGGCAGCTCTCTTGACCTACTGAGTCATTGGTTGTGGCTTCTTATTTGGGCTATAATTCTATACACTGTATAAGACGGTAGGGTTTTTGCAAGGATTTTGTAGCTCCCTGGCTGGGAACCACTGCTCTAAGGTTTCGGACAGGCATTTTTCTCTGCCCTACCTAGAGGTGCAGGGATTGAAACTGGAACTTTCTGTATACAAAGCAGATCCTGTTGCACAGATCTCTCTCTCACAGAAAACAGAAGTTCCACTTAACAACCATGAATAATTGCCATTGACAATTGGCTCATGTAGCATTTTGGATTCTTCCATTCCACATGAAAGACAATGCAAAAAAAAAAAAAAAAAAGATCTAGTAACTTGGGCTGCAGTCCTATCCACTCTTACCCAGGAGTAGGCACCATTGACGATTATATACATAGAATTGGGCTGTTAGTTTGTTAGAGGTGTTCCTACAACTATTACATCTGATTAACCCCTAATTGCTTGTGTCTGTGAATAAACTATCAGTCCTATGTTGAGACCTTTGCAAACTTAACAGAGAATCATTGGAATATTTCAAAAGTGTATGACTGAAGTTATCCCATTAATATAATTAGCATTAAGAAAGATGTTCCAGCACCTGAATTTTGTTTTACCTACTAGAGTTGGGGGTGGAATAGGTTGAAATAAACCTGTGGAAAGAAATAGATCCTTCAGGAGTTATGTTCAAAATCAACCTTCATGAAAGAAGGATGGATGGGATGTTTAAAATGGCTGGAACGGAACTGAAAGTAGATAAATGATCACTAGTGGACGAGATGCAGAAAACAACAGATTGAAGGTAATCCTTGTAAAACAAACCGTAATGTCCATCTGTTTGTGAAAACCAATCATCACAAAATGAAGCAGTGACCAAAAACTGTGTGTTAGGTCTCTGGCTTCAAGGAGCTGCTTAATTGAAAAGAGGATATTGCTAACTTTGAAACCTCTTATTTGGAGATTAGGAAACTCACAGTGTTAGGCTATTAAAGTAATCCTTGGTAAGTGTTCATATTTATCAAGCTGAAGGCTAAAAGTACTGGAAGTAGTTCTATGAATAGAAAGCTGGGGAAACATTCTGGAATAACATATATTCACATAGAGTTATGCAGCCCTCATGAATATTCATAATGGATACATCACTTAATAGCGCTTTAACATTCGCACGTTGCTAATTTTCAGAACGCTCCTCTGAGAGAGGTAGGTCATTGCTATATATTTTATGCATAGTGAGGAAGTAGTGCTGGTGATGTTTTCTAAACCATGCAGTGCGGCTTAGTGAAGATAAGAACTAAATCTAGATCATCCGTTTCAAGGCTTTGAGCACAATTCAACAGATTCCTAGACGTGTATGCATGCATTAGAAAATAGTCAAACTCTTGTGTCTATAATACAAACAAAATAAGAGCCAGAGCACATAAAAGAATACTAGCTTTTCTGATCCCTTAAACCTGCACTTCCCTCTCCCGGGTTCCTTTAGGAAGCCCATCAAATCCTTTAGGTCCCTTCACCTCCATGTTTTTTATTTATTCGCTCTGCTCCTTCTATGATGTTCCCGCCTCATCCTTTTTTCTTGTTTCTCCTCCTAACCATTACCCCAGAGAACCATAGTGTATAGATGGCCATAGCATATGGAAGCTATATAATTAATAAGAAGAGCCCCACTGGATCTGGCCAAAGGCCCATCTAGTTCAGTTTCCTGTATCTCACAGTGGCCCACCAAGTGCATCAGGGAGCACGCAAGACAACAGACACAACCTGCATCCTGGTGCCCTCCCCTGCATCTGACATTCTGAGGTAACCCACTTCTAAATTCAGGAGGTTGCCCATACCTATCCTGACTTGTAACCTGTGCTAGCCCCCAGTTTGAACATCCCTTCCTGGTTTTGGACATGAAACCCCCCCCCCTTTTGGAACTTTCACCCTTGTCTAGATATGTTGTGTGAATTGTCCCTAGACATTCAGCAGGTATTCTTGAAGGAAAAAGTAAAATCCAAGCATGAAAGAACCTCTTCACATGCAGATGCATCCATCAGCCTGCATCACATACAAATCAGCATACATACATAACTATTCTCCAATATATCATATTTGAAAGAGAATTTATAGTGACAGCTCTGACTGATTTTTCTCCACAGTCACCTCAAGAAATCCCAAATCCTCACTAACTTCTAGGCTGTTCTGCATTCACTGTTAGGCAAATAAAATTGATTTGCCTATATCAGCGTTTCTCAAACTATGGGTCAGGACTCGCCAGGTGGGTTGCGAACCACTTTCAAGTTGGTCCCCATTCATTTCAATATTTTATTTTTAATATATTAGACTTGATGCTTCCATGGTATGTGACTGCATTTGGGGAAATGAGACAGATCTGTATTTTTCAGGCTACTATGTATATACTTTTAACAAAGGTAGTCAGTGGGGCTTACTCCTGGGTAAGTGTGGGTAGGATTGCAGCCTAGGATTGTTAAAATGTTTCCCTGCTTGATGATGTCATGATGGGCAGGAGGTCTGGTCTAGAGGGTAGAGCCTCCGTCTGCCTGGAGATAACATCCACAAGGTCACCAGTTCGAGGCCACCGGCACCGTGCGACCTTGAAGCAGCTGACAAGCTGAAGCCGAGCTATTTCCATCTGCTCTGAGCGTGGGAGGATGGAGGCCAGAATGTGAAGCCAGATTGGAACGAAACACCTTGAATGTGGTGGTTCTTGAAAGAAAGAACCTTCTTTCAAATTGTAAAAATCCCTATTTAATAAGGGATTTAAATAAAAGCCTACCTATGTAAACCGCCTTGAATAAAGTCTTGAATAAAGACCAAGAAAGGCGGTATATAAATACCTGTTATTATTATTATTATTATTATTATCACTTCTGGTGGTCCTGACAGAGTCTCTTTCTAAAAAGTGGGTCCCGCTGCTAAAAGTTTGAAAACCACTGGCCTATATTTAACATCACTGAATGTCTTCTGCTTCTATCATCATGGCAATGGCCATGGCATGTATTTTAAACACAGATGAACAGCTGGGGCAGATTGCTATGTAGAACACCCTGAAGTTCATGCCACCACTTCCAGCCACTAGCTGGACATCTATTTATACTGAGCTATTCTGAATCTCATCTTGGCCATCAATTGTACTGGTTAGAAGTTTGATATCCCTTTTAATTTAAGCGGAAAACTGAGATTCTGAGATTATCAGTGGCATCACTAGGGGGTGCAGGGGGTGCGCGTCACATTGGTGATGCACAAAGGGAGGGTGACACCATTACTGGCCAAATGGTTAAAATCACGCTGTTTAGGAATAAGACCATCATGTTATATATTGATCAATGTGTAATTTCATGTACAATGCACTGAAACAAACCACATTGAAATATCTCTATTCTATCAAAAGTTATAACCAAAAAACCAGCAGGCAATGATGCATTGCCACACCATGGGAGTTCTGTCGGGAGGTGCCGCACTGGCCTCCCGCACCGGATGATGCAAGCCCTACTGACGCCACTGCCTAAGATTACAGAATGTGGTGCTATATTCCAGTTGTGTGCAATCTATAAAGCCACAGAATGAAATAGAAGCTTCAATTAAGAATGTGTTGATAAACTGGCGAACACACTTCCTGCTGCCAATACTGTCTTACCTGCTCCTTTGGGTGGCCAGCACTCCAATAATGCATGCAGGAAGGCTCTGCCTTTTCACTGGCACTTCTGCAGCATGCACTACTGGATCACACTTTATGGCTGCTTTACAGCAGCCAGCACTGGGAAAATGCCAGTTCCACCAGTGGGGCCGCCCAATAAAATTGGCCTTTAGTGAACCTGGAAATGAATATACATCAAATATCCTAAAGCCATAGATGAGACATACCTGGCATGTCAACTTGCTAGTATATTGCAACCTGGAAAGGTCTGGTGCCTCCCCTCCCAAAGGTAACTTCCACATGCAGTTATAAGCCCACTCTTTGAATGTCCAGTGCCTTTTGCCAGTGAAGCAAATTTAGTTCTTTAAGGAGCATGATTTTGCCAGGCTGACTCCAGTGCTGCTGTCAGCGCTGGCTTGCCTTTGTCCCTAGACACAACTATTTTTTGCTTGACTGCACTGCTGTTTATTGTTCTCAACTCATTGCGCTTAATGCTCAAGATTACAGTTCATTTTCTTTTGGTGCATCAATTGGATTTTCATTTTGCAAAAAATCATTCCCGCTCCACAACCTTCAACAGAGAAAGGCTCTCCACTCTCATTACACATTCTGTGGGTATTTAATTAAAAGGGAGAAAAATTACCTGGGATTTAATTATGAAGAAAGAATTCCGAAGAAAATCAAACCAGCAATGAATGGTCTCTGGCCCATTCAGTAGCACGGATATCATCTAGATGTGACCATCAAGGAGATGAGAAAAGAAACAGGCATATTAACCACCTAATAGAAAACTAATTCTTTCTACCTCATCGGGGATATTAAAATAAGGACAATTTTAATATTCATAAGGGAGATTCCATTTTTCACATGCTTGTTCAAAATATACAAAGACATTCTCAGCTCATTTCAGGTTTCCATTAAGAACCACATTTGCCAGGCACTGCAAAGTGTAGCTTGGTTGGAGGTGTTCATGTGGGAATAATCTTTCCTTATTTCTAAAAGCACTGATGCAGGCAACAATACTAGAGATGCAAGTTGACTCAGAAAATAGGTCCCTTAAATATGATGGATATCTGGAAAGGTCCTGGCTATGAGTTCACCCTGCCTCATTTTTCAGTCCTCTTAGTAACTCACAGAAAGCCACAGATGCATGCTGATGCCTTTAAAATGGGGATCAGCCACTGGAGACCACAGGGTTTAACACAATTGCCTGGGGAATAACAACTGGGCTGTCAGGTACCAATCTGGAAGTAAGCGACCTGGCAATTGCAACAATGGAATTTTGCTGGCCATCCATTGTCAGAAATCCAGAGAATACTTAAAAAAAATAAATTAAAAAGGATTTTTTTCTCCCCGTAATTCAAAAATCCCCACAGTTGGAACTGGATCAAAATTCCTTTGTTTACGAAGAAATAGCCACTCACTTCTGAAAAAAAAAAATAGGTTAATTTCAAAGAGTGTGAATGCGAATTAGGTAGTAGAAACCTAATAGTAATCCTAGATAATTACATCACAGTGGTGGCCCTAATCTCAAGCTTTATAGCAGTCATCTTGTCTCTTTGTGATTTCACAAACATACCTTACTTATGTTTCTCTTCTGATTATTCCCTTCCAAATAGTTTTTATTAACCAATTCATGGACCAAGAGAACCAGGTACCTCCTCAATTACAAATTCATTCAGTAATAAAGTCTTCCTTTGAGGTCCACAAGGATGCTCTTATGGAGGGCAAGGACTAGGTTTCTTCCTAATAAAACCAGAGGAAAGTGGAAAATTGATCCAGGTTGATGCTGTCGCCTTTGTCTAATGGCATTACAATAACAGTGGGGTGGATGTTTGTTTGCTCATCCCAACCAGTAGGTGGAGCTGAGCTAATCACTGAGCTGTTACACTCTTCCTAGTTTAACCCATTTTTGCCTGGCCCACTGATGTACATTTTTGTCTCTGTTGTGTATACGCAATGTTGGGCAGAAATGACTTGAAAGCAGTGGTTCTCAAGATTTTAGCACCGGGACCCACTTTTTAGAATGAGAATCTGTCAGGAACCACCAAAAGTGATGACATGACTGGAAGTTACGTCATCATGCAAGGAAAGTTTTGACAATCTTAGGCTGCAATCTTACCCACATTTACCCAGGAGTAAGTCCCATTAACTATCATTGTTAAAAGCATATACAGCCTATATATAGCCTGTTAAAAGTACAGATCTGTAACATTTCCCCAATGCTATCACATGCCATGGTAGCATCAAGTCTAATATATTAAAAATAAAATATTGAAATGAATGGGAAACCACCTGAATTGACTCAACTGAAATGACTGAATCCACCTAGTGGATTTCAATCCACAGTTTGAGAAACACTGGCTTAAACGCTTGTGGGTTGCTCTTTCCTGCTTTCATTAGTTCTCTCATTAGCTTCTTTTCCTGTCTTGCTTTAAGTCTCCCTGCCCAAGCAGCCATGACCACTTGCTTCTCATGTCTTATTTTGCGCTATGTATAAAGTGCTTTGTGTAACTCAGCTCCTCTGTGAATGAGCAGCTCTCCCTCGCCACAACTCTACAAACAGGTTCAATTCTTATCTAAGGGCCTCTTCATATGTCACACCAGGAGCTACCTTCCTGTGGCTTAATGCCATGTCACTACAGAGATGTTTGCATGGTAAGAACCATGTGGGCAGGGCCAATAGCTCCAGTTCTTCACCCTATTGCATTCCTGTTTTTCTCATCTAGTAATAATCAGGTGGAAACAATCTATGCAGTTGGCCTCAGCCAAATGCTTTTCAATCGTCAAATATTGCTCCCTGCTCCCTCTCTTGAAACTTTCCGGCGAGGCCTGAAGACTTTTCTTTTCAGACAAGCCTTCTGAGTCCTGGCCTTTTTAACTATATATATATAACAACTTTTATACCTTTTAACATCTGGTTACAAGCCATGGGCCCTTTTTATAAATTGCTGCTGGTTGCTGTTTTAAACTTTTTATCTGATTGCTTTTTTAAAGATGTTTGTTAATATGTTTTTTACCTTGTTTTAATTATGTTTTTAATGTGTGTTTTAATTATTGTTGTAAGCCGCCTTGGGTCCCTTCGAGCAGAAAGGCGGGATATAAATAAAGTAAATAAAATAAATAAATATTACTGTAGAAGTGTTGGATGAAACCACGGAAAAGTGGCTTCCACGTTGCTGAGAAAGCATATGAAGGGGGACCTTATTGATAGCAAATTCTGGGCCAATAGTCTTGGATAATCCTCTTATTGGGGCACTTACTTTAATCATTTGGGAAGTGGTGGATAGAAGTAACCTACCACACATACTGATGAACCTATTTAAAAGTAAGTTTGTCAGCACTGTCTGCCCTCCCGCAAGATTATTGAAAGAGCCTCAAATTCTCCTAGAAGATAAAGAAAGGACTTGACTGTATGCTTGTCATGAGCACACATGACCTTAATCATGTTGGGTTGATCAGGTGATCACAAGTATCATCCAAACTGGCCTTCTGTGAATTTTGTGCATGCCCTGTGTATGTGTTCTTCAAGCAAAGCCTGAGTCACATAACCACATTTGTGTGCTGAGAACAGAAAGTGAATGATCCGTTGCTGACATGTTCATGTGATTCCTTCATCACAAGCTGGGCCTGAAATCCCCCCCCCCACATTTATTCCTGAATTCCTTTTCAGCAGTGTTGCACCACAACAATACGATCAAGCAGCTCATGCAGCAGCCTACCCTGAACCACTCACCCCATAATTGTGACGTGCCACTACATTGGCATGAAGCAGCTATAGTTCATTCCTCAAGTGTCCCGTTCTGAAAGTTGCCTGTTCATTCTTCTCACTTCTAAGCTGCTTTGTATTTACAGATTAGCCTGCGGAATCCAATAATGATATCTCTTTGCCTGGATATTCATTACTAATCACCAGACAGAAATAAGCGAAGCAGCACTTGCCGCCAGCCTGCTTAAAATGAAAATCAATACGCAGAATGAAAAGAGAAAAAGAGGATCAATGCGGCTTGGGAGAGTTCCCCAGGAAGCTCAGGCTATTTTCTTCACGTGAGCAGAGTGGCCTGTGAAGACAGTTAACACAGAGTGTGCCACTGAATGTTTGTGTTCCAGACTTACGGGCAAATCATAACGTTTTGGAACCTGCCTTATGCTGAATCAGAGCATCAGTTTGTCTCATTGACTGACCTGATGGACTGCAACCACCCAGGGTTTTCCAAAAGGGGCATTTGCCACCTCACCAGGAGATTCCACAGACTGTCTAGGACCTCCTGCACACAGAGTGTGCAGTCTACCGTCCGTTAGAGCCCCTCTGCTTTCACTGTACTTATGACTTGTTCCCAGATCTCTAGCTTGCCTTTTAAAAAGAGAGAACTTGGACCAAGGCAGCCCAATGTATACAAATCTCAAAAAACCCCAAACAGCACACTAAGTCCAAAACATTCACTAAAAAATAGTACGATGGGCAGCCCAGCAGTCACAAATATGCCGTGAAGCATGTTGTGGCGGTCAGGCAGGAAGAGGCACTGGCAGGAGGAGTGCACTGAAATACGTTACCTGTCAAGCGGTGGGAAGGCATTTTGGGGTGGGGGTAGGTGGGGAGGGGCAAAACTGGGCAGGGGAAGGGTGGTTTAGGTCCAGGAGGGGGGGGAGATGTTGGCAGTCTATTCCCCCCTTCTGAGCCTCAGAGTCTGACCCATGTCTCCTCTGTTCCCTTACCGATGTTTCCTTACCCCAAGGAGTTCTCCAGATGCTTCTCTGGCCCCTCAGGACATAGTGGTGGCTGTTTAAGCACCACTGTACCGCACACCGCTGCCAGAGCAGAGGATTGGGCCCTGTATCTCCATTAGGACTTTCCAAGCCATGGTACACTAGTGGTACTCAACATGATGGCAGGTAGTATCTGTTTCCACTGTCATGATAACCACATGACACTGCTCCACTAGAAGCGGAGGTGGCTGTGGGAATGGTACGCCAGTGATCAAGATGTAACTGTACAGTTGCCTTACCTGCCTTGCTTTTCAAAAGAGCGTGGATTGGGGAAGGAAGGTGCTAAGCAAAAACCCAACTGTAGGGCAAGATAGAGGTGGTCCAGTTTGGAGCTTCTCCCATATATAGAAAGGGTCAATAACTGAGATTTTATTTTATTTTTTTAAGGTTCAGCTGCCCTTACACAGAATAGCTCCGTCAATAGATCTACCATGACTTTCTTAGCCATAATAGCTAAATGGTGTCCTTTTATATTTAGCAGGGGGAGATCAACTGTCCCTCTTCACCCTAGGATGGTGTCTTTTCCAGTGGCTGTTGCTGGTGTCTCCTTGTGTGTGTGTGTGTGTGTGTGTGTGTGTGTGTGTGTGTGTGTGTGTGTGTGTGTGTTTTACGATTTTTGCATTTTTTCAGATTGTGAACGCTTTTAGGTCAGCGAACCATTTATTGATTTGTTTATTTTAACAGCTTTGTGAAATATTTCTGTTGAAAAGTGGTATATAAGTATTCTTGATAATAATATCTGAAGGACGTTTATCCTCTACCTTTAAGGAAGTAACCTGCCCATGCTTGCATGGAGCTTCATATCCAGTTGGGAATCCATTTATTACTTGGGATCATCGTCTTAAACTGTTTTCAGAAGCCTACAAAACTAGTAGAGTTGGAATCATTAAATCTTGCCTCAAGGCTTAAGTTAAGCCAGCCGCTCCATTGCGTGCCGAACAAGAAAATGTAAAGGTGTTTGCAAATATGTGAATGATTTCCTTCAAGGCTTCCTATTACAAATACTGCATAGTGAGGAACTAGAAAGTTTTTAGTATATAGAATATGAAACTTCACTGTATGCCAATAAAGGTACTGAAACTGAAACTTCACTATGTAATGACACTTATTGAGATCCAAAGAACAGCACAACTAGCATCATGAACTGAAGATGTTTAGCTTGTACAGTATTTCTTAATCTTAATCTTAATTTCTTACAGTATTTTTTGCAACTTTGAAAAGCAGTTTGGGACAGGGCATGGGGACCTTTTGTTTATTTGTTTTTAAGGGCAAAAATCCTTCCTAGCATGCCCAAATCACTTGATCCAATGATCAGTTCTCCTGGATCATTATAATCCAATCATATGCATATGAATTCAGAAGCAATTCTGATTGACTTCATGGGGATTTATCCCCAGGTAATAAATCCCCATTACTTAATGGGGATTAAGTGTTACTTAATGTAAGTAACACTTGATGTGCTAAGTAATCCCCATTACTTAATTTTATTACTCATTTGTTTTTTTAAAAAATCCCTCTAATTAAACACTTTTTAGGGAGAGGGGTTCAGATTCACCCAAATGACAAATAACAGCAGGTGCAGGGGTTGCCCTTTTGTGAGGCAGGGTGAAACGGATCTAAGACATCAGATCGGGGTCTCCAAACCCTGGCCCGGGGGCCAGATGCGGCCCACAGCAAGCCTCTTTTTGGTCCGCGGCCAACCTCTTGTCCCCTGAAAGCCTCTGGCCCACTCAACTGAACATCACCAGAACTGTGCTCTGATTGTGTCTGGAGGGTGTTCTGAGAGCCAGAGAGATTGAATGAATGAGCCCATTCGTTCATTTATTCACTCTTCTAAGTTCCATCTCAAATTTATTTATTTAAATTTTATATTTAAATTTTTTTTCCGGCCCTCCACACCACCCCAGATATTTGATGCGGCTCACTGGCCAAAAAGTTTGGGGACCCCTGTCTTAGAAAGTGAGTACAGGAAGTTGGCTCGTGCCACCCAACCCAACATGCACATCACCCCACTTCCTTGTCTAGCCACTGCTTGTCACTTCTCCTCCCTCTGGCTCTCTGTTTGCCTGTCAGCTTCCTGCCACTTCTCTCTCCCCCCTTCATCCCATCCCTACCCTTCCCTGCTTGCCTCAGCCAGCACCTGCCATACCCACATAGCCCTCCTAACCTGTTGAGAACGAGAGGTTTAGAGCACACAAGTGCAAGCTGAGACTTCCTGCTATGCCTGAGTCTGCACTGTGAATCAGACTTAGAGAACCTGCTCTTGTTGGATGATGTGGAGACAGAGGATGGAGGAAGGTGGTGGAAACAAGGGGCTAGCACCAGGAGTGAAGAAAGAGAAGACAAGATCTAGGGAAGGGAGGGGGTAATAGCAGCGAGAGAGAGGGGGTAGAGATCTGAGAATGAAATAGCTGCATTCTGAAGACATGCATGTGTGTGTTCATGCGTGAGTGCATGTGGACATACACACACTGGCTGCATTTGACCAATGGGCAGATTAACTAGGAAGCAGAAGCATAGCAGCCACTTCTTCCACCCAGGGCAGTGACTTCTGGTGTCATCTCTCCAGAATTGGCAATGATGTCACCATGTCACTGACAATTACTTCCAGGTTGCCAGCCAATCAATGTGTCCACTGTTTTTCTGTATTCCTGTCTTGGGGCACATGAAAGAAGTCGCACCGTCAACCAGTTGGCAAGGATGCTTTTTCAATGCATTCCAAGATTGGAGGGCAGAAAAAAGTGAGTGAGCCAATCAGCATGAATTAGCTTTAAGATGGTGCCACCACTTGCTCCTTCTTCCTTGCTAACCCAGATGCAAGGGAGGGTACCAGGATGAGGTCTCTTGTTATCTGGTGTGCTCCCTGGGGCATTTGGTGGGCCGCTGTGAGATACAGGAAGCTGGACTAGATGGGCCTATGGCCTGATCCAGTGGGGCTGTTCTTATGTTCTTATGTACTTCCCAGTGCCATTGCCCTGGTGTTTTGATCCCAATTAGAGCACCAAGGCAGTGGCACGTGGAAGCAGGCAGTGAAGGAGGAGGAATGGATGTTGCACCATCGCCACCTTCCTCCTTGGGCTGTTCCTTGATTGAATACCCCCATTGGAATATCCTGATCAAAACACCAAGGAAGCAGCATGGGGAAGGGGATGATGGGAAAAAAAGAGCGAGGCGGTGGCAGGGCGATCTGGGCAATGTCACTTCCTCCTCCCTCTTGCCACTCCCTTCCTCTTGCAGCAGCCTCCTCTTAATGTTTCAAACGGATCCTGATGGGGATTGAAACACTAGGAGGTAGCAGCCACCATCTTGGCTGGGCCTCATATGCATCCCCTCACGTTATGCTCCAGCATGGAACCCAAAGTGCTTTGCCCTCCCACTGCTAGGCCTCTGCTCAAGGGACTGCACGTTGGTGATGCCAAAATAGATTCACTGGGGGAGAGTGTAAAATCAAAGCAATGAATTTGCAGCAAGAGGTGGGGTAGGGCAGTCACTAACTCTCTGCCACTGGTTGATCTGAATGCTCCCTTTTTACCCCAGCTAATGACTCCCATTTCTTTCTTCTTAGACTTGCAGTCTTTGTATCTATCACATTTTTTGTTCATGCTGGACATGGTTCTTATTCTCACCCCTCTTTTATCTTCACTAAAACCTCTGTGAGGCTGGTTTGATCGAGACAGTGACCAGCCCATGATCACCCAGTTATTTCAAAGCTGAGCAAGATGCTCCCCAATCTTTGTTCTACACTATACCGTGCAAGTTTGTATTGGGGCACTTTAAAAAAAAAACACGCTTGGTTGGGATCTGGTCTGCAGTACTCAGCTATTAGTATTGTCTATGCTTGTATCTTTCACTTTTCTGCTGTCTTGTGGAACACTTTAAAACTTTTCAACACCTTGTCATTGTACACAATAGCCTTGACCTGCTATAACTTTTGCTTAGAGCTGATGATAAATCTCATCAGCACTGCAGCTCCCATCCAGTAACAAGTTGCTTTGGGAAACACACAAGCAATATCATGGAGGCAATATACCTCCCCAGCTTTTGCTGTTACAGAAATGGTCATTTGAAGGTATACTGTCTATTAACACAGAGGTTTCAGATAGCCCTCATGCCATTTACTTGTATTTTAACACTCATATTACACAAAACTTATTTTAAAGGGGGGGGGAACCTAAATGCAGAATAAAGACATAAAAGTTAGAGGAAGGAGTATGGAGCAAGAGGAAGTTGAGGTGATGACAAAGGAAGAATAAAAGAAAAAATGCCACTGAAGGAAGGCTGATCAGCCTGTTACTTTTTGGAGGAAGAATTATCATGTCCCTTCACCTCAGGTAGCAAGATATCTTTGGCCAGCCCTGCACATGAACAATTTCATTTCTAAAACAAAGGGAAATTAGTTCTATGCAGCAGTGTCTCCTCACCATTTCTGAGTTACTGTCCAGAAAAGATGGCTGGCAGCTTCATTCTCGTGCTTATGTTGGAATGTATTGGCAATCAGAAATACATGTGGCCCCCACTTTGCAAAAGTGATTAACAGTCCAATCTTAAACCCCCTCCCTACTACCGGAACAAATCAAAGGACCACCAACAAAAGTAAGTTGGCAGGGAAGGTAGGATGGGATGGAGAAGGGTGGAACGAGGTTGGAGGGAAGGCAGAATGGGGCAGGGGGAGGGAGGATCAGGTCCAGGAAGGGGTAGATCTGGGGGGCAGAAATGACTGCTGAATCAAAATCCCCTTCCTGGACCCAATCTTACAGTTGGTTCCACATGAACCTGCACCAGCGATTTCACTGTCACGGGTTCCAAGTAGACCCCTCTGCACCATGCTTACCCTCAGGTAAGGGAACAAATGTTCCTTTACCCAGAGGACACCTCTGGGACTGACCCCCCCCCCAGGATACAATGCAAGCCATTTTGGTGCACCTGCATTGGTGGAAGGGGGAAGCTTAGGATTGGGTTGTTAAACTGGGAAGTGGGTAATTAATTAAATCAACTGATACTTGTTCCTTTGCATCCTTGATACATAGTATCCTTGAGTCAGAACTTAGAATCAGTTCCACTGTACAAGAAAAGGCAGGACATGACCCATTTTCTTTCACTGAGCGTACTTTAAAAACATAAAAAAAAAAAAAACCTTTTATCAAGTTGTGTGAATGTTCAGAAATGGCTAAAGATTTCTTGCACAGATTCTTTTGGTGGTGCAATATTACCTGAAACCAATGAAACCTAGTCACAACTAATGACTTAACCCAACTTAGATTTTATATATATACAATTGGACTCCCTGCGGATACAGAAACCATGGATTAGGAAATCTGTGGTTTCAGCCCCTTTAAAACCTCCAAAGTTAACCACAGTTGTGCTCCAGTCACTTCTGGAAGGCTTTCTGAAACCCACAGAGGTTGTATGTGTCCACCCACAGCCCCTGTGGGCTTCAGAATGGCTCCCTAGTGCAAAAAACACAACTTCTGGCTTCCATCAGGAAATCGTGACTTTTTAGACCTTTGCATTCTGAGGCCCACAAGGCCTCCGCGGGCTTCAGAAAGCCCTCTGGAAGCAACCAGAGTGCAGCACCAGTCACCTTCAGAGGGTTCAGTTTGGGCCAAGTGTGGCTCAATATGGGTCCAGGGGATAGCATATATACAACATCAAAAATGAACCTCTTTCAACCACTTAGCTTTCTAAAAGTTGTTCGTTTTTAAAATGAAAAGCAGCTCCAAGAACCATACAGAATAAGGACAAGAGGCATGAGTGTAGTCTACCCATTGCATACTCAAAGTTGTCATTAGTCATAAGAACATTCATTCCAGTCTGAGACTAATGGAGGCTATAGAGCAGGGGTGGCCAAACATGAGGCTCTTTGACATATAACGTGTGGCTCCCAGAAATATGTTGGCTGAGCTCCTTTTTGCATCAGAATTAACAGAAAAGGTAAATAAGGAACTCTCAAGCTTATAATTATTTACCAGGTATAAACTGAGAGTCCACAGGATTAAAACAGAAGTTTAATAAAGTTAATATATTTAACAACGTAAATGCTTCTTAAGTATTGAGGATCTCAAGCATCTCTCTTGCAGCTCAGAAACATCTTAAGTTTATTGTATGTGGCTCTGATGTTAATCATGTTTGGCCACCCCTGCTATAGGGGCATGATTTTCCCTGGAGTACAACACCGGGGACAAGGAAGTATTCATGCAAGTTAATGTGCAGTATTTCACTTCTCTGCTTGATCCCAGGGTCTGCAAATTTTCAACTGCAAGGATAATATCATTCAGTTTGACTCTCATAGTGGGCTGGAGCAGGTTGATGATCAAACTTAGCATATACATTTGTACATAGCTCTGTGAATATTCAAAAGAGGAAAAATATTGCAATATGTGGCAGCTTCTCATTCTTCTCTGACTCAGCTGGGTTTTCAGCAAAAGCTACCCAACTAGCAGTTGTTTCATCCAGCAAGAAGAAGGTGTGTGGTGGTGGGCTGGAGTGGAGAGTACACTATTATGCTACTGGCCTCAGTGGGCCAGTCAAAATGTGTTGGTGGACCACACTTGCCTCTGGGCTGTAGTTAGAAGACCCCTGGATTTCATTTATGCTATTATATTTAACATATATATGTTATGTTCATGTGGTCCACAGATTTTCATTCAAATTCCTCTCTGGCTAAATACACAATTAAAAAATGCATCTGCACTAGAGTATCAACTGAAAGCAAGAGTATTTAAAATGTAAGGGGTTTATTCTCCTTTTATCAAGCATTTTCTACATACAGAACATCCACATGGTGTAAGATAGCAAAAGAAAAATGTCAGAGATGGACTACTGTAAATCATTAATAACAGACAGTTTACATGGTATTTTGCTCACAATGGGGAAAATTATTAAAAGGATTCCATCGCTAGAAATGGAAGTCAATTCTTCTGCTTCATAAAATCTATCTGCCGGTTTCCTTAAGCTAAAGAGAATTCTACTGTATCACAGCATAGGTTGCTAATTACACACAAGAAAATACAATGCTAGAAAATTTCAAATTTCTATGCAGCTTTACATATTGGAGTAAAGTTAGAGCAAAATTTTTGATTGCATTAAATAAGTGGAGATCAGTCTTAAAGCCTGTGTTTTAGCAAAAGAAACAAATTTTTATATAAAACAAAACCAAAGTAGATGATTACTAAAAATCTGAACAAAAGTCTTACTGCTAACTCCATGGAGTGCAGATATATTTTTTTCTCATTCAACTGGTTAGCATGATTCTAAATTTTAGAACCTTTATTCTTCCTATATAGATGCATAAGCAATGTCCCATACTAGAAAAATAATTCATTCAACTAAAATAAATGATATAGAAAGACAACACCTTGCAATAGTAATCTAATGATAGGCGTGGGATAGAAAAATTTACTGAGTTTTATCAAAAGTATTGAGGAAAAGCAGGTATTTAACAGACAATGTACACAGAAAGGCCCTAGTGTCTAATAACTGTGTCTAGTATCTTGATTCCTAAACACATTTATTTAGAGGTTAGTCCCATCAGTTTCAATAGAACTTACTTCATTAAGGGACTTAGGGATTTGACCTAAGTCTCCATCTTAATTAGTTCCATTGTTACACAGAATCTTTAAAAATGCATGTCTAGTAAGAAAGGTTTTTTTTCTTCAAAATAACAGTTTCCTTGCCATTGTAAGTGAAGCTTCTTCGTATTGGATTGACAAAACATGTTTTCTCCTAAGCAGGTACTTATGATGTTTCTCTTTAGCAAAACTGAAACTTTCTGTTGATGCAAGTCTTTTATACCAGTGGGGAGTAAACAATCGCCTAACTCTGCTCGGAAAAAAAACGGGGGGTCAATGTGCAGTTAGCAGAATTTAAACTAAAACTTGCAATAAAAATCATATCCTCAAACTGTAGTAATAAAAAAATGAGAACACCAGATGTTGCAAAAAAAAATTTCCCTTTGTCTTAAAAAAACATGCTTTACAACCTGACGGAGATGAAAAACACGAGATATCAAAAGCTTCTTTTCAGGGGAAAAGAAAGCCCATAGCCACAATGGGAAGAAAATTACACATCTCCTAGGCTTCTCTTTCTTTGTGAGACATTTCCCTTCAAGGCACAAAAAGATTAAATAGTGGGCAGGGCAGGGCAGGATGTTTCAATTTAAGAAAAATAAAGTTATACATAGTGCATAACTGAACAATTCAAGGGATCTGATTATATCAATGATTTTTTCCCTCTTTATAAAAAAAATGTGGCTTCATTTCATCATGTCATTGCTCACATATCGAAGAGACTTACCATAAATTTAAGATTTTCACCAATTGGCAGACGTCATCCAGGAGGTCATCAACAGTACATAGAATGTTTACTCACAATTTCAGCATCTTTTATTTCACCAAAATTGCATCTTAGTCAATCACACAACATGAATAGAAGGGTCTAACAATTAAAAAACAAACAAACTGTGAAGGTTTAGAGAATGAAGATAAGTGCAATGTACTGTAAAACTATTCACTCGGTTGTTATAGAATACGGTTCCTTATTCTTCTCCAACCCAGATTACTGTATTTCCTTTCTCAACTTCAGTGATTTCACAATTCAGCTTGTTCAGGCGTCCATCAAGAATAAACAGGGATTCCTTGGAAGGTGTCATCAGGTACTGGCCAAAGAGCCCACTACCCTCAATTAACCGGTTCTTATTGTTCCAAGGCCATTCATCTGGCTTAAGAGGCTCCTTAAGACTCTTCACCATCTTCACCTTGCCGGAGGACAATTCTACAAAGAGCACATCAGTTTGTGTACTAGAGCTACCAAAGACATTATATTGATGGGCTTCAGTAAATGATGACTGAAAAGCAACATCAGATATGTGCAAATTAGTGTGAATGTCAAAAGTATCCTGTATTTCTCCCCTAACTGAAATGGTCTGGACCCTCATGAGACCTTTCACATCATCAATGCTGACTAGATAGTGACCATCTGGAGAGATATATGGAGTTCCTGTTACATCACCGTTATATCCAACAATGGAGTCGGTAACACCGTCCACTATTAGCTGTGGCAAAACAGCCCCAGTAGTATCAGGCTTACAGTTGATAAAGTAATATCCTCCAAGGTGTGTATAAGCCAGAGACTGTGGAACACAACTGTAATCCTTTAAGCTAATTGTCTTGACGTATGACATGGTTTCAAGATCAATTTTCTGGAGCACAGGCTCATCTTTGTGAAGAATAAATCCAAATCTAGAGAGAAAAGACAAAAAAAGAAAAAGAAATCAAAAGGAAAAAAATGATGACAATGCAGCAAATACAATAGAACACAATAAACTGCTTACAGATTAGCAGTTGCCTACATTTGAGATTATCTCTTGATCAGACTAAATGTCTGGCAGCTGAATGCAGGCCTGACCCAAGTTGAACAGGTGCCTAAAGCAGGCCCTACATTTTCTGCTCTCCCCCTTTTAAAAACTGCACAGCTGCTACATACTCTTTACCAACACTGCTTCCTCCTCCTTTCCTAGTGCACAGGTCTTCTTCAAAACAGGCTGGGCAGAAGGGTGCTGGAAGTGGGAGAGTTATAGTGCAATCCTAGGCATCTCTACTCAGAAATAATTTCCATTGTGTTCAATGGCAAAGTTGCCAGGACATTGTGTATAGGATTGCAGCTGTCATTCTGCCCAGCCTGTTTAGAATAAGCAGTTGGGTAGCTGGAGAGAAGGTGGTGGAGGCAGCAAAGGAGGGTGTGATTCTGTTTCAATCAGTCGCTTTCCTGATTGGAATAGGATTGCAGTAGCTTCTTCAGCCCAGCCAGCATGACTATTTGCTTGTGGCAGTGGTGTTGGAAGAACTGGGTACTGTTGTGAAGGAAAATGAATGAGAAGAACTGTGGTGATAGGATGAAGCAGGTGGACTGCTGGTGGACATGATGGACCAATGTGGGTCCTTCCAAAGGTTCTTTCCCCCGGCTCACTGCTTGATATTCAAAAGTGGCCACTGCCTTGGCTGGCCAGCCAGTCTCTTGGCTGGCTGGCCAGCCCTGGCTGAATGTGTGAACCGACACAATTGAGAAGTCACGTGTTTGAGGAGATGGGATGAAAAACATTTTGCTGTGGCCAGTTTAACACATGCACATTAAGACTAGGTGATGCAGCCATGAAACAATAAAAATATGCATGTGTGTGAGAAATAGCACTGTGTTGCAAATGCTTCCGATAACATACCGCTGATTTAAAAAAAGAAAGAAAAAATATGGCTTCTTTGCAATTCTAATTCAGTTTAAGAACAAAATATTTCAAAACCACAAATCAAGCTTAATTGAAACATACTTTGCCATGTAAATAGGGAAGAATGGTGCAGTGTTCTGAATGTGTACAACTCCAGAGGGATTTGTTTATGCAACTGTAAAATCAAAGAACTTGCTTAAACCAGAACGGGTAAGCAGCTTTACTGGCACTAGGTGGTATATCTCACATATTTTAGTGCACTTCGTTTCATTCTCATGCTTTTTGCATGAACAGCAAATCAATCCAATGTTCACTGCTATTTAGATGATTATTCCAATCCTCATATTAATTCAGACAAAATAATTATCATAAGGATTTCGGATTAGGTCTTCCAGCTACTAAAGCCTCATTTGTTATGTTTCAAACTGCCTTTATGTAGAACCATCAAGTCATTGCTCTCAGTAATTAACCATGGGGCAAATCCTATCCAATTTTTCAGCACTGGTATAGCCATGCCAATAGGGCATGCACTGCTTCCTGCAGTCGGGGAGCAGTCATGGAGGCCTCCTCCAGGTAAGGGAATGTTTGTTCTCTTTCCTTGGGACTGCATTGTGGCTGCAGTGGCACTGGAAAGTTGGATAGGATTGTGCCCCTTGGCTGCAATCCTATATGCACGTTCCTGGGAGGAAGCCCCATTGAACAGAGTGAGACATACTTCTGAGTAAACATGCATAGGATTGTGCTGTTAATGGAGGTACAAGGAAACATGGAATATGATTCATCTGAGTAAGAATAGCCTATGTGCCTACCGCAGTGCCACTGAGTGTCATTGAAGGCCCCCCCCCCAGACATGGTCCACACTCTAGTAGCAGTGACATGAGTTGGCCAAGAGACCTACATCACATAACACCATGGTCTATAAATGGCGGACACCCCCCCCCCCCGCCATTGTGAGGCTTCTCAGAGAAGCTCCTCTTGGCCAGATTCATTAATGTGCAGAGCAGAAAAAGAGCCAATATCTACTGTAGCTATCACCAGCAAGCTTAGGGGCATGGGGGTCCAACATACCATGGCAGGGCTTTGCCAGTAACCTTGTACTAGCATTGACCTAATCACTAATTTTAATGTTAGCAATGCTCCTCTTTTTCCACAAAGCAATAATTTGATCATGTGAAAGTATCTTATATTAAATGCCTTCAATATTTGCTACAGCTACAGAAGAGAATATTATTCCTGGCTGCACAAGCTGTTAAACTCACCAACTTTTTCTTAAGCTGGCATATATATAAAAGTGTCCGTTTTTGCCCCCTGACCCCTTTATCCACAGAGTGAGGTTTTCTTGCTGCTCCTTGCTAATATATCTGGAAAGCCTGACAAATAGTGCCAGGAGGTTAAAAAGATTAACGACAAATAAGGCTGGCAGCCAGGCTGCGATGGAGAGCCAGAATAGATTGCCCGAGTGAGTTACGTACATTCTGAGCTTCTGATTCTGAATATCTTTTTGTCAGGAAGATCTCTTTTCTCTCACTTAACAGAATGCATCTCTTGCAGTGCTAAACGTATTCTGGAAATATGCAAAGGAAACTTACAAGTAAAAGGTCAAGATGGGCATTGATACATGCCATAAAGCAGTCAGTGCTAGTCATGAAAGGTGCTCCAGCAGCATGCTACTCAATCATAAAAGGCACTCTGGCAGCCTTCCTGCCCATGCCAGAGGATCCGAAGCTTCCCACCAATCCAGGTAAGATGGTGGGGGAAGCATAAGGGGTTGGTGGGAGGGTGGAACGAGGACAGGGAAAGGCAAAACAAGGCAATGACAGGGGTGGGGAATGGGCAGATAGGGTCTGGGAAAGGGATGGATTTGGAAGTGGTGTCTGAATCCTAATCCCCTTCCTATCCTGATATGTGGGTACATGCAGACCTGTGCCAGCTATTTAGCTAGCACAGGCCTGAGCAAACACTCCTGTGGCATGGAGGCCAACTTGGGTGCCAGGAGATCTTGGGCTGGTCCTTTCAAAGCTGTATGGTCATTTCACCTTAACAACACACAAAGCTAAGACAAGGAGGCTTCCCAATGCCAGTATAATAACAAAGAAAACCAGTTATCGAGATACCGGGGTTATTTAAGTGGGTTACCTATTCCAAGTTACAGGTACCAGATCAACATCTCTTCTCCATGAGAAAGATTTAAAACAAATTAAAAAGATTTGTCTGGGAACAACAAGGGATGAGTAGAAGAGAAAAGGGTAACTTTTATCATTTCATCATGAAGTCATTTCAATAGATCAAACTGAACAAAAGTGCTGAATGACCATTCTTGTGCATGTAAATGACTGTTTTCTCTCCAGAATTAAGTATCTCCTTTCATGCAAGGCAATCCTTCCATGGAACATTACTGTCCTGATAGTGGCAGGCTGATTTATTTTTTATGGGGGTTTATTTGGAAATCCAGGGAATTTTCATATAAATGGAAAATTGATCATGAGTATCAATAAATAACAACTCAATAAAAAAGGACTGTAGCCCTTAGGTTTGCATATTAACCCAACCAAAAAATGAACTCTTGAGCTGTGTTGGTGGATTGGAAATTGGCAATAGGTACTATAACTTTTCCCACTAAGTGAACTTTAGCTTTTGAGTGAGGTCATTACAGAGCAAACATTCTTGCCACTGGCTGGCATTCCAGCACCCTATAAGAAAGGTATTGATTGTTACTCCTCCAGAGAAAGATATCCACTGCACAAAGTGAATCTAAATTGTATCCTTCACGTACGACTTAGTGCAGGCAGTGATTGAACCAGCAGAGGTTTCACTGACCTTCAATGTGATCAGAGGTCTTTTACGAGCACTGTTAAGTTGTACTTGCCTGGCTCTTTGAAAAAGTCTCAGGTCTCATGGTGCCTAGGCTTCGGCTTTGAATAGGGGAATTAACAGTTTTCAGAGCTGTTCATCTGACATCTTCCATAAGCATTTAATTTTCACAGATGGGGGGATCTGCATTCATTCATTATTGTGCCGTAAAATTATGCCTGTGGCTTATGAATGATAAACCTGTGTTATGAGCTGGCCTCTTTTAAAACAACAAGTGATACATTCGAGTGCCTTTAGTTTTTCCCTAGTGATTTATATGCCAGAAATGCCATGTTAAATGCAAGCTTCCCTTTCATGTCGTCTGATATGCAGAGGCATCCTACCATTCATTAATCCCTGGTTAATATTTATGAGACTTCTAATCCTCATGCCTCCTGTGTGCAATAATATCATGCACAGTGGCTGCCTTGGAATCACCAATATGATCTTTGTCGAAGTGTACATGGGTTATTCAACCACAGAGTGAAGCAGAACATGGGAAGTCAGAACTTTTGACTTTAAAGGTGCAAAAGTCATAGCTGAAGACATATTAATACATTAACCAATTAGTCAAAAATCAGGGGGAAATAGTGGCTCAGTTCAAAAGTCAACCGATGATATCCCACCTCTGCAAACTGCTGTTGCTGCTGGAACTTGGGACTAGCCCTACTGTTGGATCTATTAGCAGAAACGGAAAAGATTTATTTCCAGCAGTTGGAAGCTAGTCTAGGCCTGATCTTGAAATTATATTAGAACAAAACCTGATGAGACTCTTGGAAATCCTTGATCATACTTCCTTCAATTCATTTTACTGAAATACAGCCATAGGGGTTTGTAAATAATTTATTATTAATTTATATAGTGCCATCAATGTACATGGCACTGTATGTAGTATGAAAAGATAGGTCCCTGTCTAGAAGGGATTGCAAATTAGATTCTGAAAAAAGGGAGAGAACAGAGGAGGGGGATAGGGATGGAGGTAGTAGTAAAAAGATGAGCCATATGAGATTGTTTCAGTTACGCGTTGTTGAGAGAGAGCCCCACTTTGCCTCTGTATGCATTCCTTGGCACAGACTGCCATGAAAGTCAAGGACTGGCACAGACTGGTTTAGGCTAAAGAAGAATCAAATTTTTACCAAAGACAGTGTGTGATGGCAATCACAGGAAGAAGAGAAGCCTTCTTTTCTCTAACACCTGGATGAACCTCTGCCAAAAACGCAATTCATCCTATGTGATCCTTTGTGTGTTTTGCTCACATTTGAGTGTTACTTGAGCAAGTGTTTTGCTCCAGCTTTGGACTAGTGCCTGGGACTGTCTTAACCCAGACAAGGTCCTGAACAGCAATTGCACCTTTGTGTCCTCAAAAGAGGTCATACCACCACCCTAGGCCTACCCAGTAAATTGTTGATTAGAATCTGGAAAGCCATGTCTGCTTTAATCAAGTTCTCTGTATGGTTTATTAATGGAGTTATTTCTAATAGTAGGGAAAGGGGGATATTGTGTTAAACATCACAATAACTATAACTGAAACTGACTAGTAAACTGATGCACTCTGAAGACAAAAAGGGGGAGTGAATGTCTGTGGGTAGAAGTTCAAGAGGGATCCAGGAGAGAAAGTCAGGGATAAATATAAGGCATTTGAACCTTGAAACAGAGAGTTTTGATAGGCCAAAGCAGGTAAGGGCAAAGGGAAGATTTGGAGTTACCTCACTTTGCACTTGGTGCACTTTAGCAACAAGAGAGAACTTGTTTTGACCTGTGCTGACAAAAGACTCAGGGCCCAATCCTATCCAACTTTCCAGCACCAGTGCAGCCACAATGCAGCCCCAAAGTAAGGGAACAAATGTTCCCATACCTTGAGGAGGTCTCTGTGACTGTCTCCCCACCACAGGATGCAGCACATACCCCATTAGCACACCTGCACTGGCACTTGAAAATTGTATAGGATTGGGCCCTCAGTCAGAGCACAGGACAGGGTAATCCAGATCTCTTAGGGTAGTGAGGTATGGAGAACAGGCATTACATTTAAGAATGCCACATTTCCTTCAAAAGTACATTGGAGGTGACCAACAATAAGAGCACAGATTTTATTATGACCCTAAAAAGGGAGAAATGGTTTATTTGACTTCTGTTGCTTCTCACTAGGTCCAAACAGATTTGGTTTATGTCATTAAAATATACCCGTTCAAGTGAGTTAGATAGTTATCAATTCATAGAGTGTACTTCAGACCTTTTATTCTTGCTTGCTAGAGAAGACTTCCTACACAAACTATAAATATCGATTAAACATTATAGCCACTCTGATACAGATCTGGCAAGATCTCAATCTGCCTCTCACAGTACTATCACCACAATACCCTGCTTTATGGAATGTGATTTTCTTTGCCCAAAGACACTCCTACACTAGCCTGCACTTATATACAAAGACAGACCACCCTGAGACAAGGTCTCTGAAAACTGTGAGTCTCTCTGTCTCCAGTTTCCACGCAGCTCCAACAGAGCTGTAATACCCTCTCCAGCTAAACACCAACTCTCTCTAAATGTTCAAGACCAAATCCGTTTTTTCCTGCTTTCCTTCTCTCTCACCTGTTTCCATTTTACAATATACGGCTCAATCCTATGAAGCAATAATAGGTCAGGCCACCATAGCTAAATTCTCCTCTCCAAGTAAGCATTATCTTGGTGCTGGGAACAACATGGGCTAAAAAATCTAATACTGTTGTATGCAGTACCCTATGGCTAGTCTGCTAATAGAAAGCCTTTGGTAGTTAGACAATATCTTCATCCCTCAAAAGAAAGCAAACCTGGTATAACTGTGTCCTATCCCCCCACCTGACATTACCCCCCCTTTTCTCCCCCATCTAGCTTTATGTTCCTTAATACTTTGCTGTACTTCTATTACTGCTGGTTGCCTCCTATCAAGGAAAGGTTGAGTGATGTTTCCACATAAAGTACTAAAGAAATAGCTTTTGAGCAGAATGTCAAACAGAAGCAGAGATGAAATACATCAGTGTTTAAATAGTAGCCATGTTCACAGGTAGTAGAAAAATGTACAGAGAAGTCCAAATGGGCATATTGATTACAGTGCTCTGAATTGACTGGGATAGATGCAGAGCAGATGGGCTTATAGAACACTCTGAAAACCAATGGACAACAGATACCAGTAAACAAGACAACATCATTACAGCTATAAAGCACAATGAGACACCAAAGACTGCTAGAATAAAAAGAAATAGAATAGTCTGCCTCACAAAGTAACTGGAGATGTGAACTGAACTAAGATGGACTGAAGAGAAACAAAACCCAAGGAAGTCTAGTCACATTTATCTTCTCAGAGCCCAATCCTAAAATGGACCAAAAGTGCAGTAAAGCACTCAGCGACACTTGATGAGTAAGCAGTGCCAATGGATTGGCCTGAGCCATCCTGCCAGTGCTTCATCCAACCCGCCAGCTGCTGGTGCAGACACGTAAGGCACTGAGTGGTGCAGGGACTAGGAGAGGGTGGTGGGAGGGTGGCTTGGAGGCAGGGAGGAAGCATTTCTGGATGGGGAGGAGCGGGTCAGACCCAGGAGGGGGCGGGATCAGCAGAGGCTTCCTCTGGCATATCCTAATATCCCACCTGGGCCAGCCAGCATCAAACTAGGCTGCTTGGACATCCACCAGCTATATAGAGATCCAAGCAGCCAGCTGGCTGGGGCGTTACTTGGGGTAAGGGGGAAAAATATATACCGTTACCCCAGCTACCTCTTAACCTTTGTTGGGCACAGCACAGACCATGCGACTTGGCTGTGCCACCGCAGGTTAGGATTGGGCTGCCCATGTAAATTTAGCAAGACAGTAAACATCTGCTCAAACTGTGAGGGGTGCCTCATCATTCCTCAGCTGAAAAAAAAACAACTCTGAAGGGAAAAAGTTTTAGATCTAATTGAATAAGCAAGAGTTGAAGAACATAACCCTAAGCCACTGCTGCATCTGCACAGGCTAAATCAGAACTTTGCCCTGGCACCTCCCACAAATGGAACGAGACCCAAAGATCTGCTTTGAGTAATTGGAACTCGCTAGTTCTAATCCCCTTTTGCAGTAGCTCTTTCTTGAGTAGCTCTCAGGAAGCTAAAGCGATTTCCAATTGCACAGCTTGACGACTTCAAATATATTCATAAAACCTTTTAATAGCAGAAATTATCGGTCTTCAGAAAAGCAAACGGCAACCCTTGGAGCCTGAACTACCTTTACTTTCCTTTCAACCCCACCGCATGCAAACTATCGTCAGCTAGTCTTGACCTAACTGAGCTACCATTAACTCTGCAGTGGTTCCTCCTTTGATTCACATTCCTTTTATGTTCCAGGAAGATTAATTTTAAGCCATTTCTTGTTCCTCTAAGTTTGAGTCTTCTAACAATATTCAGGACATTTATTCAGAAACTCTTGAAAAACAATCTCAAGGCGATTATGGATCCTGGTGGTTCTTCCACATCTACTCTACATTGGTCATTAACACAACTGAACTACACTAGTGGAATTTGTTTTCAAAACAAATCCAACAGCAGATACTGCATCAAAGAATTGCAAAGCAATGCAATTAAGGCTAGTATAGCATTTTGATCAAAACATACAGACAGTTGGGAGTATATTGTAGCAGGTTTCTTTAGTAGGGTAGAATACAATGCCAATGTTATCAGAGTCTTCCCAAAAATACAGCAGTAGGTGACCAAGGCTTTTCACAGACTACAAAGGATTGTCTTGAACAGCATTGATAGGTGACCATCAATAACCTGCGGTTTTAGCAAAAATCAATTTTCTAAACCTGGTACGGGGATTATATTGACATTTTAAAGACATGTTCAAGACTGTGTGCTCAGGGCTAGACATTCACTTCAAAAATAAATGAAACCTCTATTTCTCGCTCACATTTTGAGTGCTCAATAAAAAAAGGAGGCCCATGGCCAAAGACCAATTCAGCTAGCATCTCTCTCTATCCTAGGGGGGCAGTGCTTCTCACATGATTACCTACTTTGAGCTCAGAATTCAGTGGAGTGCTGAGAACTTCAGAGTACGCTGAAAGAGACGGCCAACATTAACTGTTCATTCAACCACTAGGTTAGGTTTTTAGATCACTTTGTACGTTCTACAGGTTTACTCAGCATACTGATATCCCTTAGTGGTATTAACGTGAGCAGGTATCCTACAAAAGGCAGAATTCTTGATCATACATACAAAGCTTACATGCATACCACTTGTACGTATGTATGTAGGTTTTGTTCACACCTTCAGCTGAACGTAGAGGTTTGGCAAGGGGGAGAATGGGTGCAATCCCAACCCTCCATGTGCGCACACATGGACACACATGGCCCAATCCTATTGTGCACTACTGCTGGCAGAACTAACATTCCAGCAGCGGTATATGCTTTATAAATAATGTGAAAGTCGCATTGAAAGCAAACAAATCTGCATGCTTTGGGTTGCTGCCACAGACAGTGGGGAGGACTGTGGATGTGTCAACGGCAAAGAGGAGAAGTCAACAGGGTGGGCAGTAAGTTGGTGGGTGGGTGGGTGGAACAGGGTAGGAGCTGGGAGCATCAAAGAGGAAGGGAGCAGGCCAGGGACTTGTCAGAGAGGGTAGAGTTCAGTGCAAGAAACTTGCACCGGACGTTATACCCTCCAGTGCTAGCCAACATATCCCCTTTGTCTCCTTGGACAGTGCACATTCCATCGTTGCAGAGAAAATGCTCTCTTTAATTTATGGTTGACAAATGTGACGGAGAGTGGGATGAAAGCGTTCTGGGCAGAGGGAGGGTGGGGTGAAGCATGGCGTGGGAGGAAGTGGGGAAGAAGGGGGGCAGAAATGGCAGCAGACCCTGCCGCCATATCCTATCCCCTCTCCTGGCTTGGGACACCTGACATGGGTCTCCTCAAATTTGTGTCCCCTCAATAGTTGCTTCCTGGTGCTGCTTCTAAGCCGCTTCTCAGCCCCATGGGATGTAGTGGTAGCCGTTTCAGTGCTGGAAAGCTCAGGATTGGGCTGTGTCTTATTGAGCACAATGGGCTTACTTCTGAGTAAAGTAAATAACATCATATTCAAACAACTCTACTGATCACATCAAAACTCCTGCAGCTGCTACAGCTGAATTTAATAAACCATGGTAAAGTTCATGCAACTAAGGCCTTAGTCCAAGGATGGCCACTGTTTTACAGACACATATAGCTACACATGAATTTTATGGTCTCCTTTGATCAGCTAGTGATTCTTGGTTGCAGTTGTGAAACAATGCCCACAACTCTTAACAGTGAGATTGCCAAAGTGACATTGTGAGATCCCAGCCTGGGCTCCTTAAATGGAAACCAAGTAACCCAAGTCTAAATGAATTCAGTAAAGCAGTTTTAACTTAAAATGGTTTTAAAATTAAGAAGATTAAGATTCCCATTTGGTCACATACAATTTTTTTTTCCTATTTGCTGAAGATTAAGAACAGCTTTGGGTCTGATTATGCTCCAACTAATGTATATGCAAATAAGGGGTGATTTTCATCAGCCAACCCAGCAGAAGAGTGGAGAGAGTGAGTCCCCACATACAAGCTGCAAGTGGATTTACTCAGTAAAGGTTTGACGAATGACATCTGCTTTGTTCTTGTGTTTTGAGAGGAAAATATTGCCACAGTTTTGTTTATGACTCATACTATGAGTAATATACAGTAAATTTTCTTTTAAAAAATCCTGTTTTAAATACAGTGTTGTTGTTTGGACTCTCAGAAGCATATACCTTGACAACGTGATGCTGAACTATATATTAAATGTCAGCCTCGCTACTGGAGTTTCATCTGGTGATGTATCTGACATATCTATGATTAATTAGGGGAATATTAAATGCAAGATGCCTGCTGATTTCTGAATAGCATGGGCAATGCGCTTCCTAGTGGGTGTTAGCTCAATGCCATAGCTGAATGCATTTTTGAAACTTATCATACTACTGTATGATTATCTTGACTCCAAATAGCATGCTGCTTTCTCGGAAATAGAGCACTGAGGCAGGTGATGCATTTATTGATTTGAGATAATGGAATATAGTTCAGTGACGGTGTATATAAATACCCATTATACTGCATGCTAATCACACCCCTGAAGGATTTTCATGGACAATAGTATGGAGTTATCTCTCCTGCTGACTTCTATCCCTGAGGCTCAGCTAGTGTTCGAACCTGCAACTGTGGAAATTGTCAGCCCATTTCTGGGGGTCCCGAGGACATTCAGTGATTCCAGCATGACAGTGCTAGCCGGCTACGTTCTATACAAATCCAAGTTGCAGACCTAATCAGGGGTGTACCTCCCATTAGGTTTGATGGGGCAAATGCCCCAGGCGTGAGCCTCTAGGACCTGCGGAAGCCTCTCTCAGGCTCCCAATGGGGGTGCTCCCGAAGCACAGTTTATAGTGCTGGAGAAGCATCAGGAAGCTTCCCTGGAGAAGGCTCAGGTCTGTGAGCCTCAGGTGACTGAAGTGGGCAGATTTCCACGCAGGGGGGCGGTGACAGCCCATGGGGGGAGCCATCTCAGACCTTTGCCCTGGGGTGTGGGGCTGGGGATGTCTGCCTCAGGACCTAATAATGGCTATGCCTCACCCCACAAGTAAAGATTAACTATATGATGCAGAACTATATCTTATAATAGCCTCCCTGCTGGAATTTCATTTGGTGATGCATCTGAAAGCCCAATGCTGGGCTTGCTGCACCAGCTTACCGCTGGTGTGCACTTTTGCAAATGTGCCGTAAGGCATGTTTGCTAGGCTTACCGCCAGGTTACCGCCATGCTAGCCCAGCGCTGGGCTAGTGCTGAGCGGGCGCCCGGTCTCCACTGCTCAGCAGTTGCATGGACCACCAAGCTGTGGTAAGTGGGGATGGGGGGAGGCGTTGCAGGGAGGGGGCAGGCGGGGAGGAGGTGTGCCAGGGGGAAGGAGGGGGATCTGGTGGAGCAGAGCTCCACTGGATCCAGAGCATTAGTGCGGGGCTTGGCGCCCTACAGGAATGCTCTTCCCTCACCGCTGACAGTGAATTGGTGGTGAATCAAGTAGCCCCACTGTGGGGCTACTTCCCTTACCCAAAGTCCCCTTCTCCCAAGGTGCCACTCACAGCTGCTGTGGGCATGCTGGATGCGGTGGCAGCCATTTTTGGTACAGCCACAGCTACGTGGCACGGGAACCCAGGATTGGGCTGCCCATTAGCTATGATCCTAAAGTAGAGCATTAAATGCAAATGCCTGCTGATTTCTGACAATGTGATCCTCAACAATGGTGGAGCACGCTAACAAATGCAGCTAGCAGCCTTCTCTTGGTAGCTTTCTCAGTATGAGCTTAATGGTCTGATCCTAAGGAGGGCCTCCACAAGTGGAATGCATGCTCCACTAGTGAATGCTGTCAGAAAAGCATCATCGAGTACTTTCTGATGTTGCAAGGCCTGCAGGTGCCAGCAGTTGTCAGTTGTCAGGAGGACCACCAGAGCAGGTAAGTCTAATGCAGGGATGGAGGGAGGGCAGGGAGGGGGTTCAACAGGGCAGGGTGAGGTCGGAATAGAGTGGTGACAGGGGCAAGGGGCTTTCCTTAGAAGTCTTCCGGAGGATCTGAAAACAGTACTTTTTGGGTGGTCTTCTGCCAGGTTTTCTATTGCTGTTATGGTAATAAATTTTGTGTCCCTTAAACACCCTGTTGATTTTTATTAGAGTATCTACTGCACGATGTTGTTATTGTTATCTGTATTTATGTATTTTATCATTCTTGCATTTTGTGAGCCACCTTAAGTGCCGCTTCTTGGGAAGGAAGGCAGGGTACAAACTGGATGGATAAATAAATATTGTCTTCCTTATGTCAGCAACTCCTGTAAAAGGTACCGCTACGCATCCCTACAAAATGTAATTCGCCGATTTCCAGCATGCAAACATTTGGGATGTGTACGGAAAGCATTTTAGCAGAAGTGACTGTGGAAAATACTATAAACAGGCAGCGACAGGGTGACAGCACGAAGAACCATGCGAAAGGCAGCATGTTCTGACAGGCATGAACAAAAAACAAATGTAGCAGCTTTGTATGCATTGTGCCTGATCTCATTAGTATGCCCAAGTATAGCAGCCATAAAAATGGTACAGGGACATGATATGTTAGAATTGGTACAGCAATATCAGTGAGACACAGAAACAAGATCTAATAGAGTATTTTCTCAGCACCAGATGTGAGTTTGCTTCCTATAGCTTTCAAACATCTGGTCTTTGTGGAGAGCCATACTAATGGGTATGCCATACAAATGGTAAACTACAAGGTCTAATGGCTCCCCTTTAGACCAGACCAAACATCTAGTCAAATGGAAAGCCATAAACCATTCTGGTATGACTTGAAATAAAACAACTCAGACAATCTGTCTTTGCCAATGCTGCTAAAGTATCCCAAACATGACGCAACCATTTTGGATACAGTGAACATATCCATAGAAATAACTGGGAACATTCTTTTATCCTTACTTGATTCTTTCAACCTTACTTGAATCTTATCTCACTCAAACTCTCCAATATCCCGGTTGGAATTTCATGAGGAACAATAACCCATTCTGAATATGGTGGTACAGGGACGGGGATCAGGCAGACTGGGCCCAGGATGAGAGCAGGATCGGCTGCAGTGGTTTGCACTGCATCCTATTCCCCCTCCCGGGGCTGATCCGATGACACAGGTGCACACAGACTTGCACTAGCTATTTAGCTCAGTGGTTCACACTCCTTTAGCACTGGGACCCACTTTTTAGAATGAGAATTTGTCAGGACCCACCAGAAGTTATGTCATGACCGGAAGTGACATCACCAAGCAGGAACATTTTTAACAATCCTAGGCCGCAATCCTACCCACACTTATCCAGGAGTAAGTCCCATTCACTATCATTGTTAAACGCATCTTCATAGTAGCCTGTTAAATGTACAGGCCTGTGACATTTTCCCAAATGCACTCACTTACCAGGGTAGCATCAAGTCTAATATATTAAAAATAAAATATTGAAATGAATGGGGACCCACCTGAAATTGGCTCGCAACCCACAGTTTGAGAAACACTGACTTAGCTTGTGCTGCTTTGAGAAGACCTGTTGTGCATGCTGGGGCTTTCGCTGAGGCAAGGAGACAAATGGCCGTTTAACTCCAGGAGAGCTCTGACCTTCAAAATTCCTCCCGCAGGATGCAGCTCAAGTCATGCTGGCCCTGCTGCATTGGTGCAGGGGATATTGTGCTGGACAGGCTGCCTGATGCAGATGAAGACTTTTGTGCCAGAAACAATCAGAAACTCAAACTGTGTAAGGTCCACTAAGATGGTTTTTGTTTTAATTCTAAATAATTTGAAGCACTTGTAATTTTTTTTAATCAATTGCAAGGGGGCACATCAAAATGTGTCACTCCAAAACATGTGATCCTTTGTAAGCAATACTTAGCAGAAGAGCTATAGTTCTGTGATAGTGCACACGCTTTGCATGCAAAAAGTTCCATATCCAATCCCTGGTATATCCTGATAGGACTGTGCAAACTCTGAAATCCTGGGAAACTGCAGCTCAATAGACAACAGTGACCAAATGGATGAATGGTCAGATTCTGTATAAGACAGCATCAAAAATTTGATGTTTTACATAGAGCCAGGTATGAAACTATAATGACATGAATTTCTTTCCCCCCTGCAGATGATCAGCCTACTGCTGTGTTAACCTCTAAATAGAATTAAATATTCTGTCTTTGAAATATTCATTTTCTTTCTCCAAAGCTGTTTAGTAAGAGCAGAGCAATATTATTAGAACACTTTATTTATCACATTTAAATAAAGCCTTCGCTTTGAGAATGCTTGAGGGGATTAAAAATTAGGGTGGGTTCTGCCTGCATGTTTCTCCTATGACCATCAGCACTTCAGAGGAAGAGAATGAACCATTTCAAAAGTAGAATATTTAATTCTGTTTAAACCCTAGGGAATCACACCATTGTTGATTGTTCTTTCTTGCACATCTGAAGGCAGGTACTTTATGATGTTCATAACACCTGCTGGAAAGATTAAAGCAGCTAAAGATTGGGAATGAATATTTTACAATTACTTAATTTAATACTGCTTTGAAACATTGTATAATATTATAATTAGAGCCCTTAATATATTCCAATTACCATATTTTACTCAGATCTATGAACCACAGAGCTGAAATAATCAGCCCTTCTGCTCTTTAGGCTTCCAAAATATATTTTGTTGGGTATTCTTCTTTCTGACACCCCACGTAGCGATCAAACGTATATCTGCTGTAAGATACAGAAACCAATAAGGGAAATTAAGGGCCCTGTTATTGCTTCTATCACTACAGAGTCTTTGAATTAAGTCTATTACTACCACCAAGATAAAATGTAGAATGACGTAAGAGATGCTTTGCTTGTCCTAGGAGAAACTTCAGCGAGGTCTATTCCAGTTTCTCTTTATTCAGTGTCTGATTTTTCCAGACCTGTGGCCTGGAAACAAACCATCCCCATCAGAACCCCAACACATCTACATAAAGATATCCAAAGACACCATATTTATCAGCTTGCCTGATACAGCTCAAGAGTATTTAGTGAATATATTTCATTAAATTCAAAACTTTAATGAAAAGGTAATCTTGCTTGCCAGCAGATTTATATTCAAGCTGATAATACTGCCACTTTCCCTCAACATTATGTGTTTTCTTCATGTGTTTAAGAAACAGGGTCAGCTTGAATGCAAATCCAACCAGTTGTTCAGAAAATTATGGAAAGACCCTGCAGTCTGAAAGTATGGATCAGAATCTCTTTCATTGCCATCTGTGATGCTGGAACACCTTCCTTGCTTTGGGTGCTATCACATGAAACCTAAAACTGGCCTCCCTCTGGCCTGATACTCTGCCTTGTCACTTTCCTCTTCTCCGCACTTCTTAATTCACTATGGCTGCAATCCTATGCACACTTTCCCAGGAGTAAACTGTTGGCACAGCTGCATAAGTGCTGGAAAATTGGATAGATTTGGGCCCTATGTTTCTCTCCTTTTCTAATCCATGGAGTGTGTTCCAGTCCATGGATTTTACCAGGGCTGGAGGTTCTTTTGGGAATCTGAGGAAGAAGCAAGTCTAGTCCAAGGCTGTCATAAAACATAAGAGCATCAACTTAGAGCAGCACCTCTAAGCAGCGAGTGGCATCACCAGGCATGAACTTACAACATTTCTAAACCTAAGCATGTCAACTTACAGAAGTACCTCCAGACACCCAGAGGCAGCTCCAGGCACAACTTACAACATTTCTAGGAATAAGACTTGTACACAGACATCTCTCTAATATTCTACAACTCACTAGACCAGCATGCCTGGGAGCAAAGCAATAACCAAATGCAGAGGTTTTTATAGGCTAGATGTTTACTCCAGCTGCCTTATCAAGAAATCAGTGCTAATTGGCAAAAGATGGACCACTTGACAGCAAAGTGATACAAGTCTGACTACAGCAGGGGTTCTCATCATTAAAAGATATCTTATCAGCCACATGCAACTGATAATAGGCTGGACTTTTGCCAACAAGAGATGTTTTCATCATTAGGCTGAAGACATGCAAGGACAGAGTCCAGGCTAATACCAGCTGTTCCCCTCATTAAAGAGAGGGCTGTCTGGTAATGCATGCCAGTTAATGCAGGTGAAGAATAAACATAGCCTGGGGCTTCGAAGTAGACACATCACTCTATTCTCATAGGGCAGGTACAGCGGCTGAAGTTACTGGTTTGAGCCCAACTTCTCATGGGAACACTCAGTGAGAAAGCAGACAGTTCCCAGGGCTGAGAGACACACAGAAGATGGCTGACAGGCACACAAGATGGGAGATGGTTGCCAGGCCTTGCACCGGCTGTTACAGAGTGGAAGGAGGAGCAGAAACAGAGGAGGCAGGTGTCCTTTGTCACCTGAAAAACTCCTCCCAAAGCAGGCTGAAGTTCAGCCTCATGAATGTACTAGCTCTGGTGAAGTATAGCAGCCTATAGTGCAGGCACAAAATACTTTGGCCTGGCTTTATGAAGACATGTTTTTAAATTGGTTTTGTAAGTTAGAAATAAGTGCTGTGAAGCTTGATGTTTGTTCTTTAATGCTCTCTGCATGTCGGTGCTGCTATTGAGCATTTTCACCAATGACTGATGACAGCTTAGCTTTAATAGACAGATTTCCCATACTGCTTTTAATGTGATGGATTTCTCAGCAGCAGTTCATTTAAAGTTTTCCCTGACCCACTACTGAAAAATTGCTCATTTTCATTTAAATCCGCTATCAAAGTTCTGGGGGGGGGGGGAAGCAAGGAACATTTTGTGAGCAAGGGAATTCCTTAATTAGTAAACCAATTCAAATACACCCGTCCAAACCCACACAGGCCTGAGCTACATACAGTTACCATCATAATGTAGTCTTTGGTGCAATTTAATATGCAGACAGAGGTGAGCAAAGTACTTGATTTAAAAACAAAATTCTCTATCATGTTCAAAGTTCGTTGGGAGCAGAACATTTGGTGTAATGGTGAGGTCAAGGCCAGGACAGACTTGACAGAAACATTTCTATGTGAACTAGCAGCGAGTCCAAAGTAACTTTCAGAAAGAAGGCAAAAAGTAATGATCTTTCAATCAATGGATGGAAAAAGGAAAACCCAAATAAAACAGCACCCTCATTAGGACTGAATTCCATTAGGTTAGGCAAAGAGAGAGGTTGTGGCAATTTCAGCTTTCTTTCAGTTGCTTGACTTATAGCACAATCCTATCGGAATCCCCCACCCCAATGCAGCCACACTTATAGACCCCACAGTGCATCTTATGAGAGGGAGGGCAATCACGGAGGTTTCATCAGACTGGAAAAAGTGTCCAGGTTACCCTGGAGAAAGCCTCCACTTCTCCAATAGTTTTCCTCGGCTCTGTGTCAGCCATTATGCTGGCATGGAACTGAGGTAAGACAGAGGGAAGGAGCAGAGCATATGTGAGTGTGCTAGTAACTGCCCCGTTCCACTGTCTGCCCTCTCCCACTCCTGCCCCCCACCCCATTCCACCTACTACCCGCCACCACCTCACCATTGCCAGCATGTTGGCCATTGCACCGGAGGCCTTGGTGAGTTCGCCAGTGAAAGGTGACTTCTGCCTGAATTCTTTTAACTGGCAGAATGCTCATTCTGCTGCTTGGAAAAAGAGGATAGGATTGTGCCAATAGTGTCTGAACACCTAACTAGGTGTTACATAAATGGAACTCTACTTTTTCCCCCTCAAAAAAACAGCCTTGGGGAACTCCCATTTGGATCAGGGTTTGGGATAAATTATTTGCCTCAAGCTATTGCTGAGGCTATAATAGTAGCTGTAGTGCTACATTTTAAAAGTGGCACATCAAAGAAATAGCATGGTCAAGGCTTCCAGAACTATCAATAGGTCAGACCCAGCACTAGCTGTAGGACTTGCTGAGAGTATCCTGCAGGCATGTCATGACAGAACACGGCCTGTGCAAACTCCGGTTGGTGGGGGGTGATTCCCTTCCTAGCAACTCAGAATTGAATTTTACAAAACCCAAAACATTACTACTCTCAGATTATGATGCAGCCCAGTTTCCAACTTATTTATCTAATAGCACCTCAGTACAATTATGCCTGGCTGCAAGAGCTTTCTCATTCACTTCACTATAGGGGAAACTCCACACACATGAAGGAATGCATGCCTCAATTTTGTTCACCAGTGGGCTACTGGTATATGCAAGCTATAATTTAATTTCCTATTTTTAAACTACTCCATTATATTTTGTTCCGTTTTGGTGCTAGGAGCCAGCAAGGGTTCTGAGCTGCCCACAGAGGACCTCCTGACTGAAACACCTGGCTTAAGAATCCCAGAAGATTATATGGGGCAAACACTGATCTTAAAAAACCTTGGCCTTAGAGCCTCACATTGTTCATTCTCCCCCTGCCCACTGCATTCTGAGTCAAGTACCATTGTTTGCTTCAACATATCCAGGGATGGGAACTTGAGCCAGGTGACTTGGACTTGAGTTGTGAAAATGTGCGTCTTCACTGACTTGTGGGCTCATGAGTGGCACGCATGGAAGACTCGGAAAAACACTCGAGTCAAAGGCCTCCTGACTCGACACTTGTCCCCATGCAAGCAGACTTGAGTCTGCCTGTGTCTGGGTGTGCTTTCCTTGCACTAATGTGCAAGGGAATTGGGGTTATTGTAAATCATGGATCCCAACAGCATTGTTTGTGAACACTTATCTAAATAGCATAGACTGGTATAATGTCTGCTAATGTGGGTCATTAACAAAATGCTGCAACATATCTGGAAAATGTGATAACACCACAAGCATTTTTACTGTAAGCCATATTGATTCTCATCAAGCTTTTTTCTCCCTCATGCTGTGCTTTGTTCTGGTTGTTTTACCAAATTTTTTTAGCTGCACCCAAAATTGCCCGTCTGGATGTACAGCACACAGGGTAAAAATATTACTTAGGAAGACAACCCTAGAATGGAGACTGTTTGGTATGTTTTGGGGGGAAAGCCCTTTTAGTGAAAAAAATAAAAGAGGAACTGATTATACACTGATAGTAACTTTCAACAGCATTCAGAAATGCTTTAAATTAGTTCTTCCTATATTTTTAATGATTAATACAGCACTGACTGTGTACATGGGAAAACAGGGCATTCTATTGCTGCAATCCTATACACACTTACTTGGGTGTTCGCTTCATTGAACATAATGGGACCTACTTCTGAATAAACACGTATTTGATTGCTCTGGGGACTTGTAAACCAAAGCAAGCCAAGATTACATATCCTGCATGAAATGAACTGGATTTAGTCATGACTAATTTCCTTAGAGGTGACTAACAGCCCAGTCCTAACCAGGCTGCCCGTGGTGCGATACTGCAGTGCTAAAACAGCACGTGCAGTGCTGTATCACATGTGGGCAGAGAGGCGGCCAGTGGTTTCCTCGAGGTACGGGAACATTTACTTTACCTGCCTGTGTTGAGCCCTGGCAGCCTCTATGGGTCGGATCTGCATCAGCTAAATTGCTGGTGCAGAACTGAGTAGCCTCTTGTAGGGATTTCAGGCCCAGGATGAGGATGAGGATGTGGTGAAGGCTTCCTTTGCCATCCCTGCCCCCCTCCTGGGCCTGAATGTCCCTCCTCCCCACCTTCCCCCTGCCCCAAAACACCCCCTCCCCAAGCCATTCCACCCTTCCCACTGACTCTCTGATGCCCAGCACTTGCCTTACCCAGATCAGCGGGCGCTGCTCCAATGCCAGAGGCCTGCTGGCACAGGCCCCTTCATTGGCAGCACTGGCCTCCACATGGTTGCAATGTGCTTTACGGCACATTTGCAACTGTGCACAATGCATGTCCCACCAGTGCAAGTTAGTTTAGGATTGGGCTGCCCATAAACTTAAGATACAAAGCATAGCTGAAGAGTTGGGCTTCTAAAACAGATGCAATAACTCTCGCTTGCACATATAATATGGCACTAAGAATCCTGTGAGAGCTACCAGGTCCAGCTGTGTGTCTACACATTGGCACATGCACAATCTCCCTCCCCCCTACAAAAGGTATGCTGCAATCATACAAGTAGGAAGCAGTAGCAAGCCAATGACATCATGTCAAAGGTGCTTTCAGACCACACAGCTCCAGATGACCCAAGCCAAGGCAAGGTAAAAAAAAAAAAAAAAACCCTCCATGTCCACGTATATGAATGGAAAGTGAAATTTCACTTAATTATAGATAGTGGGCTGTAGAAAAGAAGAATGGTCTGCCGGTCAGAGGTTCAAGACGGTGCGGTAGGATACAGAAGACTGTAGAGAAACCTCTCACAATGCATAGGGAACGTGATGTTGGGAGGAAGGATGCCATGTCACATGGGATATATTGTATTTCTGTTTATTTCCTTTAATTCAAAGTATGAAGGAGATATACATCTAAACCCGTACACCTGTGCTAGGTGCTAGGCCTCTTCTCCCCCACATTTCCCCCCTCTTTTGCCTCTTCTTCAAAGAACTCTTCTTTCCTTCCCTCTTGTCATGTCTTCTCCTTTCTATCTGCTTTCTTTGGGTGTCCATTGTTCTTTGAATGTTAGGTAAAAATCCCCCTGTCTGGAACACATGTGAGTGAGCTGATTCAGTTAAATCAAGTTTGAACCCTTTGTTTTGGATTTTTGAGAGCTTCGGTAAATTTGGTGCACCGTTACCTTGTTTTCCATTCACAGTCAAATTAGACAGTCGTGCCATCGACCAATACACTGGGTCCCTGACTTGTTTTCCCCACCCTGTGAGCATGCTACTTGTGTTTTAAAAGTCTGCTGGTAACCGCACAACAGCAGAAGAACTTGTGGCTGTATTACAGATACAATCAATACGATGTAGTTGACAGTCTATTCAACTGGGACTAGGGAGTGCAAATCTCAATTGTCAGCCATGACATTCACTGAGTATTCTCAGATCAGTTGCCTCCTTCACAGCATTATTGTGATGACAAAATGCAACAACCGTTTGTAAGCACTCTGAGCACTCTGTATACAAAGAAAATATATTTGAAGTACATATATTTGAAGTCTCGCAGGTCTTTCCTATACTATAGTTTGCTTGCCACTTACCTTATGTGAGTGATGAGGAGGGTTGTAGATGGAATGAAAAAATCATCCACTCTGTCAAACTGCTTCCCCACAGGCTGAGTATGAATGGTATGGTGAGAAACACTTCCACTGGCCTGGGTTATCACCTGGAGGACATATTGTGCAATTACTCACCTTCTGTTACTCTGATTATTCATTTGAATCTAGTATGCATGATTAAACTATGTTAAAGATACAGCCATTCCCACTTATTTGGATATGCTCACCCAAAATGAAGATAATGTAATGCAGTGGCCCTCAACCTGGTGGGTCATAACCTTTTTTCTTTATGGGGTGGGGCAGGGGGAAAGCAGCGACACAATCCCCATGATCATGAAGGGGGAGGTATTTTTAAACTTCCCCTAGCTGCTACCAGGGTCTGGATAGTTCAGGGAGCCCCACAGAGTGCTCTGCAGGGCTCCCTGTGGCTTGGAGAAAGTGAAAGTAGCAATTGCAACCCAAGTCCTGGTAGCAATTGTGAAACTGGAAGTGGGTCTCGATCACTACTTTCACTTTCTACATGCTGTAGGGAGCCTGCAGAGCACTCTACGGGGCTCCCTGCGCCACCTGGACCCTGGCAGCAGGTAAGGGAATTTTAAAAATAGATCCCCTTCCCCTGCAGTTGCATGATTCTGGGAATCATCTTGCTACCTTTCCTCCCCTTCCCCAAAGACTTATCTAGGGAGATTTACTCCCAATAAGTTTGAGTACCAGTGATGCAATACATATGTAAATACTTAATTTATATTTTTAAGGACTTGATTCCATTTCCCTTGAGGTTTGTCTGTTTGTATGTCTGTCTGTTGTGAAAAAACAAACCAGCAGTAATAAGGTATGACTGAATTGTGTAGAAATTCTAAGAAATGAATATGTCTTACTCATCTGTAGTAGGGATGTGTAGAAACCCTGTGAAAAATTTTACAAGTCTTATCAAAACTATTTTGGCTGTCCTGAAAATTCCTCCCATGGTTGCTTGATGTGCGCTTTGTTCAAATTCATGCCAAAATTCTTTTTGCTTACTGTGAAATCTGGTACTCAACGTTTGCTTGCGTTGCAACAATTCTGCCCAGACAAAATACCCACCATATGTAAACTTATCAGATGACAAATGGAAGCTTTCTTCTCAGATAATGGAAGATAACGGCTTTGCAGGAAGGGCATTTTCACAGTACAGAAAAAAAAGGTTATATACCTTCCCCATGTGCCATCACCCACCCGTCACTGCTATTTAAATTGAAAAAAACCAAAATACAGGGACAAACTACATTTTTACTACAATTCATCATTTGTGAGACAATGGAATTCTTAGGTCTCATTCACACATGGGCAGCCCAATTCTATTATGGCCTTATAGTGGTGGATCTCTTGATCTGCCACTTCAAGTCCTAGTATGGTATCACAAAAAGCACGCTGCTGTCAGGCACTGTAGGACTGCCAGCACAAATGGCCAGAGGCCCCACATATGCAACAGTAGCGTGCAGGAGCTCCACCTGAGCAGGTTAGGTGGCAGTGGGGGGGGTGGTTCATGGGTGATTTGGGGGAAGATCAGGGTGGAGAATGGGAAGGGCAGAGGGAAGAACTCAGTTGTTAGCTGACTATTCCAGTAGCATGGGCAATCAATTACATGGACAAACCAAACATGTGAAATCCATGTACCTGTGGCAGTACTTTTTACACCTTCTGTGATCCTGGGAATTTCTGCTAACATCTTATGCAAGCAAGTAAAATGGTAAGTCTTTTATGAGTCTAGGTTTGTAACTAAATTCCATGGTTTTCACTGAATCAAGCAATTGTCACAACTGATGATCCTCCTATATTGTACTATCTATACAATGGTATACACTACAGCATGGCTTTTACAGATGCGTGTACAAGGAGAAAGTTGTTTTTGTTGTGGTTCCTAGGCCACTGCTATTGAATTATAACAGCTTATTGCAACTCATGCAATGAATAATTTGCACCAAAACAGCTGTTTTCTTTATTACTATTTTCAGCTGTTTTCTTTTTGACCAAAGTCCCTCACGAGAGCAAAACAAAAATGACCTGCTCTGCCATCCCATCCCCAATGTGTCTCTTTTCTACCCATTCCTTTAACGCTTTTGTGCAGCTCAATTACACCTCATTCAAACACAGTGACTGAGATACCTGTCCCTGTGCTTGACCTCCATCCAGCATGTATATGACATTTTGGGCCAAATCAGGACAGTACACTACAGTCTATATCACTTGTTTCATATAGAGGGCCAAAGTTAATATTCATGGTGCTGGTTGAGGGCTGGAAGTGACATCATTAAGCAGATGGTGGTCAGAAATAAGCACTTTGTTTTCACACAGAAACTCATTGCAGGAGGTGGAGTTAACACTCAGTGCAGTAGCAGGGAACCTGGGAGGACTCTGGGGGGAACGGCTAAATAGATGTGTTTTCCAGAGGACCTCAGTAATGAGGAACTCTTTGTTGCCAAGAAGAAAGAACGAAGGCTGAGAGCGTGAACTGGGACTATCTCTAGAAACGGCAGAAAAAATGTGCAAATCTTGTTTATATTTTCAAGATATGAGCAAGCCCAGTTATCAAGCTGGGAGAGCCCAGTTAAAACGAGGGCTAGATAAACTGCTTCTAGGGGCCACATATGGTCCGCAGGCCTTATGTTTGACATCCCAGGTCTATATTTAAAAATATACCCATTAAAACATCTGTTGGTTTTTTTTTTAAAGTCTATTTCATTACCCATTTAATTGTTATCATCTCTTTTGAAACAAATGCTGCCAAAATAACCAAAGCCAAATTCAGCAAATGTTATCACATGCTACCTAAACTATTTCCAAGCTATATTCAAGATGGGATGCAAAGCTTGCGCAGCTGTGTTCAGAGAAACTCTCATTTAGCTATTACACTACAAAGCTAATGCCTCATAGAGAACGAAAGTGGCTTGATGAAATGAGAAGACACTATAATCCACTGGGTTATAAACTACTTCTAAAGGAAACTACCATTCGTCCAACATAACAGACTTTACTGTCTGTAGCTATTATTGTTTATAATAAGCAACACAGACATCTGTGGTCATCTCTTCTCAACAGTGAAATCTGGGAAATATTTGGTGTAATGCAGTCTTTAGGAATTAGACATAATATTACTCATTTGTACCCATTCCTTTCTTCATCTCACAGTCAAGAGACCCTTTCCCCTATCACTGCCCATCCTGTGGTGCAGCAGGAAGTCACAGAGGCCTCCTCAAGTTAAGAGAATGTTTGTTCCCTAACCTCAGGGCTGCATTGCAGCTGCATCAGAGCTGGAAAGTTGGAAAGGATTGTGTCCTAAATCAAAGTATAGTCAGAATTAATCAAAAGTGGCTCTCCCACATAGCTCAGTGGTGCAGCACATGCTCTGCATGCAGAAGGTGCAAGGTCTAACATTTCCACATGAAGCTGGAAAAGGTGCTGTTCTGAAACCCTGGGGAGCTGCCACCAGAGTGCAGACAATTTTGAGCTAATGGTCTGACTTGGTAGAAGGCTGCTTTGTATGATCAAGTGCCAACTAAGAATGAGCTTAGCCAAAGGGTGGTCACTTTCTAAATAGTGACTCCAACATTGTATGTCTCCAACATTTGGGGCCTTTACACATCAATAAGAAAACATGTAACTGAACTTTGTTGTTGGCAGGATAGCTTTCACATGTATGATGCACGTAATGTTTGCAAACTTTGAAACAAATATGCTCCTATGTGCATCCTAGGACTATATAATGAGCCTGACTTTCACCTAAAGTACCAAGATAAGAGCACTAACCTGTAGCGTGGGAGAGTTCTTATCAAAGCTCCCCCAGCTGAGTACCCATACTTGATCATGTGATTTGTCATAGTGAAGCTTCACTGGAACTGGGTCTGTACTTACTGCCTGCAAGATATGAAGGAGGGAAGAAAGAAAGAACATAATTAGCTTCTCTTTGATTTTGTAATAGCATAAAAATTACACAAGACCTGGATGGAAATTATGCCCAAATGAAGCCTTCGTGATATTTTCAAATTAGGCCATCAATTGTTGAAGTCATCCTCTGATTAATTTGAGGCTAGAACACTTCTGCTTAAACAGTGTTCTTTGCTCATTATTTGGACAACATGACATGGATATATGTTCACTCTGCAAGCTAATTAAATTGCATGCCATTGTAGAGCTATTAAAATGTTTGAGACGTGGTGAGCCAGCCAACTGTTTACCCTCCTTCCCACACTGCATGCTTCTTGATTAACCTGGAAATCTTTCTTTTGTTAAACTGTACACTGAAGAGAAAAATGCAGAATGTACTGACCATGGACTCATCTGGAAGAGACACATTTCCTTATTAACAAGAGTTTGCTAAAACCTTCAGCCAGCAGTTACCGTTAATGCAATAAGAATTCACTATGAACAGGGAACGAAACTTATACAAGACTAGTTGTACAATGGTATAAGTCTATTATCTGCTAATGATTTCTCATTTATTCTTATTTTTAATTTACTGAAGTAAAAGGAAATTAGCAAATACCGCATTTGACCAAAAATTCCTGAATCATTATACATGCTTTCTGTAAAATGTATCTTTTGCGATGATCCACAAATGCACTCGGGGTTTCAGGGTGGTGGTAGGCAAAAGGGGTAGGTGGTAGCAAGGGTTAGGGTAGGCAAAAACATTCTTGACTCTCTGGTTTCTGTTGGCCATGGTTTTCAGAACACAGAGAAAGGCAGAGCAGTCTGGCATAAAGGTCTAGCACCTCCACACCTGGAACACGTCTGTCACTATGGAACGTACTTTACAAGGGACCTAATCCTATCCTACTTTCCAGAGCCAATGCAGCTACATTGTAGTCCTGAGGTAAGAAAACAAACATTCCCCTACCCTGAGGAGATCTCTGCGACTGCCCTCCCACCACAGGATGCAGCGCACACCCTGTCGACATGGCTGCATCAGTGCTGGACAGTTGGATAGGATTGGGTCCATAGTACCTTTGCAGTGGATATCCACTGAAGTTGTATGAAGTAACTTCTTTTTTGGATGTTGTGTTAAATGCTCAACACAGTCAACAAACTTATTCATGTGTAATAACTATCAAGACTATTTTCCTATATATGTGTGTGTGTGTGTGTGTGTGTGTGTTTAAATAGAAACCCTTCTATTCTTTGGTCTCCCCATTATGGAACTGTGAAGCACAGCTTGTTTATCAGTTTGACAAGAAGAGTACCAGCTGGCTAATTAAGTGAATCTAATCTAAAGTAATGATGTAGATCCTCAAGATAATGTGCTAATGGCTGGCTAAGACCACTGGCAATGCTTAACTATACTCTGGAGGTGTTGTGAAAAGTCTCCACTTCCTCTGAAACAAAAGCTGTATTTCTTCTTGAGCAGACAAATGTAGGCCAGTTGTTTATTCCCCATTTTCTTTTCTCTGCTCTCAGATAACACCTGCAACAGTTGTCCATGTTCAAATCAATCGTTTTGCCTTGGCAAACTGTACAGGGCAGGAAACAATAATTTAGTGCTGGGCCCATCTCAATCATAGGACAATGTAGCCCTTACAGACTCAAACTAAGCTGCTCAAAACAATAAAGGGAACACTTAAACAACACATCCGAGATCTGAATGAACGAAATATTCCTATTAAATGCTTTGTTCCTGACATAGTTGAATGTGCTGACAACAAAATCATACAACAATCATCAATGGAAATCACATTTATTAACCCATGGAGGTCTGGGTTTGGTGTCATACTCAAAATTGAAGTGGAAAAACACACTACAAGCTGATCCAACTTCGATGTAATGTCCATACAGCAAGTCAAAATGAGGCTCAGTAGTGTGTGTGGCCTCCACGTGCCTGTATGACCTCCCTACAATGCCTGGGCATGCTCCTGATGAGGTGGCAGATAGTCTCCTGAGGGATCGCCTCCCAGACCTGGACTAAAGCATCTGCCAACTCCTGGACAGTCTGTGGTGCAACGTGGCGCTGGTGGATGGAGCGAGACATGATGTCCCAGATGTGCTCAATTGGATTCAGGTCTGGGGAACGGGCGGGCCAGTCCATAGCATCAATGCCTTCATCTTGCAGGAACTGCTGACACACTCCAGCCACATGAGGTCTAGCATTGTCCTGCATTAGGAGGAATCCAGGGCCAACCGCGCCAGCATATGGTCTCACAAGGGGTCTGAGGATCTCATCTCGGTACCTAATGGCAGTCAGGCTACCTCTGGCGAGCACATGGAGGGCTGTGCGGCCCCCAAAGAAATGCCACCCCACACCATTACTGACCCACTGCCAAATCGGTCATGCTGGAGGATGTTGCAGGCAGCAGAATGTTCTCCCTGGCGTCTCCAGACTCTGTCACGTCTGTCACATGTGCTCAATGTGAACCTGCTTTCATCTGTGAAGAGCACAGGGCGCCAGTGGCGAGGTTGCCAATCTTGGTGTTCTCTGGCAAATGCCAAACATCCTGCACGGTGTCAGGCTGTCAGCACAACCCCCACCTGTGGACTTCGGGCCCTCATACCACCCTCATGGAGTCTGTTTCTAACCATTTGAGCAGACACATGCACATTTGTGGCCTGCTGGAGGTCATTTTGCAGGGCTCTGGCAGTGCTCCTCCTGTTCCTCCTGGCACAAAGGCGGAGGTAGCGGTCCTGATGCTGGGTTGTTGCCCTCCTACGGCCTCCTCCACGTCTCCTGGTGTACTGGCCTGTCTCCTGGTAGCGCCTCCATGCTCTGGACACCACACTGACAGACACAGCAAACCTTCTTGCCACAGCTCGCATTGATGTGCCATCCTGGATGAACTGCACTACCTGAGCCACTTGTGTGGGTTGCAGACTCCGCCTCATGCTACCATTAGAGTGACAGCACCGCCAGCATTCAAAGGTCACCCAAACATCAGCCAGAAAGCATAGGGACTGCAAAGTGGTCTGTGGTCACCACCTGCAGAACCACTCCTTTATTAGGGGTGTCTTGTTACTTGCCTATGATTTCCACCTGTTGTCTACTACATTTGTGCAACAGCATGTGAACTTGATTGTCAATTGGTGTGGCTTCCTAGGTGGACAGTTTGATTTCATAGAAGTGTGATTGACTTGGAGTGACATTGTGTTGTTTGAGTGTTCCCTTTATTGTTTTGAGCAGTGTATATTGTGTGGTCAGAATCACAGAAAATGAGTCACTTTCACTTCCAGTTCAAGTACAATGTTTACATTGATCAGTGACTGAGGCCAGATTATTGCACTGCATTTGTATTGCAGCTTCTTCAGAAATGATGAATTGGATGGATCTTAACTGTCTGGGATGTCCTGTATATGAAAAGGGTCCTTTGTGAGATGGAAAGTCATATGTGGGGGTGCTTTATTTATTTTATTTACCTAAGAAATTTATATCCCACCTTTCCCATGCCAGAGCAAATGCCCAAGGTGGCTTACAAAACTTTATAATAAATAAAACATTACAAGTAAAAAACATCAAACAAGGCATTAAAACATTGGATTTTTAACATTGAAAACGTAAATCAAAACAGAGCAAAATCTAACCAATATCAGTGGGCCAATGGGGAACAAATTAGTCCAGGGAAGCTATCAAGTCATGTTTGTATTTCACAGGCCCAGAGAGCAAATATCCACTCAGCAACTAAATGCCAAATGAAACAGGTGTGTTTTGAGCCCTTGTTGAAAGGTGATGAGGAAGGAAGAAGTTCTCAGTTCCCATGGAAGGAAGTTCCATAGTTGTGGTGCCAATACAGAGAAGGCTGCCATCCCTCTTACTTGGGACAGAGGCAGCTTTTGTAGAACAGCCCCCTCAGGTGACCTAAGAGGACATGATGGTGGTTGCACTGACATTCTAAAAAAATGCTTCACACACAAAGCTCCCAACTTGGCAAAAGTAATATAAGAAACAGGTTATAGTAACTTTCTCAACCATTTTTAATGTGTCAGTTTCACATGGTTTGATGTTTTTGTCAACAAATCCTCATGTGGAAAAACTTACTTCATCAGAAATGTCTGGTGTTTAGACTGTCACTAACGTGTTAACTTCTAATTTTTTTTTCTAATTTTTTTTCCCCCAAAAAAGACCAAAATATGAACTTTTTGAGAACTGTACAGATTAGAAATTATTTTATATGCTAAAAGCAATCTAGCGAAAATATATCAACCCAGCATTATTTTCTCTTCTCTCAGCAGGTCAGTATGAGAGATCCACAAGTCTTTTAAATTTGTTCATGTACACATTGAAATGTATCACAAATTTATGGGACCTCATGTACCATTTCTTTGGTTCTCCTTTCCTATCTCTATCTCTGAATCATAATAGGAACATAAGAAGAGCCCTATTGGATCAGGCCAAAGGTCCAGCTAGTCCAGCTTCCTGTATCTCACAGTGGCCCACAAGATACTTCAGGTAGCACACAAGACAACCAAGAGGTTGCATATGTTCATCATGGCTTGTAACCTGAAATGGTCTTTTCTTCCATAAATCTGTCCAATCCCCTTTTAAAGACATCTATCATAAAAATACCCTATAAAAATGAGGGAGTTGTGTGGCTTCATGTAAAACCCATGGGTTTGCTTCTTACAAACTGGTTTTGTATACATGTGGCTGATTTTCAGGAAGGTTTTTAGAGTGATCAAAAGCCAGCTTTTGTGAATGTATTTTGCACTATTCAAGAAGTATCCATCTGGGGCATTGTTTTTCATAGATGTTTGTGGGGGTGGGGGAAGAGTGTTGGACTGGTATTTCCAAAATTATTTTTAGGTTCATCATTTACGCACATCAGCCTACAGCAACAGCCTTTTAAAAAAGGATTTTAATTCACATTAGCAATGTGCTTACAGAATTACAGTATTTTCTTTCTGCAATGAAACCCAGGTGTTTATGCACTTCAGTACACAGCCAGGGAACTTTGTGAGAGTCAATTCATATGCAGTAGCACATAGACACGCTTACAAGCAATAGCGTGAATCAAAAAAGAGTGCAGCTTTCCACTTCCAAGTAGATCAGAATTCAGCTAAAGCAGCATAGGTTCAGAACCAGTGCTGTGAAAGGCACAATTGTGAAAGAGTGAATGAAGGTGTCGGATTTGCAGAATCATTTTTGCACCCTTTGAAATGGTAGTTTTCATACTGAAAATGATGAAAACTTGGCACAGTTTTCCCTAAGAACATAAGAACATAAGAACAGCCCCACTGGATCAGGCCATAGGCCCATCTAGTCCAGCTTCCTGTATCTCACAGCGGCCCACCAAATGCCCCAGGGAGCACACCAGATAACAAGAGACCTCATCCTGGTGCTCTCCCCTACATCTGGCATTCTGACTTAACCCATTCCTAAAATCAGGAGGTTGCGCATACACATCATGGCTTGTACCCCATAATGGATTTTTCCTCCAGAAACACGTCCAATCCCCTTTTAAAGGCGTCTAGGCTAGACGCCAGCACCACATCCTGTGGCAAGGAGTTCCACAGACCGACCACGCGCTGAGTAAAGAAATATTTTCTTTTGTCTGTCCTAACCCGCCCAACACTCAATTTTAGTGGATGTCCCCTGGTTCTGGTATTATGTGAGAGTGTAAAGAGCATCTCCCTATCCACTCTGTCCATCCCCTGCATAATTTTGTATGTCTCAATCATGTCCCCCCTCAAGCGTCTCTTTTCTAGGCTGAAGAGGCCCAAACGCCGTAGCCTTTCCTCATAAGGAAGGTGCCCCAGTCCCATAATCATCTTAGTCGCTCTCTTTTGCACCTTTTCCATTTCCACTATGTCTTTTTTGAGATGCGGCGACCAGAACTGGACACAATACTCCAGGTGTGGCCTTACCATAGATTTGTACAACGGCATTATAATACTAACCGTTTTGTTCTCAATACCCTTCCTAATGATCCCAAGCATAGAATTGGCCTTCTTCACTGCCACCGCACATTGGGTCGACACTTTCATCGACCTGTCCACCACCACCCCAAGATCTCTCTCCTGATCTGTCACAGACAGCTCAGAACCCATCAGCCTATATCTAAAGTTTTGATTTTTTGCCCCAATGTGCATGACTTTACACTTACTGACATTGAAGCGCATCTGCCATTTTGCTGCCCATTCTGCCAGTCTGGAGAGATCCTTCTGGAGCTCCTCACAATCACTTCTGGTCTTTACCACTCGGAAAAGTTTGGTGTCGTCTGCAAACTTAGCCACTTCACTGCTCAACCCTGTCTCCAGGTCATTTATGAAGAGGTTGAAAAGCACCGGTCCCAGGACAGATCCTTGGGGCACACCGCTTTTCACCTCTCTCCATTGTGAAAATTGCCCATTGACACCCACTCTCTGCTTCCTGGCCTCCAACCAGTTCTCAATCCACAAGAGGACCTGTCCTCTAATTCCCTGACTGTGGAGTTTTTTCAGTAGCCTTTGGTGAGGGACCGTGTCAAACGCCTTCTGAAAGTCCAGATATATAATGTCCACGGGTTCTCCCGCATCCACATGCCTGTTGACCTTTTCAAAGAATTCTATAAGGTTTGTGAGGCAAGACTTACCCTTACAGAAGCCATGCTGACTCTCCCTCAGCAAGGCCTGTTCGTCTATGTGTTTTGAGATCCTATCTTTGATGAGGCATTCCACCATCTTACCCGGTACGGATGTTAGGCTGACCGGCCTATAGTTTCCCGGGTCCCCCCTCTTTCCCTTTTTAAAAATAGGCGTGACATTTGCTATCCTCCAATCTTCTGGCACCGTGGCCGTTTTGAGGGACAAGTTGCATACCTTAGTCAAGAGATCTGCAACTTCATTCTTCAATTCCTTAATAACCCTTGGGTGTATGCCATCAGGGCCCGGTGACTTATTGATCTTTAATTTATCAATCAGGTCTGAAACATCTTCTCTTTTAACCTCTATCTGACTTAACTCCTCGGTTAGGAGGGGCCGTTCGGGTAGCGGTATCTGCCCGAGGTCTTCTGCCGTGAAGACAGATGCAAAGAACTCATTTAATTTCTCTGCCATCTCTAAGTCTCCTTTTATCTCCCCTTTCCCTCCCTCACCATCCAGAGGGCCAACCACTTCTCTGGCGGGTTTCCTGGAGGGTTGCTTGATTTTTCAGCCCAGAGTGCCTTCTGCCAACATTTTACTTCTGGTCAAGGGGGGTCCTATGATGCTGCTATCTTAAATTGTCCTGCAACCCACTTTCAGAAGGAACACAACATGGTGCTAAATGCAGTTTGAATCTGCTTTGTAAGCTTAATGCAAAAGAAAGCCAACATTTATGTGATGCTTGGAATACATGCACCCCACCTTAGACAAAGGGGTTGTAACAACTGGTCATTCATATGGAAAGATTAGAGTCCATGAAATATACCTCCCATCTGTAAGCTTTATACAGATTTTCCATTTTGACATTCCTTATACAGGTGGAATAATATCCACAGGTGGAATCAATACCCACTGATTTGGTATCCACTGATTGACTCACCACTGATACTGAAGTCCACTTTTAAATGCGTTGTAACAAGGAAAAAAGTACCACAATCCAATTTCTTACCTTTGTGCTGTTAAAATATTCTCATTTCATTCCACTAGATTCCATTATCCACCTCATCTAGTGGCTAAATGTGGTATAGCATTTATACCAGTGCATTCTGGGGCGACAATGGAGAAGCAAGTAACCTGGAAGTGGGTCTTTAAAGCTATTTTTCCACTGATTCGGTATCTACTAATTTTTTGTTTACTCCACTGGGGGTTCCAGAAAGGAACCCTCAATGGATAACGAGGCATGATCAATGTATTCTAGTAGTACTTCTTGGCTTAAAAAACCAAACAAAACCAAAAACTATTGTCTTTATTGTGTCTAAAACAAATAGAATAGGGTCTTTACAGAGTGACAGGCCAAATTTGGTTTTTAGATCTGTTAATCCAGTTTCCAGAAAGCAAAAAGCAGGTTCCTCCCCCCAAAACAAAAGGTGTTCTTTTGGTTCCCATGCAGAGCTAGTCTACATATGACATGACCTGAAGCCATCAAGCAGAGTTCAGGGGGGTGGCTAAATGAGGAGGGAAGAGAGGCTCCAAATCCCACAGTTTCCCTTCACCCCATCCATCCTACCAACCGTAGATTGGGCTTGTTACCACAGCTAGCATAGTCCTGACTATCCTCGATGTAAATTTCAATTATTTTCTTTTATAAGTGAGAGGCGCAAGCTATTTATTTAAACTATTTCTGCCCAAGATTGCCTCTACACAACAGGGACCAAATGTACTTATGGCTTGGACAGAAACAGGTTAAAGTAATACCAGCACAGCTGATTTATTCATATATATTATTCAAGAGAAAATGATATGACTGAACATTTGCTGAAGTTAAAACAAGTGATGCCTCCTAAAAGACAATGAAATCGCTTAAAATGTGACATTAAACCTGTAGTTTCTATGCATGCAATTATAGTTTGACAAGTTCACTTCCCATGGCCCTGTGTGGAGTTGTTTACTACACCAGGCATGCAATTTTAGGGGGAGTAAACACAGCAAAAAAAATTTCACCTTCTGAATAATGCACATATTTGACTTCTTGTACTTTCCTATGCTAAGACATCTTATTGATGTGGAAAGCCAAAATAAATACTTTCCTCCAACTGGAGTGGCTGAGAATCTAAATGCCATGAATTCAAAGAATAGTTATTTAAAGATTTATATCTAAATGCAAGGAAAACTCCTGGGGCTTGCAAAAAAGAACCCAGCAGCATATTATTACATGATGAGGAGAACGGGATTGTTTCTATGATATTACAAGGAATGCAGAGGCACCTTTCATTCAAAGTGCCAAAGCACTTCATATTAGCTCTGCTTCAATGCTGAAATTTCTTTCTGTAAAATGGCAGAAACAGATTGATTTTTTTTTTTTCATGACTAGCAACTTTCTGTAGAAACTTCTACAATACATTTTGTCTCTTCACCTAAAAATCCTAAAAATCTTCCCAGGTTTTTTTTTTAAAAAAAATAAGGTTTTAAACTTCACACTACTTAAGTGGGCAGGAGGTCTGGTCTAGAGGGTTGAGCCTCCATTTGCCTGAAGATAACATCCGAAGGTCGCCAGTTCGAGGCCACCGGCACCGTGCGACCTTGAAGCAGCTGACAAGCTGAGCCGAGTTATTCCATCTGCTCTGAGCGTGGGAGGATGGAGGCCAGAATGTGCGACCAGATCAAGAAAGAAACATCTGAATGTTGTGGTTTCTTGAAAGATAGAAACCTTCTTTCAAATTGTAAAAATCCCTATGGGGATTTAATTTGCCTGCCTATGTAAACCGCCTTGAATAAAGACTAAGGAGAAATCTGAGGACCAAGAAAGGCGGTATAGAAATACCTGTATTATTATTATTATTATTATTATTATTATTATTATTATTATTATTATTATTATTATTATTATTATTAAGTTACTTAAATATTAAGTCCATCAGTTAAGATTCCCCCTCATTTCAGAGGGATGTTATGAGGAACAGTGAAACAGAAATGATGGTGGTGGGGCCATGGCTAGTCTGCCCATGAGGTGACCTAAGGTAGCCACCTCTTGAGGCAGGAGGTGGTACCTGCCTGCCCCTCACTTCTGTCACATACCCGTTCCCTTCCAGGAAAGTAGTGTGGCTCCCTTGCTTCCCTTCTTAGGTCTACTGTCTATGTGCACACAAGGTCTTGCCCCATAGTCCTTTTCTGTCTGTAAGATTCCACTTTTTCTCAAAGAGGTTCGCTTGGCATGGTTATCCTGCCATCACAGCCCCTGCAATGCAACACTTTTGCAAAAAATGGATCCGTATCTTTGAAGCAGTCTCACCAAGGACCCACAAAGTCCCTGCTATCTTTCATTGTCTCGTGTGCAGTAAAATTGATGACATTCATAGTGTTTGTGGCTTTCTTCCTCTCTGTGAAGATATGTTTGTATCCATTACTGTTTCCCAACTGACTTATACAGCTGTGCCTTTGATCGCTACACAGGATCCCTTCACACAGTTGTGTGTCCCCTATATGTGCATGTTACGTGTGTTTAAGAAAAACTCTGCTAGTAACATCCTTGAGTAGTATCCCAATAAATGTTCCTGCTTTTGGGAGCAGTAGTGTTGCGGGGGCAGCCAGTGCCCAGGACCGCCTGATGTGATGATGCTGACACATCACCCCTCCGTCGTCACATCACTCCCTCCCCCCCCTGCATTGCTATGTCACCCCGTCCTCGCAAAATGGCACCGATTTGAAGCCAAATGGAGCCAGGGGTGAGCAGGAAGGCCCTTCGGTGCTCTGCTCACTGCTCCTAGCACTCAGGTGATGAGCACTGTGCGCACACACACCCCTATGGAGAACCCAGAAAACCTCAAGCGCGTCATGGGAGCGGCCCACCCCAGCCCATGCTACGCTGCTGTTTGGGAGCTCTCTCCACAAACAGAATCTGCTTCCATGAATGAAAAGAGCTTTCTGCTCGCACAAAGCGTTCTTGTGCAGGTGGAAGGCATCCTTGTGCAAGATAAAAGCTTCTTTCATTCATGGAGAAAGTTCCTGACAATGGAAATGCTAGTCAGGATGCGACTCATCTCTTAATCTAGCCAACCTCAGCGCTTTTGTGGTGAGGATAAAGTGCGACAGAATTCAAACATGACCAATAAAACAGCATTTGTTACTAATCATTAGTAGGTTACATTCAGCTACATGCAAGCAGCAGAATTAGGGAGGCTCATCGCCTCCCAGATCTATAGTTCACAAAGCAGAGAATCTTTATGTCAAATTGTATTGAATGCTATGATGACAAAGTTCTAGGATTGCTTTATAACACATTAAAGTTCTTGTACGAGTATGTGTGTGTGTGGGGGGGGGGGTTTCAACCTGTCATATTAAAACTTATTTAAAACCCCACTGCATACTGGTGTACACATTGGTGTATGTGATGTTATAAAGGCGTTTTCGAGCACTGGGAATATGGGGAAGGTTTAAAATTTTAATAGCAGCCGTGCCTGACACTTTCTATCAGTTTCAAATTTAGTTTCTTTTTATGAAGATGACAGCAGAATTTTTAGCAACTATATAACGTCTATTCATGAACTGGAAGCACAGCTGCTTGAGGAAAAGTTACATGTATATTTTAGAAAGTGCAAATTTCTTGTTCAAAATGAATCTTGAGATGCTTCTTTGTGTTATGAAACACAGCGCCAACGTGTACCTGTTCTCCAGAGAGAATTCTGACAATTCTGTCTGAATGACTGTGATTGGTTGACCTTTTCATACAGATGAAAAAGTCTGCTGGTGGTCAGCGTTCACAGTTTCCCCTTCCTTTGGAGTAACAAGTTCTTTCTCCAGAGGAAACTGCTTTGCTCTGGAAGGGCAATTGTAGATGCCACCGATTTGAATTTCATACATTCTGAAGCTAGTTAGTTGCCTGTAGGAACTTTTAGTTCTTCATTTGTTTGGCCTTCACTGAGGATATTTTTCATCTACTCCAGACTGTTCTAAAGGTATGGCACTGTTAGCCAGGTTGGTCACAAATGGCAGGTATAGTGCAAGTCAGAGAGTAGGGGCAGGGTGGAGTGACAGCTTCTACTGTTTGACACATGGATGTTCCACAAAATTGGCCCAATTGTCCTGAAACCCATACAGCTCCAAATGGAGCATTCCCAGGGCCAGGGTTGTGCATGCATGGAAGAGCAGCTGTTTGTGTAGGCACAATTGTGATGCAACGGTGTGGGGGAAGATGCGGTGACACAAGGGTATTATCATGTCACCCAGCCCCCCATCCCTCAGCTACAGAGTAGGAGTACCAGAAGTAAGCAAGAAATATGGGAGAACCAGACCCAATCTCAAAGAGACCGCCTGGTTCAGGGTAGTTGGTTAGGAACTTCTCAAGCTTGAATGTCAAAGTTGACCTCACAGGTTTTCTGGCTAGGGGGAGGTGTACAATTCTGCTTCTACAACTCCTGCCAAAGGTTGTCATAGAGAAGCTGAGACTGTTAGCAGATTATTTCCACTTAAGTCAGTGTGGGAATGCTCAAAAGAGGAAGAAACAGTTACGTGCTGTGTCTTCTAAGGTTGGAGTCCACACTCAACAGGGAAAGAGTGTTTGAGGACAGAGTTTGAAATATCTTGTTGATTGGCATTAATTGAAATAAATGTGGCCCAGTTGTAATATAAACCTGGTCATGTGTGCATTATCGCAGGGCACATGGGCAACTACCTTGTACTCTAGGTAAAGATATGTCTCTTAAACCATTGCATATGTTTATATTAGGTGACAAGTGCTTCTTTGTTCATCTATTTTTCCTCCGTGTACTGGAAAAGTGTGTCATATCTAGTAAAAATGCTTACCTGCACGACCTTTTGGGACTGTACATCCACAATCAGCACTCTGTCTAAGAAAGGCTGAGTTACATATATGAACTTGTCTTTGACATTAACAGCGGATGCCCAGACACATCGCTGGACTTCATCTCCATCCACTTTAGGACAAACTTCATCCTGCAATTCAAAAGAAAGAAAAAAATATACAAATTACTTTAGAAAACAATCATTTTGAAAGATGTTCATAAAGGTTACAAGTTCACAGCTCCAAGAAAAAGGCAAAAAAAAACAAACCTGAACAATTTCTGAAACTGATCGTGCCAATTCCAAAACACTGAGTCCAGCTTCATCCAAGAGCATTTTTTTTAATTGTTTCTGGAACTACTAACAAATACACAACCTTACATGAAGGCAAATACATATATTGGTGGTTCAACCAGTTAAGCATGATGCTGTATATTCTTTCCATAGCCCTTCTGAGGCAAAGAGGCAAAGAAGGAAGGCCCATAGCCAGGGAGACAGACCAGGGACAGACTGCACTCGCTCCCGGTGTGGAAGGGATTGTCACTCCCGAATCGGCCTTTTCAGCCACACTAGATGCTGTGCCAGAACCACCGTTCAGAGCACGATACCATAGTCTCTCGAGACTGAAGGTTGCCAACTACTACTACTCCTCATTACTTCAAAGCCCTTCTCACATATGCAGCACTTTACCTCGACTAACTACTTACAGCATGTAAAAGGTATTAACCACAATTTATGGCCCAATCCTATTAGTCAGTTGCACCAGTGGAACTCAGTTTCCACTGTGGTAAATGGCCAAGTGTGAGGAAGCCACCAGCTGAAGCAACCAGCAGCTCCTAGCATGTGCCCACCTGGGCCACACCAGAGTAGGTATGGCAGCAGAGGGGTTGGTCACAGACAGGGAGGGGGTTTGGGAAGGTTGTCAGTGGAGAGGAGGGGGGCAGGGAGAGGTCCGACCTCGGCAGCAAAAATGCACAACAGACAGTAGCATAGCTAAGGCATCTGGTACCCAGGGGAACAAAAGTTTTAAAACCCCCTCCCCCATACATTGGTTAAATCAAATTTAATACCCCCTGGGTTGTTAAAACCCACCCCCCAGTGCCCGGGAGGTGGTCTGAAGTGTGAGGAGGCCTCAGACTACCTCCTGGATGCTGGGGTGGTGGTGTGGTGGTTCAACACTGCAAAACTGCCAGAGAAGTGGCACCCCTCACATAACCTGGAGGCCTAGGACCCAGGGCCCTGTCCTCCCCCTTTATGTATGCTGGTGATACCGGATCCTATCCCTGACTTTACCAATTTCCACTAAACCAATTGTGCACCAAACTTTCTACCATCTCAAAGAAGCCTGGGCCAGCCTTCTTTGAAGTATTCAAACTTGAAACTTACATTATAAAAACAATTTGGCTCAGAAATGTGTGTTACATGCCAAAATGTATCCTTAACTCATTACTAGGGACAGCTCGTCACAAGATTTTAGAGTGCATCTGATGCGTATGCCTGACCTACTATCTTCCATTTTACACATCATAGCGGGCTGCTGTAGCAATGGTTCTAGGATGTCAGAGGATGATGACTGCAAGTGAGGAATAAGCAGCAGGCACTGATAAGCTCTTAAGCAAATACTTTGCTTCCCTGCACAGGAGCTTCTTGGATATTAAGAAGAGGAATTAAAACAAAACAAAGCCAGGCGGAGGAAATGTATACTAGCATATTCTTAACAGACATGAGATATGGTTTATTTTAGCATGTTATGGTGTTAGTGTTTGATGGTTTTGCTTCAGTACCCACTGTAGACACAGCCTGTCTCTCCACATGTCAAAGTGAAACAGAAATCAATTTCTAGTGCCTGTTAAAATGTGCCCCTTCATAAAGTAGATTAACAGTCATTGCTTGTTGCTGTGTATGTGTTAATCTCAAAGAAACACAAAGGCTTTAGAAATCAGCCAACATCACTGTACTTTGGTATATTTTCTATAAAAGAAATTCCCCCTAAAATGACCAATGTTTGCAAAAAAAGAAGTCACTTATCAACGCTGAAGTCAGAAGTTAGAACCCCAATAATCCTGAATATAAACCAATGCTTGGAAGGAATGGAAAGAACCAAACATATTGCAGTAATGCAATGAAGGCTTGGCAGGAATTGATAGCTACCAGGAGATAACCTGTTGAATTATACTTGTGAGTAGAAACTGTTCTTTGTGTAGGTTCTTGCTTCGAGCAAATGCTAAAGCAGATCAGCAGCTCAATCCTATCCCTCCCCCATCAATGCAGTGGCACCAAAAGGTGACCACTGCATCCTGCAGGAGGGGCAGTCATAAGGTCTCCTTTGGGTAAGGGAACAAATATTCCCTTTCATGGGGATAAGCCTTCACAGCATGGTGCAGGTCTACATGGGCATGTGCTGCAGGATCAGGTCTGGGAAGGGAGTTAAGATTCAGTGGCCACTGCCGCTGCCATACCTACATGCTTCCCAGATCCAATTCGCCCCCATCACCACCCCATTGCCTCCCTGCCCCACCTCCCCTGCCCACCTACCTTCATTGGACAAAGGAAACTACAAAGCCCATGTGCTCCCCAGGAAACTGCACTCATTCATGTGCACAAGGGCTTCATTTTCAATTAAGAGTTATGCCTGCAACAGAATTCTCTACTCTTTAGCACAGTGTTTCTCAAACTGTAGGTTGGGACCCACCAGGTGGGCTGCGAGTCAATTTCAGGTGGGTCCCCATTCATTTCAATGTGTATTTTATTTTTAATATATCAGATTTGATGCTACCATAGTTAATGTGACTAAGGGCGCGATCCAGACCCGTATTTGGGCAGGAGCAAGTCCCTTGCGCCGGCCCAGGAGGGTTGCAAACATGCTGTATGGTACATTTGCCCCTCCTTGAGAGAAAGCTGGGCCGGTGCGCCGAGAAGTGCCAGCCTGAGGAGGCTGATGTAAGCCTCTGTGCCGGCTTCCTCACAGATGCTTGCATCAGCCCGGCAGACAGATTGTCATTCTAAAAGATCCCGGTGTAAAAAGGTTTGAGAACTACCACTCTAGCAAGTTCTCCCCAAAACTAGTTACTGTCTCCCATTTTTCAGCATTGTAAAGGACAACTTGTTAAAGAACCTGTACATATTTCTTTATTTCTACTGCTTCTGATTTAGTGTTGCTATTATCTGTGGTTTCCTTTACAGATACTTGCAAGGTTCTTGCAAATGACTTTCAGAGCACATAAAAACAAAGGGAGAACTCAATAGGAGCTCTAAATTTGCAGCAGAGGACCCTTTGATTGAGTCAGTCCACTTAGAATCCCTTATGAATCCATGGGGAAAAGTCTATGAAAGCCTTGAGCATTACAGCCTCATGTTCTTCACTCCATTATCCATCGTCTTGCCTTGCTGTTGTGGATTGTTAACCCACTGGTTTTGCATGGTGTTGCAACCCACTGCTGTTGTTCCCCCGCTCTAACTGCTTCCCCCAGAGGCCCACATTGCATGAAAATTAGCCACCAAATTTGTCTCAAGTGCGTTAGTTGGCTGGTTCCACATTTGAAATCAATCCTTTCTGCACCTCTCACACACAGTTCCATTTTCCTTTCCCCAATTACACAGTGGTACATAAGAACAGCCCCACTGGATCAGGCCATAGGCCCATCTAGTCCAGCTTCCTGTATCTCACAGCGGCCCACCAAATGCCCCAGGGAGCACACCAGATAACAAGAGACCTGCATCCTGGTGCCCTCCCTTGCATCTGACATAGCCCATTTCTAAAATCAGATGGTTGCACATACACCTATGGCTTGTAACACGTAATGGATTTTTCCTCCAGAAACTTGTCCAGTCCCCTTTTAAAGGCATCCAGGCCAGATGCCATCACCACACCCTGTGGCAAGGAGTTCCACAGACCAACCACACGCTGAGTAAAGAAATATTTTCTTTTGTCTGTCCTAACCCGCCCAACACTCAATTTTAGTGGATGTCCCCTGGTTCTGGTGTTATGTGAGAGTGTAAAGAGCATCTCTCTATCCACTTTATCCTTTCCATGCATAATTTTGTATGTCTCAATCATGTCCCCCCTCAGGCGTCTCTTTTCTAGGCTGAAGAGGCCCAAATGCCGTAGCCTTTCCTCATAAGGAAGGTGCCCCAGCCCCGTAATCATCTTAGTCGCTCTCTTTTGCACCTTTTCCATTTCCACTCTATCCTTTTTGAGATGCGGCAACCAGAACTGGACACAATACTCCAAGTGTGCCTTACCATAGATTTGTACAACGGCATTATAATATTAGCCGTTTTGTTCTCAATACCTTTCCTAATGATCCCAAGCATAGAATTGGCCTTCACTGCCACCGCACATTGGGTCGACACTTTCATCGACCTGTCCACCACCACCCCAAGATCTCTCTTCTGATCTGTCACAGACAGCTCAGAACCCATTAGCCTATATGTGAAGTTTTGATTTTATGCCCCAATGTGCATGACTTTACACTTACTTACACTGAAACGCATCTGCCATTTTGCTGCCCATTCTGCCAGTTTGAAGAGATCCTTCTGGAGCTCCTCAAAATCATTGGCCACTACACTGAATTGCTGTGTACAATTTTCCCCCCCTGTGTGTTTGGCATGTCCCATATGCTTTAAAAGAGATGCTTGTAACAAAGCATCACAAGACCTTGACTACTTCTCTGGCTCAATGAATATCCATGTTGGAGAAGAATTCCCAGCTTTACCAACTATTATAGCCTTAGCAAAAGCAGGCCAAGCTGGCCAAGTTGAGGAGAGCCCTTACAGAGTTGTCTTGCTGTTGGGGATCATATTCACTGAATAAGCTCTAATTGTAAACAGCCAGTCCCTGGCTGCAAAAGCAGTTAACCTAGCCAAGCCTAAGAAACCCCTCACAGTCATCTTGGATGGAATACTGCCTGCCTTCCACCGTTTGAGCTTGCCAGCTCTCCCAGCTCCATCTGCAAAAGACAGACACCCTGCATGGTTCAGGAGAGTCCCAGTGGGAATTCCCATTGTTATACTGCATTCACTGCCTGATTCCTGGCTATGCAAAGCTGTTGAAATGCAGCCAGCACAGCACAACACTGGGAAGCCCTGTTGATGAAGGGGCAACCAACACCACCATTGCTTCCTCCTTCATCAAGATGGGTTTATGTCTTGAACAGGGAAGGCAAAAACTCTTATCTTGTGTTTTTGCAAATACATAACAAACCCGCAAACCAGGGTAAGGACAGAATAATGGTAGGGAGCTGCTTGGGATAGGATGTGCCAATCACAGTTTTGCTTATGGCAATTTGAGCAGCAGCATTCAGACCCTCCAGCACCCCTGCTTCTAATGATCACCCCATCGCTAAACCAAATGCATGCATCTGTGGAATATTATCAAACAGTGTTTGTTTTCTGAATCAGAAAGTCAACAACCCGGATTTAAGGGTCACTACCGCATGCTGAAGGCATCTTCCACTTATGGAAGAACCATTTTACACCTCACGCATGCGCACTCGCATGTTCTTCCACTTGCACAGAACTGATATAATTTGTTGAATGAGTGGAAGCATGAAGACTGCTATTGTTATTACCAGCTAGCTACAGCCAACTATCACTGCACTGCCTGAACTATAGCGCAAGCCCTTGTGCAAGCATTTGTGGAGCAATGCAAGTGGTTATTTTAGTTTTGCTCATGGTTCATTGGATCCAACCCAGTGCTTTCTATTAAGGCATACTAAGCACAGAGCAGAAGATTCCAAACAGACACAGTCATAAGCAGAGGTTAAACACTGCTTCCTTTTCTGTTCTGCTGAGTTAGAATTTAAATGACAGGTTTCCCTACTAAACTATTTTACGTTTTTTAAAAAGCGCAGCAAGGACACTTGGGCTAGAAATTCCTTTCCAAATGACCAACAGAAAGGAGGAGGAGCTTCGCAGCACCACTGTGTTCATAAGGGGAAAAACTCCTTACCATTCAGTGTGGGACATTGCTGTTGTAACCAAAATACTGAGCTAGCCACCAAGTTGAATCACACAGCTAAATCACTGAGCTGTATCACAGCTGAATCACAATGCTGAACTATCTGAGAGAAAGATTGCTCAAGAAGTGTCCTATGCAATGAAACTTCATCTCAGGGCAGAGCAGTGTTACTTGTTCTTCAATCCTGCCCTATGTTCTAGCAAGGGGATGGGTTACTGGAAGGGAGTATCCCCAATTTCTCAAGGTCTTGCAGAGAGTGAGGCCCTGGCAAGACAAATGACCAGACAGGTTGTCATTGGGCATCTTGGGGTTTCTAGGTCAGGGATCTACAAGAGCACCACATTTAACAGGAAAACAACATGTGGAAGGATGTGGGCTCTATGCAGTATGGAGGCAGTGAAAGGGTTAATGTTCCATGGTACTCGCATCTGAAGAGTGTTTGTCATGGTGGAACAGCTTGTCTCTAATGTACTGTGTAGTAGTAGGTACTTAGCTCAAAAACAGCTTGAAACCTGTGCTCAAGAGCCAGTCTATGCATCAGAAACATACACATTATAATAATGCATAATTCAAGATTCTGGGAACACACTTTCTTTCTCCATGGAGGGACTTCTATTGAGGAGTTGTTCTTTCTCCCCTTCTGACAACAACACAGCATAGTTGCCTAAAGGCATGTTGTATTCAAAGGAATGAGCAGGGGGAAAGTATTTTTCACTTGCTATGTGCTTCTTGTGATGGAGCCACAGCATATTTACAGCCACTATGGAGGAGAATACTTTTAAAAAGCCTAACCACTAAAGCTGCATAACAGAAGAAACAGAAAAAAGAGAAGAATAAATGGCAGCTTATTTGCATGGCTGTTTTTCCCCTGAAAAATAACTTTGGAACTTAAATCTTGTGTTCATCATCTACTGCACCTGCACCTAGGTTTCATGTCGCTTGCAGACATCAGTTGAGTACCCTAAGGTGGGAAAACTGATCATCTGAATGTCCCAAAGTTGACCTACATGAAACAGGGCTGGCCTAAGACCTCCTAAGGTAGCATGCTAAATGCTGCTCTCCCCTTCCTGATGATGTGCGAGCCCCTATTCTTTCCATGTGCCATTGCTCCAACCCAGTGTCTTCTTCCCCTCCACATTTCCTCTTCCTCTCTGTCTGATTCTTCTTTTTCCATTTCAGGGAGTGGAAGACAAAGGAGGGGTAGCAGAGGCAAAAAGCAGAGAGATAGGAGGGCCCCTCCCCCAACAATCAGCTGCATTTCAGTTGGCCCTGAAATGAACACTCTTGTCAGTAGTTACAAGCAGAGCTCATGTAGAACAGTGAGAGAAAATTACGTTTTTGCAGTAACAACAGCAAGTCCTCACTTAAAGTTGTCGACAGATTCTTGGAAGCTGCAACTTTACAAGACACAACTTACAGTATAACACAAAACCAATTTTACCGAAGGTGAATTAAGGGCCCAATCCTATCCAACTTTTCAGCACTGATGCAGCTGCACCAAAGGGGCATGCACTACACCTTGCTGTGGGAGGTCAGTCACGGAGGCCTCCTCCAGGCAAGGGGACATTTGTTCCCTTAATCCCTGGGCTGCACTGCAGCTGCATTGGATAGGAAAGTTGAATAGGATCGGGTCCTAATATATATAAACAAGAGTTCCGTTCCTACAGCATATTTCTGGTCACAGAAACATTACCAATCGTCTAAATAAAGACCCAAAACAGTTCTAATATTAAACACTGAAATAAATGTGAACTTTCTGGGCTGGAGAAAACTCATGCAGCCATGAGGAGAACATGCAAACTCCGCACAAACAGTAACCTGGCTGGGAATCAGCTTTCCCCCATCAACTTTAAAACTAAACAACTTACAACAAGATGATTTTAAGTGAGAATTTAAGTTTGGACACTTTGTACCAATACCTGCTAAAAAGTAATATTATTTATCCTGTACTGCTCCCCCACTGGTCATGTTGGCTGCGCGTGGGCCCACACTGATGGATGTGGGTTTTCAGCCTGTCCCCAACCTCACTCACCTCTCACCATCCCAATTTAGACATTGTGTTTTCCCAATTGTTACTCACAGAAGCCACATTTTAATACAACTACATTTAAACGGAGTTGACTGTTAGTAATGTTTTGGAATTCTGGAAAATTGCATAGTATAAGTTACTCAGGAGGGCATAAGAAGTGCCTAGTTGTAACCCTTCATTCATTTGATTGAAAACAGGGGTCTTCTCAATATGAGATCTTAGCCATAGATTTTTAATCACTGCCAGAAATTGATCTATGAGCTGGAGACAAAATTAGCCAATCTGATCTATGAGGTTCTGATTTTTTTTACTGAAGAGATGTGCCTTGTCTAGAATACATTTTCTTCAGCATAAGATCAGCCTGTAAAGACAGCATTGAAAATTAAATTCCAAGAAGTTTTAATTCAAAATTATATGGCAGCCATTAACAAATTTAGGGTTGCTCTCTGATCTTTTATGTTTAAGAACTAATATAAGCAAGAGGAATATTTAATTAAATAACCGCACATTCCTATTCATGTCTACTCAGATGTAGGTCCCATTGTGTTTTATCAGAGTACTCCCAGGTATGTGTGTAAAGGATTGCAAATGCTGACAAATTCTCTTTAAGGAGAGGATTGTCATTGTTTAGGTTTCAACTCATGCCCCCTTGATAACAGAGAGATTGTAAAATCCCATTTAAAACTTGCTTCTATTATTGTGGAAACAAGAATGTGAAGGCAAAACACCTTCCACATATATTGAAAAACTGGAAAACATCCATCCACCTTCAATTAAACAATTTTTTTTAATGTCTAATATACCATCAAGTAATTCATAAAGTAGCTTTATTTGTTCTGGCTGTAGGTGCTCAATTTTTATTTAGAAAGTATTTTCTATGATGCACTGGAAAATGCACTATTTATTTATTTATTTATTTATTTATTTAGGTATTTATATACCGCCTTTCTTTGGTTGTCAGATTTCTTATCAGACTTTAATCCAAGGCGGTTTACATAGGCAGGCTGTTCTAAACCCCAGTAGGAATTTTTACAATTGAATAGTTCTAGTCTTTCATAGAACTCCTCGTTCCAGCTGGAATCCTTCCTGGTCGACGGCAACTCCTCTCTGCCGCCTAGGGTCAGCTCATCAGTATATCAGCGTGTCCCCAGTTCTCGGGTACTTCCGGTTGTTTCGAACTGGCAGCCTCAGATCTTCAGGCATACAAGGCGGCAGCTCTACCAACTGAGCCAGACCTCCTGCCAGACTATGCTAAACTGGTTATCTAAAACTGGATTGTTTTGAGGCTCAATCCTGTACAAAAACTGCAGTACCTAACACCAAAATCTGCCACACTTTCAGTCAAGCTACTGAGAACTCACTCTTACATGAGCAAGCATAATGTATTATTGTGATAACCGTATTGTCACAGTTTTTCACCTTGTGGCAAACCATATTCATTCTTCTTCTTGAATGCCACATAAGCAAGAAACAACACAATCCTAACTGGCATCTGCATCAGCACAGCAACAGTATCACACAGCATCAGCACAGCAACAGTATCACAAAAGCACCATAAAGCACTCTGTGATACCCTGTGAGTAAGCAGCCCTAGCAGGAAGGCCTGTACCATCCTGCCAGGGCTGGATCTAAATTGATTACCCGATGGAGCAGGTAAGGTCTCACCAGGTACCATGGGTGGAGGAGGGCAGAATTGGGGTGGGGAGGAGGTGCAATGGGGCAGAGAGATGGTGAGGAGGAGGGTGGGGTCGTCAGCAGCAGTGCAAGCTGTATCCGATTCCCCCTCCCGCACTTGAAATCCTGACATGAGGCTTTTTGAACTTGCAACAGCAATTTTGCTTGCGTAGATTCGAGTAGCCCCATTGCACAGACTGGGCTTTACCTAGGGTAAGAGGATGAAAGCCCCCTTACCTTGAGAAGACATTTAGACTGCTCCTTCTCAGTGCTGGATACTGTGTAGGCCGGGTGGCCCCACTGCTCATGCACCAGTTAAGACTGGGCTGAAAGACTGTTTATGTAGACTGATAAGACTACAAGACGGCTGATATGACCATAATTGAAATGCACATAAATGGACATGCAGTGGTCTTCCACAGAAATTACTTTCTCAACATTACTGGAAGAATTACAAGACAAATCAAATCAATTGAAGGATTCACAATTTTCCTTGGGAAAGTGAATTAAAAAACAAAAAACACTCAACAGTTCTGGGCACTTTGCACACAGCCACAAACTTATCTGCTGAATATACCAAGTCTTTTTCTCACATCAGCTTTCTCTTTGCTATTTTGTTGAGCTTTTCATAATATGGAAAATAAAAGAAAACGTATTTAATGTGAAATGTACTTTTCTTGGTTTATCACAAATTCTTAAAAGTTACAAAAGAACCTTTCAAATTTCAGACTATTTAAGTTTTTACTTTCAGCTGATAAAATTTTCAAATACTTTCAAATAATCAGGTTTTAATCAGCTTTCAAATACTTCCAAATAATCAGGTTTTAGCCACCCATAAAAAACCGTGGGGGGGGGGGGCTTTGACTTATTTTTAGCTGTACTGAACTAATTTTAGGTAAGCAGTGGAAATCAAAGCTTGATTAGCTATAGAGAGTATAATTATGCACAGTAAAAATTTATCTTGCTATTGAGTACTGCATATATAAGTATATTTCTTAACTTTGGCAACCATCAGTCTAAAGGCAAATCCAGCTGCAAGGTTTTGTTTTGATTTGAATGAGCTTTGGTAGAGTAGGAAAGTGGGCTGGAAGAAAGGTGTCTGGTTTAACTGTTAAAGGCTGTCAGACAAAATCCAATGAAAGAAGGCCACTGGCCCAAAGTTCTTTTTTGTCTGAATGCCATAGAGCAGCCTGTATCAAAGGAATTACAAAGGGGTGATCTGTTGTAACAAAAGCCGTCAAAAGTTCATAGACATTTTCTGGATGAACAAAACCCTCTTGCTATTATGTTTCAGGGAACAGGACCCACTGTCACGCCAAAAGATTCCAAAGAACTGCTCAGGCTTGGGCATGTCTAGTAGAATATTTGACATCTTTCTTTTGGACAAAGTTCCAAACAACACAGTCCTGGAATGAGCTGGAATCCCTAGCATGTATGCACTGCTGAAACAGAGACGCTTGCGTTGGCTCAGTCATGTCGTGAGAATGGATGATGGCCGGATCCCAAAGGATCTCCTCTGTGGAGAACTCGTGCAAGGAAAGCGCCCTACAGGTAGACCACAGCTGTGATACATCTGCAAGAGGGATCTGAAGGCCTTAGGAGTGGACCTCAACAGGTGGGAAACCCTGGCTTCTGAGCAGCTCGCTTGGAGGCAGGCTGTGCAGCATGGCTTTTCCCAGTTTGAAGAGACACTTGGCCAACAGGCTGAGGCAAAGAGGCAAAGAAGGAAGGCCCACAGCCAGGGAGACAGACCAGGGACAGACTGCACTTGCTCCCAGTGTGGAAGGGATTGTCACTCCCGAATCGGCCTTTTCAGCCACACTAGACGCTGTTCCAGAGCACCATCCAGAGCACAATACCATAGTCTTTTGAGACTGAAGGTTGCCAACTAAGTCTTTTGGCTATTACATTCTCATGCCCTATCACAAACTGTTTTTCAAACCCTTTTCTATTTCAAAAGGCTGGCCATGCAGTGTGTGTGGGCTGCGGTTCAAGACAACCCTTGGGAGGGTGGAACTAATCACGGAGTTTTATTTCTGGATACACCTCATGAAGTGTAATCCTCAATTGGTGCATTTGAGCCCTCTTAGCTGATACCTTCTTGTCAGAATCAAGCCCACACAACTGAAAACAGATGCTTGTTTTGCACACAACCTGCATCCTTCTCTTCTATCACTTAACTGTGCATGTGTGATGGTAGTTGGAATGAATGCCCCTCTGCAAATACTGATAAACCTACTTTTGAAGGTGTTTAACAGCATACATAGAGGGGTGGTTGGGACAAATTACACTCCTTGGGATTAACAGAACTAACCAAGCAAGCAAAGGGGGGAGCAGAAGTGTGTGTAGTTAATGCAAATGTTCTTAATTGCATGAGACCAGCAAAGTATAGTCTGAACCAGCCCTTTATGTATGTATCTATGTATTCACACACACTCACACACCATATTTGGGGAGGTCAAAAGGCAGTGAAAAGTACAGCATTTGTTCTCAGATACCGCTGCCCGAACGGCCCCTCCTAACCGAGGAGTTAAGTCAGATAGAGGTTAAAAGAGAAGATGTTTCAGACCTGATTGATAAATTAAAGATCAATAAGTCACCGGGCCCTGATGGCATACACCCAAGGGTTATTAAGGAATTGAAGAATGAAGTTGCAGATCTCTTGACTAAGGTATGCAACTTGTCCCTCAAAATGGCCACGGTACCAGAAGATTGGAGGATAGCAAATGTCACGCCTATTTTTAAAAAGGGAAAGAGGGGGGACCCGGGAAACTATAGGCCGGTCAGCCTAACATCTATACCGGGTAAGATGGTGGAATGCCTCATCAAAGATAGGATCTCAAAACACATAGACGAACAGGCCTTGCTGAGGGAGAGTCAGCATGGCTTCTGTAAGGGTAAGTCTTGCCTCACGAACCTTATAGAATTCTTTGAAAAGGTCAACAGGCATGTGGATGCGGGAGAACCCGTGGACATTATATATCTGGACTTTCAGAAGGCGTTTGACACGGTCCCTCACCAAAGGCTACTGAAAAAACTCCACAGTCAGGGAATTAGAGGACAGGTCCTCTCGTGGATTGAGAACTGGTTGGAGGCCAGGAAGCAGAGAGTGGGTGTCAATGGGCAATTTTCACAGTGGAGAGAGGTGAAAAGCGGTGTGCCCCAAGGATCTGTCCTGGGACCGGTGCTTTTCAACCTCTTCATAAATGACCTGGAGACAGGGTTGAGCAGTGAAGTGGCTAAGTTTGCAGACGACACCAAACTTTTCCGAGTGGTAAAGACCAGAAGTGATTGTGAGGAGCTCCAGAAGGATCTCTCCAGACTGGCAGAATGGGCAGCAAAATGGCAGATGCGCTTCAATGTCAGTAAGTGTAAAGTCATGCACATTGGGGCATAAAATCAAAACTTTAGATATAGGCTGATGGGTTCTGAGCTGTCTGTGACAGATCAGGAGAGAGATCTTGGGGTGGTGGTGGACAGGTCGATGAAAGTGTCGACCCAATGTGCGGCGGCAGTGAAGAAGGCCAATTCTATGCTTGGGATCATTAGGAAGGGTATTGAGAACAAAACGGTTAGTATTATAATGCCGTTGTACAAATCGATGGTAAGGCCACACCTGGAGTATTGTGTCCAGTTCTGGTCGCCGCATCTCAAAAAAGACATAGTGGAAATGGAAAAGGTGCAAAAGAGAGCGACTAAGATGATTACGGGGCTGGGGCACCTTCCTTATGAGGAAAGGCTACGGCGTTTGGGCCTCTTCAGCCTAGAAAAGAGACGCTTGAGGGGGGACATGATTGAGACATACAAAATTATGCAGGGGATGGACAGAGTGGATAGGGAGATGCTCTTTACACTCTCACATAATACCAGAACCAGGGGACATCCACTAAAATTGAGTGTTGGGCGGGTTAGGACAGACAAAAGAAAATATTTCTTTACTCAGCGCGTGGTCAGTCTGTGGAACTCCTTGCCACAGGATGTGGTGCTGGCGTCTAGCCTAGACGCCTTTAAAAGGGGATTGGACGAGTTTCTGGAGGAAAAATCCATTATGGGGTACAAGCCATGATGTGTATGCGCAACCTCCTGATTTTAGGAATGGGTTAAGTCAGAATGCCAGATGTAGGGGAGAGCACCAGGATGAGGTCTCTTGTTATCTGGTGTGCTCCCTGGGGCATTTGGTAGGCCGCTGTGAGATACAGGAAGCTGGACTAGATGGGCCTATGGCCTGATCCAGTGGGGCTGTTCTTATGTTCTTATGTTCTTATGTTCTCTTCTAACTGCAAGCAAAATGACAGAAGACGATTTGTTTTTCATGTTTTTATACTGCCCTCTTTCCATTGACTTCAGGGTGGTGAACACAGTTCCTCCCCACCTTTTGTCCTCACAACAACCCTGTGAGGTAGGTGCGGCTGAAAGATACTCGTAATTCAAGGTCACCCAGGAAGCTTCATGGCTGAGTGGGGATTTGAACCTGGCTCTTCCAGGCCTAAATCCAACTCCCAAACCACTACACCAGTTACAACAGAAGTGGCTTAATGATAAACCTGAAGCAACAAAGAGCACTTCCTGGTTCAGATGAACTGCAGAAATGGATCTGGGTTCCACTGTTCGTTAAATCGAAAATCCTAAATATAGTTCCACAGTTTGAAAACTTTTATTGCTTTAGTAAGATGAGATTTTTTAAAAAGTATTAGTGCTGCTTTGTTCAAAATTGGGCTATCTGTTGTAGTTATCATCAGAAGCAAGCTACAGGGGGTGGCACTATAGGTAAGTACAGCGCACTTCGCAATGTGTTGTGTAAGTGGCCCCTCCCCCTCGGTGTTGGTGCCACTCGGGACAGCAACAGCAATGCAACATCTGCCTTGAATGGCTCTGATGCCAAGAGGGAGGAGCCACTTACACAGGCATTGCAGAGTGTGCCGTACTTACTTGATCCCCCCCACCCCGCAGCTCCACTTCTGGTTATTATAGTGTTCCTGTCTGACTTTTTTTGTTTGTTTGATTGCTGTTTTATCTATTTTTTGTGGTTCTTTCTATTGATTCTAGAGCTGAAATCTGCCTTGGACTTTTCATAAGAGGAGGCAAATTCAAACTTAAAAAACACAGAAACAATAAAATAAAAAAATAGAGAGAAAAAAATATTGGAAATTCTGATTCAGAATACATTTGCCATTAACTCTTTTCTCAGGATGCAGAACATTCAATTTCAAGATACGTTTCCAGCTTTTAAAGGAGACTCAAGCACTGAGTAAAAATCAAATGGAATGCACACAAGTACTTGCCTGAAATCCAAGGAGCTTTTCAGTAGGCTTAATATGTCTTTGGAATTCACATTCTACTGGTTGTATCACTTTGATTCCATCTTCATAAAACACATAGAACATATTCCCAATTCCCAGACCTTAGGAACAAAAAACATTTAAAAGTGAAACAAAAAATTAAACAAGAAAAAAAAAGTTCTGCAATGAAAGCCTTGACTATTTTTTGGCCAGAGTCCAATTTTTTTAATGTGTGTGAGATTAATAAAACTGACCCATGGGTTTTATAAAATTGTAGACCTGAAATAAAACTGCACAATGATTCAGGATTTCACATTATAGCCCCCATGAGAAACTCAATGGCTTCATGAATACCAATCTGAAAACGTATGCTATACTTCGAAAGCATCTGTAAGAAGAAACTGTGTGGCCTTTTTTTTTTTTCAAGCTAGAACAATTCCTGAATGAAATTCCTTAAATTCCTCATTGTACCATTTGGGAAGGCCTGCAGAGATGAAAGAAAGTTTCGTGATGACAGAAAAATCCTGGAGATTTGGAATTTGAAGTTTGTGTAGATTTGATTTTATAATGTCAGATTATGTGTAACATTTCCTCCAGTGCTGCAGAAAGAGCATTCAGTTTTGCTCTTGTTACTATGAACAAAGTGTTCATGAACGTCTATGTTTTGTCTGCCATTGTACTATTGTACATTGTACTATTAACCCCTGCTAATTGGGTAAGAGGCACTTTTTCAAGTGGGTGCTCCTTTTTTTAGCAGGGGGAGAGTAACTGGCCCACCTCACCCCAGCACTGTCTGTTCTAGTGGCTGTCTGCTGGTATTCATTTGCATCTTTTTAGATTGTGAGCCCTTTTGGGATAGGGAGCCATTTAGTTATTTGATTTTTCTCTGTAAACCGCTTTGTGAACTTTTAGTTGAAAAGCGGTATATAAATACTGTTAATAATAATAATAATAATAATAATAATAATAATAATAATAATAATAATAATAATAATAATAATATTGAGCAATAGTACATGCTGTTGAACTACAACCCCTTAGCCAGGCATTCACTTTGGTTTGGTTTACCTCCTTTAAGTGTTCCTTAAGTTATCTTTTTCCTTCATGTTTCAGGAAGGAACAGGGATGGGGAGATCACAGGACGGGTGGATCTGGTGGTGATGTGCTGAGAAAGGAACAGGGACGGGGAGATTGCGGGATAGGGTGGATCTAACAGCAATGGTATGCTCAGGAAGGACAGGGATGAGGAGATTGTGGGACAGGGTTGGTCTGGCAGCGATGTACACTGGATCCTATCCCCTCTGCTACAGCCTCTGCTAGAGACCCACTGTGAGACAGGAGTCATTCCCTTTCCCCTCCAAAGCCTCTCAATATGCCCCCTTGCTGGATTCAATACACTCATTTGTAGAACAGCTACGCTAGCTAGGGGGGAGGGGAGAGTAGGACTGGGTCTTCAGTCTGTAAAATGTTGCAAGATTATTTGGGTTTATTTTACACATTTCATGTGGGATAAACTTTCATGCCCAAGCAATGGAAAAAACTCCTATTCAAGTTCGTATGGGTCACTAATTATGAATATATCTGCAGAACTGTTTAGAATAAAAAGCTCATTATTTCATGACCAAGAGTTCTAAACTGACTAATAATGTTGTTTGTGCTATGTTAAGTTAGTTTTGTTTTTGTTTTTTTCCTGGATACTAAGTCTCACCCCAAACAGAGCTAAGACTACGCAGTCAGATACAGAAAGTGGTATCTTAAGTTGGCAAGCATACAAGCACATTCAGAAAAGAAATAAATTGTAAACAATGGAGCCCAAAAGCCACAGAATGCAAGAGGCAAAATTGTTTTATCTTTCCATGGAGAAATGCACAGAACATTTTTAAAGGCAACACAATTATTACTATCCATGCACATATGGAATGTTTTCTTCTTCAGTCTGGCATGCCTTTAGTTGCCTAGAATCTGTGTCCATCATGCTATACACCCCTTCAGAAAAACTTAGTTCCACATACAATAATTGCATGGCAATCAGTGTTCCCCCTAAGCTGTGAGATTGCACAGCATGGAGCTCAGCAATCTATAAATTCAGGGATGATGCATGACATCATCACCGAGAGCCTGGAGAGAGCACCGCAACAGTTGTGATAACGCACAGAAAGAGAAGGTTTTCACACAGTGGTGCAGTCCCCTTATAGGAAACAGAGATAGTGACTGCAAGAGTTACTAATGAGAGAGAGAGAGAGAGAGAGAGAGAGAGAGAGAGTCAAAGTCTCCAGAATCCTAAAACCTCTCCATCTCCCTGAATTAGTCTCTCTCAGTGAAAGCATTTAAATTTTTGGAAAAGTTGCCAAAGCAGATTTTCAATAAAAAATAAACAGATGAGATAATAAAAAAAGAAAAACCCATACATAAAACATGAATAAAATGCCACCATAGAAAGCAATGGTTTCTCTCACTACATTTTGTGTGCTGAATCTTTGTATTTATTATATTTTTCCTTCAGGAGTTCAAAGTGTCCTGGTGCTTCAGGGTGGCTGCTATGAGGGAATGCTTCTTACGAATATGACTCATGGATCTTCAAGAGCCACTTCTGAAGCTGCTCTACTATTACTTGGAAGTACTGCAGTCTTGCAAAGAGACCCTATTTCATCACAGGAAAATCTATCAGTTTAATGGTGCTAGAGGCCAACCATGGAAGCCATCTGGAGAAAATATTGGAAAATGCAGCTTCAAGAATCTATCTTTGGTTTGGATCTTGTCAGGCTCTGGAGCTATTCACATACCTTACAGCATTGTTCTTCAACCTTGGGGTCGTGATCCCAAGAGGGTTGTGAAGTATCAGTTGTGGGGTCATGGCAACTTATGGGAATGAAAAAGGTTGAAGGACTAGAGCACCACCAGGTAAAGGGGGAGGCATCTAGTATACTGTTTCAGGTACCAGGAGATTGTGTTCCAGTCCTGCTCATGTTCTTAGCAACTGTGCTCCAATTGTTTTCACTAGTGCCAGGCTTCATGGTAGCCTTTTTCTGCCTTCTCTAATAAGAATATTTGGTTACAATGAACAGTGCTAGGAGGGCATTGGGGAGTGGAGTGGATGGTAATGGGGGTGGGTAGATAGGTCCCAGGAGAGGACGAGATCAACAGTGGGTCCCCAGTCCCATACTCTTGGTTGTGGCACAAAAAAGGTTGAAGATCACTGTCTAATCGTATGTGTCCCAAGCATTCACCTACAGTAAAATTTTTGTTACCCAGCATGCACAGGGGTTGCCACTTTACCCAAATATGCTGATTAACAAAGCTTTCATGAGAGCTACAAGACCCTCTCAAGGAACACATGGAACATGTTCATTCCTGTGGGGCCTTTGTGAGGAAGGAAAGAGGGTGGACTGGCACTGAAAGAGAGAGCCCAGTCCGGTGAGAGAAACAGCTGGAGGAATTGCTCAAGTGGAGCTTCATTAAACAGCTCCTTCCTTTAATTGGCATTGCCATCTGCCTGAGGCATTCTGGGTAACCACTAAAACTTGTCACTAGAACAAGTGTCGACTTTTATTGAACTTCTTTCCTATACTCATTCACACTTAAAAATGAATGTTGACTGTTAAATAAAATAAATCCTGGTTTTTTTGATCAAGTATGAACACTAACAGACAACAGTTGGTCCATGATCATTTGGGCGTCTAATATGAGTAGTTTTATTTTTTAAAAACTTTAAAAGAATGAAAATATGTTAACACTAGTTTTTGTTTGGGCAATTACTAAGGAATGTTTATGTGTTTTCCTTAGTTCAAAATTTATATAGCTAAAAAAATGCAAGGAGGCACATTACTAGTAGTAATTACTAGTAACATTACTAATTAGGTACATTCTTGCATTTATCTTAGAAATGATGTAATGAAGTTGTCCATTTTACATTTGGTTTTCACTTTTATTCTGAAAGTGCCCCCATGTGGTGAGATTTAAAAGTAACTGCCTCTTAGGGAACCTGGGCTTTTGATAGATTTCCAGTGTCCCTGTGGTCAAACTTCCAGGTCTGACCACAGGGGCATGTTCAGAGGATATGTTCACCACATGAAAGTGATGATAGATGAAAGACATGGGCCTTCACTTCCATTCAAAATGCAAAGTTCAATGCAAGCGCAAAGGAATTCTCAAATAATAGAGATAATTTCTGTGCAAATTTTTCCATGAAATGCATAATCCAGTCCAAATGGTGCATTTATAAAACTGCATATCCAAATAATTGAATAGAAGAAATTCTGGATAAAATTGGCAGTGGCACAACTGAACCTAGATTGTACTTAAATCTCTATAAAACATAGATGTGGGTGGAAATAGAACAGCAAGGGTAGACAGGAGAGGGGACCTAGAATCTTCTCCTGTCTACAACCCACCCCCAAACTACTTTCTGAAAGTGTTTTTCTGCCAGCAGAGATGACTGAAGCCCCAACAAGGAGAAACAGTTATTAAAGATAATCCTAACCAACTTTCTAGCACTGAGGTAAGGGCAATGCAACTCTAAGGTAAGGAAACAAATATTGCTTTACCTTGAGGAGGCCTCCATGACAGCCCTCCAACTGCAGGATGCAACACATGCTCCACTGGCACAGCTATGCCAGTGCTGGAAAGTTGGTTAGGATTGCACCCTAAATGTTGAAGAGCAGTTAAAATGCCCTCAAAAACTGAAGGTGCTTTTTGACAATAACAAAAGAGGAAGCAAAACTAAAAAGACTGTTCCAGCATTAGGAGCCAAGAGAGGAATGTTGGGAAATAGACAAGCTTTTGGTTTGAAATTCATCTCCTGCTTTGAATGGATTTGGTCAGGATTGGCCCATCCATGAGGCCGACTGAAGTGGTTGCTTCCGGCAGCAGACTGGTGGGACCTACTTGTCTCCAATGTTTTTCTTCTTCCACGCCATAGATTAGAAAAGGAAGAGGGGGAGAACGACACTAGAGGGGAGGAGAGTGCTGAGCTAGATCATTGGAGAGTGGGAGGAGAAGAGAGTGCTGTATTGTTGAGTGGGAGGGCCAGCATTTCCTGTGCAATTTCAGGAAGTCTTGGGTTGGCCCTGGACTTGGCAGTGACCTGACCCTGATGTACAGGTCCGCCACTGTCATGTCTAATTCAGCCCTTAAATCGATGCTCAATTTTCCCACAGAAACCAATGTGGAACTAAAAATTAATTTTGGTTGGATTGCGCCCAAAATAACAAGGTCTGTCCCTGTTAATTACTTTTCAATGCACATATTTTAGGAAAATAGAAGGTTTACAACCACATTAAATACATGACTGTGCCATGTATGCCATATTTCACTAGAATTTTCTCTTCTTTTGAGAAGCCAATGAGTTCTCCAACCTTCTCTGCCCCTTATAAGCTCTTTCCCAGTTTTAAATCTCTACACCAAATAAACCAAGTAATCAGACAGCTATGATTCTTTGTTGTTCTAGGGGTTACACAGGATAACACCCTTGGCAAAATAAGAATGATTCACAACCTTGGATCAACATTCTGACTGAAGATAAGCTGATTGGTTGAATGATTATGACAGCACCAGGACAAGTTAAGGGCAAAGACCCCATGGGGAGTTTTCGTGAACTCAGATATGCCTGTAAGTCTCTTAGGAATGACAGTGTTTTGTTGTTAAATACAAACAGCAGAGAAGAAAACAGGTTTTTAGATATGACAACCGAGATTTTCCCCACTAAAATAATTAGGTGTTAGGTTTTTTTTTTTGTCCTCATTTTTGAGAATGACAGGCTATATAAGAAAATTAAATGTAAAGGGCAATTTATGAAGAGTGAGAATGAAAACATAATTAAACTATAATTGCTATAGCTATTGTCAGCTAACAAGAAATTTAATATGTACACAAGACAAGTAAATTATTACAGAATGGGTAAAAGATTATATTAGTACCTTCCTCTCTCCACAGTATGTTTGCAACTGCAGCATGTAAGAGAGAAAGAACAGAAGACACAAATGAATATGAAAATCTCATGCAAAGGCACGTCAGTTTCTAGAATAATGAATATGATACAAGTTTGATGTACACAATAACTTTCTATACATATTGTTGTTTGACTCTTATCCGAATACATATGCGACTTTCAAAAGAAGAGTGTATTTAATCTAATGTACACAGCATGGCTTTTACTTGGTTTTTTAGTGGAAATAAAAATCATAGGGAGACCTCAGCCATTCTTTATGTTGTGCTTTGTTTAGAATGAACAATAGATTAGTCTGAGGAACATTCATGGCAACTACAGAACTGAAAAATATATCTATTATGTGGAGCATTTAAATAACATTTCAGAACTGTTCTACATGATCGTGACTTCTTTGAAACTTCTAGGATTTTTCTACTTGACTTCAAGAGGCAAAGTTGACAGAAATAATTTGCTGCGGAAAGAAAAATAATGACTTTATAGTCTATTTACTTTACATTATACATAGAATTTGAACTCCAGCTCACGGAACTGGGATTTGGACATTTACAGTACAATCTGAGCAAACAAACAATCCTCTAATTGCACAGCCTACATCACTTCTCCATCCTGTAAGCACAACCAAGGAGATCTACACATAGTAATGAAAATAAACGGGCAAAAAGAGATACAATTCAAGCTGTAGTATCGTCTGTAATATAAAAGCTCTCAAGGCATTTCAAACCCTGAATGCTCAGAGCATCCAGGAGAGTAATATTGGCGAATTTGATCTGACAAAACTCTTGAATACCAATATATCTATATTGGTTTTATATTGTTCAACAAATAGCAGAGGGAAAAAATGAACAATTGAGTTCCCTGACCCACATTTATTTTACTGTCTCCATTATGCATACTCAGATTATAACTTCTGCTAAAACATAAAGGCTTCCTTTCTCAACTCCCGGATCATGGAACTAATACGCTGAAGATAGAAACTTTTCTGTTGAGACATAATGAAGCAAAATGATACGTCTGGCTGCCTTGGATCCAATAGATCACATCCACCCTAGAGACACAGGGCCAACCTACAGATTACTTTAAGCATATTCTTAGAGAGGGATTGCTGCATATTTTTGTACTAAATAGGAGCCATAAAGCCCAATCCTGAGCTGCCCAGTGCACCCAGCCTTGGCGGCACGGAGAACGGCTGCCGCTGGATCCTGTGCGCCCCGGGTCACCGCGTGTGGCACCTCGGGAGAAGGGGACTTTTGTCTTCTTCTCCCGGGTAAACTGAGTAGCTCATTAAAGTAAACTCATTACAGGGTGCCGAGCCCTCCACAAATGCCTTGGATCCGGTGCAGCAGAGTTCCATGGACTCACCTCCCCCCCTCCCCCCTGGCACACCTGTCGCCTGCCAGCCCCCTACCTGCCCCCCGCCACGCCTCCCCCGCCCTCTCTCCACCCCCCTGCTGGCCTCCCCCCTCCCTGGAATGCCTTGTCCCCGACCCCCTCCCCGCCCCAGGTTACCGTGCCACAGCTCAGTGGTCCATGAGATTGCTGAACCGTGGAGGCTTGGTGCCCAGAGCTAGCCCAGCACCAGCCAGCGCTGGACTAGCATGGGCGGTAGCCTGGCAGTGAGGCTCGCAAACGTGACTTATGGCACGTTTGCGACAATGCGCAGCGGCACAAAGCCACGGCACCGAGCCCAGGATTGGGCTCATAGTTCTCAATTTGAATCAGGACTTTAGTGAGGTAGAACAACTTTAATCTTTTGATCCTGCCATGGTTTCAATGCAGGTTAAAACAAAACAAACCCACAGCCTAGTTGATGCTCTACTTGGACCTGTGCCAGTGATCTTGTTGGCACAAGTATGCATGGACACATGAAGTTGGATCAAGACCAGTAAAGAACCTTGGATTGGGTGGACACCATTGCTGCTGAAGCTGCACTGTTCTCAGTCCCAATCTGCCCTCCTCTCCACCCCTGTCACTACTTCGAGCCTATGGAAAAGCAAGTTATGAATCTTTTAAATGAATAAATAAGCAGTTTCCAGTTGGACTGTTCTGCTCTCCTGTAGCAGCATGGGACAGAACAAAGCAAAAGATAAACACAGTCACTGTAATTGATCCAGTCTCAGTTCCGAAACAGCTGGTGTTATGCCAGAACCAATTCTGGTTCAGCTGTATTTACTACCAATTGCATCTTATGGTCTCTCTGTGTCAGATATGTGAGGTACCTGGAACGTTTCCCATTCATCTCTTGTCATGGTGGTTTAGAAAGTATGGAAGCAGTGCCTGTTCTCCAGGCACCAAGATTTGAGATCTATATTGCCTGACACCTCTCTTTGCTGCCAGAGAAGCAGATACAATATAATAAATCCTATTTTATCTATAGAGCTCCCAGGTTTATACCACTGTCGGGGGGGGGGGCAGAGGCTTTCTTTTACTCACAGGAAGGAGCAGCAGTGTGACCCACCCAATGATCGTGACCCACTTCTGGTTTGTGATTGCGAAACCAGAAGTGGTTTGTGATCATTACTTTTCTCCGTGCCCTGAGGAGCCCTGTGGAGGCTCCCAGGATGATGATGCTCCTTCCTGTGAGTAAAAAAAAAAGCCCCTTGCTCCCCCCCCCCCACACAGTGGCATGATCCTGGGAATCGTGTCACTGCCTTTCCCCCTCCCCTGCAAGGACTTACTCTCAAGGACTTTGTGAATCCCTGCAGTAGCGTGTTAAAAGTACAGAAATGTCTGCAACATTTCCCCAAATGTTGTCACATAACATGGTACCATCAAGTCTAATATAAATTAAAATACACATTGAAATGAAACGGAAAACTAGCTTGCGACCCACCTAATCGTCCTTGACCCACAGTTTGAGAAATGCTGCTATACAGCAATGGAATTATTACTATCATTTATTTATTACTATTATTGTTACTATTAAGAATAGATAGATCTCTTTTCAACAAAAAGTAGTTCACATAGTGTTGACACAGCAAAATAAATCAATAATTGATTCCCTGTCCCCAAACTGCTCACAATCTAAAAAATGATTCAGAAGGGGACACCAGGAGCCACCATTGGAGAAGATGCCATGCTGGGGTGAAAAGGGACCCAGTTCAACTAAGTATGGGAAGTACCCATATTTAGCCAGTAGGAATGCGTGGCTAAAATTCCTTTTCTCTGTAAAATCTACAGAAAGGACTCTTACCTCAGGATAATTACCCTGGGACAACTACTCTGAGATAATTTCTGAATCTTGTTGTAGAAATAAATCCATAGAAACTGCAAATCATTTGTGGGAGCTGAACTCATTAAAAACAAAGGCAGAATTCAGACCCCAATACTGAACTGTTCTGTTTACCATAGAGTCTCTGACTGTGACATTTTCAAAATGTATAACCTCGTTGAGCTCTGCATATCTAGGAATAACATAAAATGCCAGCCCTAATTATTCCTAAATAAATGAGGTAAACAGGCATTGTTGTGCATGAGATGCAACAGAGTTTTCATTAAAGGTGCAGAATACCCTGAAGAAACTCTTGCTATAAATCACCATTAAAAAAATGCTTTTAGCCTAGTGCAAAGGGGAATGCATTGCACTCCAGAGGCAGCCAGAGACCTAGAATGTTAGTAGTATTCAGATCACATAACCTCTTCCTAGGTAAGACTTTGACATGCAAAAAAGGCCCTGGTGTTAGAAATTGATCTATTTAATGGTCGTGAAAGGGCATATTATTTTTTAAACACAGCCTCAAGATACAAAATGCAGGAAGCAGATAATTTTCAGCTTGCTGTGGGATGGCAGATGAAAGAATTTCTAGAAGTAGCTTCATAGAATGTGACAGAGTCACAGCTGCTGAACTGGGTAACAAGGGAACCTGAAATTGATGTTAAAGAATAAAAAATGCAAGATAAAATATTAATTGGGTATCAAATATTCAACTCATCTGTAAATTACTTCAAAATCACGGGGTGACAAACTTTCCCTTTCTCTAGATTAACAGGTAAATAACATGAAGTGGAGACTGCCTGCTGTGGAATAAAATTCTGATAAAATATTCTGAAAATTCTAACCCTGAACTATTTGACAAATCTAATCTTTACTGTCAAAAAGAATCCTTAGAGAATTATCATAGTAATAAAAATATTCATTTAAAGAAGAAAAAGAAAATAAAGTCTGAATCTGCAAACTAGTCATTTGCAGTCCAACTGAAAAGCATCAGATACATCTGGGATCTGACCCTGGAACTACGTAGCATGGCAGTAGCACTGGTTGCATCTTTCTGATCCTGCTACAGTATAATGATAGCGATAATGCTCAAATATATATTACTGCCAATCATGTCACAAGACAACCAAACATAGGGATTGCACATGATCCCTGTTCTGCTTCAAAATGAAGTAAAAATACTTTATTGGAAATTGATTCTGGTATTTACAAAGACAGGAAGTTAAATTGTAAAAAGGGAACTGTATTCCCAGGACACCTTACAGAGGTAATCAATTCCAACATTAAAGATGACTGTATGTTCATCTAAGTGACTCAAAGGTTCTCCATCTTCACTTTTGGGGCTTGAATGGTGGGGTAAGAGGTATATATTGAAGATGCACACTCTTTGCATTAAAAAAAGCATACACAGATCTCTCTCCACATACTCATTAGACCCAGAACTGTGCATAGTCTTCTACGAGTCACTTCTCGTATGAGTCACTTTGAGTCACTCATGGCTTCTCATGGCCACTGCAGGTGAATGCCAATCTAAATGTCATATTTTGATTAACATGCTCTATTGGCACCCACTAGGAATCTAATTCCTTTTGCAGCTACAGAATGTATACAAATGCATCTCCATTTGCATGCATTCATTGTTGGCAACCTTCAGTCTTGAAAGACTATGGTATCGCGCTCTGAATGGTGGTTCTGCAACAGCATCTAGTGTGGCTGAAAAGGCCAATTCAGGAGTGACAATCCCTTCCACACTGGGAGCAAGTGCAGTCTGTCCCTGGTCTGTCTCCTTGGCTATGGGCCTTCCTTCTTTGCCTCAGTCTGTTGGCCAAGTGTCTCTTCAAACTGGGAAAGGCCATGCTACCCAGCCTGCCTCCAAGCAGAATGCTCAGAGGTCAGGGTTTCCCACTTGTTGAGGTCCACTCCTAAGGCCTTCAGATCCCTCTTGCAGATGTCCTTGTATTGCATTCATTAACCTTTTTGTATTGTATTGTATTGTATTGTATTGTACATGTATTGTACATGCATTCATTAACCATGTGAGAATGTGGTAAAAGAGAGAAAAACTATGGACTTCATATAATATAATAGTAGGGGTTAAATCCAGTCTACTGTGGATCCAGTGCCAATGCAGAGAAGGATTTCATAGGGCATAAGTGATCTTTCCCCCCCCCTTCTGTTTTCCACACATCAAAGCTTGAATGCCTTCATCAGAGAGGAACAGTCCGGTTGGTTTTAAGAGATGCTCGTATTTCCCATTATGGCATGGCAAGCCCATGAGTATACCCAAGGTGTGGGGAGGAGGAGGTAACTTAGCCCTGGGCAAGGGCACAAATGTTCCTCTTACCTAGAGATCTCTGGGACTGCTCTCCATAGGATGCAGTGTGTGCTCTGGTATTACACCTGCATCGGTGTGTGTGTGTGTGGGGGGGGGGATTGATAGGATTGGGCTATGTGTATGCAATACTGATAACGAAGCAAACAGACATGTTATATTTGTGTATAGGTCTGACAGCACAATCCTATGCTGGTCAACTCAGAAGTCCCATTGCCTTTAACGGAGCTTACTCTCTGAAAAGTATGCATAGGATTGCAGCCTGATAGGAAGATAGATATATTAGATTGTTCCAGGATGAACAGGAGCATCAAGAGAGTTTATCAAAGCACCATCTTCTGTTAAAATCTTGCTAATCTGTAAAAGGAGTTTAACTCACTGCTTCATGGAGACATAAATGTAACAACTAGATGATAAAGTGCTTTCACAGTGTTTTTCATTTACTTTAATCTTGAATTTCCATTCTGATGATGACTCATTATCATCTAGGAGTACGGGCTTCTCTCGGGGACACGAATGTGTCAAGAGTGTGCTATCGGAAAGAAACTTTGAAATAAATTTTGTCCTCTATCTTCTACCAAAGCCACATTGCTCAGTCTATTTATTTCCTTTTATGCCTGCTAACAGCACCAGGCATCACCCAGTCCACTAAAGGTCTTATCCATCACTCTGCTTCCCTGCCTGCTACAAAACATGGTATATTAATCTCTCAACAAGAAACACTGTAGGTTATTAAATCTTAGAAATCTTATCTCAAATTTAAAGAGCATCTGTAACGTAAATGCTTTGACCGTTTGTTTTGCTTTAATAGTTTCGTGCCAGCAAATTTCAGTTTTGGCTTTTTGTTGTTGAAGATATCCCAGAGAAATGGAAGTCAGACAGCTTTTACTTCAGTGCAGCCCCAGCAAGATATAAGGACATTCACTGCACTTAAAGAAGCCCCCTCAAATAGCCCTGTCTTCTTAAGGAGTAAGTGAATGATACATGCAGTACAAGCTGATTATCTCTAGGGCTGTAGTGAGAAGGTATAAGTCTGTATATATTCCAGCAAGTTTTTGACGTTCGCTACTGCATATTTTTGAAAGAGAAGATTTCAAGGCAGATGGCAAAAAACCAAAACAAATCAGTATTAACTGTCAAAACATGCATAATTATATAAAACAAGGTCTAAAAAAGCAAACTTACAAAAAATATAAGCAGAGCAGCCTTGAGACCCTTGGACTCTTTACGCTTTCTGAGGATGGGGTCCATAGATGAAACTTGGAGCTGAGAAACTGGTGCACCAACATGCAATCAATTAGTTGGTCCCAGAGATACTGACACGGAATAATCCAACCTAGTTTATTCACTGTGTGTTCCACCCTTCTTAGAAGGAACTCAGGGTAGCATACAAAGGCATCTCTTGCTTCATATTCTCATAACAACCCTGTGACATAGGCCAGGCTGAGAAATGGTGGCTGATTCATAGCCCAGTGAGTTTCATAGGTAAGTAGGGATTTAAACCCAGTTCTCCTTATTTCTAGTCAGTGTAGAAACTACACTTCAGTAGGTATGTATGCACTTGCTTCACATGGTCTGCTCTGCATGCTGTGTTAGGCAAGACACTGACACAGTAGAGGAAGAGAACTGGCATATGTCCCCTCCTACAGTTCATGCAGCTTCAATTACAGTGCAATCTCAATGATGAAGACAAGAGGGCTATTTAACACGCATGTAAATACTGCAAAATGCCCAACACGTGAATGAGTCTGGTTCGTACAGTAGTTCTACATAAACACAGGCAGCACGAGACCTAGGACATTCATGCATAGGAAATGTTCAAGTTTGGCTCAAAACATAAGTGACAGAAGGTCCAGCTACAATAAACCTATCAATCTGATTAAGCCAATGTCTTCATAATCCTCAAAGTACAAGCCTCGGCAAGTATACTCAAAAGTACAACTGAGTTCAATGGTATTTACTCCCCATGTATGTACGAACAGGTCTGTAGCTTTAGCAACTTCAAAAACAATCAAGGCTGCAATCCTATACCAATTTACCTGGAGTAAGTTCGATTGAACTCAATGAGACTTACTTCTGAGTAGATATGTATAGGACTATGCTGCAAATAAACTCTGTCTTCAGCATTTGGACAACACAGGGTTGTGTTTCTAAAGCAGAAAGGGCAGTATGTTTTTAACAAAGTCTGGATTTTAGAAATGATATGGATATGCAACGGTGCTACTCCCCTGGGGGCTGGGGATAAGAATAGGCCCTCGGTTTGGCTGTACTTGTCCTAAGAGGTGACTAAACTGCCACTGGGTAGATGGGACTCATTAGCCTGGGAAGGAAGCTCATCTGAGAGAAGGAAAACTCTGATCCCAAACCTCCACTGCCAGTTATGGAAAAGGCTTCAGGAGTCAACCTCGAGGCAAAATCTGGAGCCAGAGTCCCTGAGGCAGTTCATGACTGAACACGGTCACGTTCTGGCAACTCCTGCTATGCCACTGGAACCAACCGTATTGGCCTCTGCCTTTCCATTGGACCATTTCGGCGATGTGGAGAGGGGGGATTTGCTGCATGGGAAACAGTCTATCCTCCATATCTACTTTACCCAGGCTTCGCGCACAGGAGAGGACACTGTTCCAGAACCACCATTCAGAGCGCGATACCATAGTCTTCCAAGACTGAAAGATGCCAAATACAAAAATACAAATACCATGGATTTGATGGATTATTTTATCAAAAGTAGATGCTAAAAGCAATGGAGCAGTTCTGGTGTGCTAGCAGAAAACAATGGAGCAAGTAGATTAAATCAGTAGCTGCAGGATATCTTGATGTTAGCCCATCTGTTGCCACAACAAGTAAGGTGAACAGCATGCAGAGAATGAAATGAGGAAAGAAGCTGTAATCCTAGATCCACTTACTTGGTTGGTGGTAAGTCCTATTGAACTCATTGGGACTTAACTCTGAGTAGACATACATAGGATAGCACTGTGAGAATCCTTACTCCTTTTGTAATTAGAAACTACCTTTGGATTAGCTCCCTTCTGGACCATGTTTTCTTCCCTATCCCACTCTTCTCATTTTTAAAATCATGAGCACAAAAACATGAGCACAATCAATTCTCTTTATATACAAAATAGCTATCTGCGGATTCATGTAGCCCTGAGGGGCAGAATTGCTATCTACCTCTTGTTATCCACGCCTCTGTTCTCCTTATCAGCTATGCAGACACCTTCTGGAGGCTGCAAGGAGCTTCAGAATGGTGCCTGAGACCAGTGCAGATCCCTTTAAATGGAATCTTCCACCGGTCATTTTAAAGGGGTCTGAGCTGGTCATGGGTACAATTCCGAAGATCCCTGCAGTCTCCAGAAGGTCTCTGCAGCATTCAGAAACCTTTCGCAGAGGTGGACCTGGGGCAGGGGCATGGGGAGGGGGGCAAATGCCCCAAGTGCTGTGCTTGCTACACCCCTGCTGCTGCAGCCTCCATGCACTGCACTGATCTGCCTGCCCGTCGGAGCCAATCTGTGGGGGGGGGGGGTGAAGCCCTGGTGGTGCTCGGCAGCATGCAAAAAGCCTTCTGAGGCTTCTCGTGCAATCTTAAGCAATACTTCTGGTTTCATTGGGAAAACCAAAGGTGGTGCCTCGCAAGACGAATGCCTCGCACACTAAAAAACTCACAAGACAAAAGCGTTTTTGCGATTTTTTCTGGTGACTCTCAAGACGAATTTTTCTATGCCGTGCTTCGCAAGACAATTTTTTTTTATGGCCGTGCTTCGCAAGACAAATTTTTAAAATTAAAAAGTTGAAGGTTTGTGCTTGAAATTTTTGAAATCCTCTGTACAGTATGTATGCCTTTAAAGAGCACTTAATAAACACTTTGTAAACCAAATTTGACTTTGTTCTGACTTTTTTTGCCCATAGGAACGCATTAATTAAATTTCAATGCATTCCTATGGGAAACTGCGCTTCGCAAGACAAATTTTTGCAATACGAAACGACTTGCGGAACGAATTAATTTCGTCTTGCGAGGCACCACTGTGTTGTTTAAAATGGTGTGAGAAGCCTCAGAAGGCTGTACTCCATGTGAGGCTCTGTGAGCCTTTGTGAGCATCCTGGAGAGGAGGGTGTGACGTGATGGAGGGGGTGCCATGTCATGGACCTGCCCTGGGGCTTAATGAGGGTAAGTCTGTTACTGACCTTTTGGCACTACCTGCTGCACTTTTCTGGCTTCCTGAGGATCTGCATTGGATTTGATGGAAGGTAAGGTACCCCTTCGTTCCCAGGTACCCCTTGCACCTAACCCCATTAATTCCATAAGATCAATGGTTCATTATATGTGAATTCACTATCTGCTAGGGTTTCTAGGAACGTAACCTTAGCAGATAACAAGAACTGATTGTACTTAATCTTATATGCTCACTGTACATACCAGCAGATGGATGAGGAGGCAAATTATTCCAGCTATGCCATTAAGGGTGCAGTTCTAACCCCTAATGTCAGTGCTTTCCAGCACTGGCATAGTGATGCCAATGGGGTATGTGCTCCATCCTGCAGTTGGGTGTCACTCACGGAGGCCTTCTCAAAGTAAGGGAATGTTTGTTCCCTTAACTCAGAGCTGCATTGTCCTTATGTCAGTGCTGGAAAGCACTGACATAAGGGGTTAGGATTGTGCCCCTAAGTGTTCAAATATTTGTTTTGAGGGGGATACTCTGGCATAAGGCTCTCACTGTGAAAATGGTTAGGTGGGTCTAAGAAGACGAGTGGCACAGCTAGAGAAGGTGCAAAGCACTAAGTTTTGCAAGGAGCCTCACCGCAGAGTGCAAGTAGCTCCTCCTCCCTTTCAGAGGCAAAAGACCTTTGTTTTGCTCCCACCACCTGGAATGGCTTCAGAGGGGAGGGGGAGGGGCTGCAGTGAGGATCCCTGCAAAACTTTGCACTTTGCACGCCCTCTAGCCACACCACTGAAGAAGAGGCTTCATTTTGCTTCGGAGAAAAAAAAAAAAAGAAACTTTCAAGCATGAAAACAAAAAGCATTTTAAACGGAAGAGAAATAAGACACATTATCTGGCTGAAATCAGTGCACGTTTAGTGCTGAACTTGAGCTGGATTGTGTCCCATATTTACAAGAGCCATCAGAATGTTGGGCATCTGGTTCAGAGAACATGCTAAAGAAGCAGCAACGAAGCTTGGCACAATCAATGGGCAATGCTCTAGTAAATTATTGCTGAAATCAATATGACTTTTCAGATTTACAAATCATGTTTTAATGTTTTTGCCATGACAGTCACTTTGGCTCTGACTATGACAAGGCAAGCCCCTTCACAGCAAATATCCACTCATACTCAAGTGCAGTGACAAGGAAAATGCGAGAGTTATCAGGACTGAGGCTTTATATTAAAAGAGACCCACCATAGGGAGGTCCTTACAAGTGATTTATGTTCTCATGGGCTGGCTGGTGATTTTCCAAATTAGCTTGATAGATGGGAAGGAAGGGGCTGAGAGACTGAAGTCAATTTTTTTTCCTGGTGCTTTGTGCTGTGTTTGTTAAGCTTGGGTAACATTTCACCTGCTTCACTTTTTATGGTGTCTACTTGTTGCATGCCTTCTAAATTCTGATTTAATGTTTATTTTATGATAAACAAACAAAATGTAATCTTCTTTCTACCTATCAGATTATTAATTCCAAGTAGTCAGGTTCATGGGATTAATTTCTGAAAGAACTGCACCATCTCCAAGCTTAATACAATCACAGCATCCATTATTGATCAGCATATGACACGTTTCCCATCTTCTTTTCATTCAGTCGAAAAAATCAACCACAAAAGAGAGGCCAGGACTAGATTATTCACATTGTGCACTTGGGCCAGGATATGGTGGTGTGTCCAAGGTCGCTCAATGCCTTAAGTAACTATGTTTGGGCGCAATCCTAACCCCTTATGTCAGTGCTTTCCAGTACCAACATAAGTGCAATGCAGCTCTGAGGTAAGGGAACAAACATTCCCTTACTCTGAGAAGGCCTCCGTGAGTGACACCCAACTGCAGGATGCAGCACACGGCCCATTGGCACTGCTATGCCAGTGCTGGAAAGCACTGACATAAGGGGTTAGGATTGTGCCCTTTGTCTCCTTATTCATACCACCCAAGCATGTATCATCATAGCATAAAGACTGAGCCCCAGATCAATGATAATAATAAAATCAAAGGCAGATATTGCTACCTGAGAACACATACAAGAGTCATCTAAGTTGCCAAGATGGTACAGTGGTCCTCAAGTTGGATTTTGTGCTGGAAGATCCAGGTTCAAATCCATGCTAAATTACAAAGTTTCCTAGTGACCTTGGGCCAATCACTACCTCTCAGCCTCACATACCTCACAGTGTTTTTATAGGAACCATGTACACAATCCCTGAGTTCCTTGGAAGAGGCACAGTACAAAAATGTGAAAATACAAAAATAAATAAGCACCAAACTGCACATTATATCTTCACTATTAAGAGATACACTTTTTGCACAGAAAGCAGCAGTGGGGAAGCCAAAGTGGGACTGCAGTGCACAGAGAAGGGACTGTGCATTGTTTCTCTCCTGAAAATAGTCTCCCAAAGCAGTTGTTTGTCCTTAGAGTGATAGGAAAATAGTGAAAATGTGTTAATTTTCCTCCAGTTTGCTGAGGTCCTAATCTGAATCTCACCTGCATTTGTTTTTTGTGCTAAACGAGACACTTCTAGTGTCCATCTCTAAATGGAATATGCAGTTCCTGTCCTAACATGCAGAACAAAACAGACAGTTGAACCTTGAGAAGCAGTGATTAGCACAAAAAAAATGGTAAGGAAAAAAATAGTTTTCAAGAGATGATGAGCAGAAAGTGTTGATGGGAGAAAGGCACTGGAAACCACCCAAGGGCAGGAAGAGGACAAGGCAGGATGAATAAGCTAGGGTTGTGGAATACAGCTACTGGGTGTAAAAGTGTTGGGAAAATGTCCTGACATTACTATTGGGGAGGCGGAGATTTAACATGATAGCAGCAGACCTATATCATAGATTGCAGATCGCATGACAAAGCCTTAAACCTCTCTCCCTCCCTCTGTGTGTATGTGTGTGATGTCAGCCAGAAAAGCAGCACCTGAGAGAGGAGTGTTGAACTTTTCCTCCACCTACCAATTTTCTCTGCTTGAAGTTTGTCTTCCTCTACTGCTTTACAGATCTTTGGTAGAAAACCACAATTTAAGACATGATTGCATCATAGTATTCAGTTTGATTTGAATATTTTTTTTGTTTTGTTTTCAGCAAGCCAGAGAGAGAATGCACACGTTAATAAATAAAATAATTCAAGTGAGAGCATAACAAAATTGTTTGCAGGTACAGGTATTTAGCTAGGGGATTGCAAAGCTTCCAGCAGTAGGTACACAACAATATGAATATGATCCAAAGGCCTCTTCTATTGTCAAACTCATTGCACATTTAGCCTATAATACAGAAATAATAATGGGGGAAGGGTGGGGTAAAAATGTATTAAAATAAAATAAATATTAGTTGTTTTCTCACCCTGGTTCAGTGGTGAACCCCCCCCCCCAGCCCCAACACCCCAGAGCAAAGGTCCATGATGGCTCCCTCTCTGTGGGATGTCACCTCCCCCCATGCACAAATCCATCCCCCTCCCCCCACTTACCTGAAGCTTATGAAGCCTCGCGCGACTGCATCAGGGAGCCTTCCTGAGGCTTCCCCAAAGCTTTAAACTGTGCTTCCGGAAAAAGACAAACACAGTTTCCGATCCCATAAGGAGCCTCAGTGAGGGTTCCTAGAGGCTCGCGCCCGGGGCATTTGCCCCAGGGGAGGTCTGCCAATGCACTGGTCTAGTTGTGATAAATCACTTACTATTTAGTTAAAGAGAAGTGCATTTGGCAAGCATCCTAGACTACTTGAGCACACTTCAACCCAGTGATTACAATAAGAGTAAGATTTCATGGACCAGGCCTATTTATTAGCTCCTGGGAATATAGAGGAGGGGCTGTCAAGGTGAATGTTCTCTGCAATACATTAGCCAGTATGTCAGTTGTGTGTTTTTGCTGTGTAAGAAGCACTGTTAACAGGTAGTAGACAGTTTCATCAGGGATTATTAACTCCAGTTAGACTTTGGTAATTTCATTCCCCTCACCTTGACAACATGATAGAAGGGCTGTCATCTGAAGAGACGACAGTTATAACTTCCATTTGAGACTGCTAAATGCATCAAATAGGATTTTATTTTTCAGAAAACATGCAAGATTATTGGCAAGCATCCTATGCCATTAAATATTCTTATAGTAAATACGTTTAGGGAACGATGACTAAGGTTACCGTCAGCAAGCTTGCTAAGGCACTTGTAGAACAAGGTTAGTATGAACTCAGCTAGGTTTTATCCTCTAGGTAGAGGAAGGAAAGAAGCCACAGGTACAAAACCTGATGCCTTTGGCTGGTGAGAAGCGATATACACTCACCATGGAGATTCACATTACAAATATCTTTAAAATTATTTCTGCAATCAGAGTTAGAAACCTAACATTCTTATCAATGAAAGCTGTGTCATTCCGACTGAACCTGCAACTAATTTCTAGTCTATAATTTGATTACAGGTCTGTGAGCATATATGTGAGTGTGTGTGAGAGAGAATGCAGTCTCCCTTTGCTCTTAAACACAAACTCCTCATTTTGTTTTGACAATCCAGCTTTTGGGGGACTTTTATTCCTTGTGGCAATTGTAAATGCCAAAGGCACTCCTTTCACAGAGTGGTTTGGGAATGCTGCCAACATTGATCCAATCTGTCCAGTGATAAGAACATAGGAGCATTGAAAGTCTACCCTCAATCAAAACAAAGAAATGGATTTTCCCCTCTAGGATAGTATGGGATGGTAAAGCTTTTTTTTTTTTCCCCTTCTGTTGCCCACAACAGTTAGGCAACAGTTCATTAAATACCAAAAGTTTTTCTTCTATAGCTGTGAGATAACGTAAGCAGTGCTACATACGGGTCTTTCGAGCAGAATCCTCCACAAAAAGAGATGAGATGTCTTCATCCACTCCGGCTTCGTTCTTTGCAATGCAGGTATATGCTCCCGTGTCTTCATAGCGGACATTGCTGATGTGAACCTCACTGCCATTTGCTGTGCAATAAGAAAGCAATAACTTAGCCACAATGTTCACTTTTCCTTTCTAACTGTGCTCCAAGATTACACTTTCACATCTGACTTATCCCAATCCACTTAACGAGTTTCCCTTCCTGACAGTGCGAAAAAATATTTGATGGGTTTGTGAGAGGTGCTATCTTTTCTTGCTGTTACAATTTGGCCAAAAAGCATATTTTTCTGCTTCAGTGCCAACATCCACATTTCACCAAAGCCCAATTAACCCATTTCTGCCCAGCCCAGCCCACAGGTGTACATATTTGATCCCTTTTGCATACATGCAACGTTGGGCAGAAATGGCTCAATCATGTGTGAACTGTCAGGAAAGAGTTTTTGGGGATTCAAATAATGGGTTTGGGGCTCAAATGAATGGGGTGGGAATATAAGACTCCATTTACCCTCCAGTGTGTATGTGTAGGTTCTCCAGAGTCTGAGCAGATTTGGTTGACTGGGGTTCAACAGAGCTGTTTCCTCAATTTGGAGAAAATAATATACTAAACCAATCCAAATCAGACCTGGCCTATGTTTATACAGAAATGCCATTTGAGTGGACTGATGTCACTATATGGGGCCGATTACATGACTGCTGTGCACTGTGTGATCATAACTGTTTGGAAAAAAGGACACTATTATGATCATAGAAATTGCAGCTGCTGAATACTAAGGTCCCCATGGAGGGGCTAATTCACACACTCACAGAACAAATGAGTGCAGTCCTACCAGCTGCAAATCTATGGGTTCCCAATGTGGTCACATGATGGAACAAAGAAGTGCACAACAGTACTATGATAGGGAAAAATCAGAGAGAGAAGCACATGGGGATGAGTGACAATCAATCCACTTTGAAAACCAGCAGAACTCAAATGTATTTGTTGAACAAATGTATTTGTTGAGAGGTTTTCTGGGTCCCAAACAACTGCAAATCCATTATGAACCATTTCCTCTCTAATTCCTTGATAGCACTGGACTCTCTTGTTCTCCATCATCTCACTAAAGTCCAACAGCTGGAGGTTTGCCATTGCTCTGAGTTGATAGCACTGGCAAGGATTCCCAGGCGTATTAATTCAGCTAAATTGAACTTTACTGATTAGAGGGGATGTGTTCACTGGTGAAACCAGTCAAGTAAAATTGTTCTGTCACTTATAGTTTCAGAAAAGTGAAACTCATCTCTAATAAATGAAGTGTTTGAAGCCACAGCACACTGGATCTTTTCTACATGCTAATTGATTGCAGTCAATAAAAACATCAATAAATACACTTTAGTGCATGGTATACTATATGCCCTGCATGTACAATGTGCATGAATATCCCTTGCCAAGAGAATTGTGTGAGTGATAAAGGGCCATAGATCTATAGCAGTGGATGTGCTCTGCATGTAGATCCCATATTATGTAGATCCCATATGTAGATCCCAGATTTGAAGATCCCATATTCAAATCCCAACAGCTCAAAGGAACAGAGGCAGTTTGCCTCATAATTAAGAGTCAAATCCTGAGTTCTCAGTACCAGCCCTGTGTTGGTGCTGAGTATCACAAAAGTGCCATAAGGTGCACCCACAACACTCAGAGCTGGCTCAGAGGAGAGGTCATTCGGGGTGGGGGGAGGCATTCCGGGGCAGAGGGAGAGCAGGGGAACTGGTGAAGGAGGGGATGAGATTGGCGGAGCTCTATTCCACCATATCATGAACCTTGTGTTGGACCTTGTTGCCTGACACAGGGACTCTCAGCTCTGTGCCAGCAAAATAGCTAGTGCAGACTTAAGTAGCCCCATTGCGGGGCCTGCACTCTTATACAGGGGAAAGGTACAAATGGCACCTTCCCCCAAAGAGATGCTGATGGCTACCCAGCATGCATAGAATGCAGAGGCAGCCATTTTGGAGCCAAGCAGCTCAGTAATAGGCTGTTAGTTAGACAATTGGTCCATCTGGCTCAGTACTGTCTGTGATTTTCAGTATCACAGTGCCCAGTGATTTTCAACTACTGTGCTGTGGCACACTGGTGTACTGTGAATGGTTTGCAATATGCCACCCAAGTCTGGGAGTGTCACATATTAGTAGGGCCATTGGTGGATGTGAGCACCTGCCTAGTCAATTGTCAAAAAACCGATGGTGTGCCTTGACAACTTTAGCACCTTCTCAGTGTGCAGTGAGATGAAAAAGGTTGAAAATCATTGGTCTTCGCTGACAGCAGTGACTGCTTGTCAAACAGTGACTGCTTGTTTCTATGCTTTTTCAGAGATGGTTCTTTCCAACTCTACCTGAAATTGCCATGGAGAAAAAGTATCACCTTCTGCCTTCAAAGAATGCAGTATTCCACCGGGCTACAGTCCCTTTCCTAATTTCCAGCTAGCAGAGGCTCTGAAAAAGCTATGCATGGACCTCTGGAAGAAAGCTACTAGTCCGAATAAATGCACTTTGGCTAGATGGCCCATCAATCTGACACTGCATAAAGCAGGCTCCTGTGTTCATGTGAGGTCCAAGGGCCCAATCCTATCCAACTTTCCAGTGCTGGTGCAGCCATGCCAACGGGTTGTGCACTGCATCCTGTGATGGGGAGGCAGTCACAGAGACCTCCTCAAGGTATGGGAACGTTTGTTGCTTTACTTTTAGGTTGCATTGTGGCTGCATCAGGGCTAGAAATTTTGATGGGATTGGGCCCTGAAGACCTAGTGGCAAAAGCAGCCACTTGTTATCATTCAAATGTTAGATTGCGGTATGCTACATCCATTCCCAAAGGTGTGCATTGTGATGCCCAGGGGCATTGCAGGATTCCTGCCGTCTGGAGGCATGAGTTTCCAGACAGTGGCAGGAAGCTCAGCACAGAGGGCAGAGCTGCAGTGCACAAAAACTCCATGCTGGGAAAAGCCCTCCTGCCCGACCTGACCTCTTTGGAGGCTCACATTTGATCTCCAAACCCCAGAGTGAGTGGCGGTGATGTCACTGCATGATGTGTTTTTGCTTTTGCCACTCCTGGGTTCCAAGGGCATTGGAGAAGCAGTAAGTTTGGAAACCACTGGCCAAGACCAAAGAAACAAGGGGGAAAAAATAGTTATGCAGTGGAGATCCTAAACCTCACAGCTTTCTTTATAAGGTTGATGGAGTTAACCCATCAATGTTTGTGGCTCAAGGTCCTGCCCAAAGGTGTGATAAATACACTATAACAGTTCAAAAGTTCACATTATTCTCTAAGTCATTGTAGAGCAGATAAAAAAGGCATGCAAAAAAAAAATGCTCCTTTACCTTGCAGAGTTAACTGTTTGGACAACTTTGGAGTAATATCAATTCCGTTCTTCAGCCAGCCAAGCAATGGATTGGGGATGCCTTCCGCATGGCATCGAAGGCTAGCGGTAACACCAGGTTCCCTGGCTTGGCTTTCTGGAAAGACTCTTATGACTGGAGGAACTGAATAGACAGAAGCACAATATATCAAATGGAGTGCTGATTATTCAAAAACATGTAAGTGTACATATTTCAAAGTAATCAGTGATGACAACCACAGAGCCATGTACAATGGCATAAGCAAAGAGTAAGGTGATATTTTACCTGCTTGTTGATTAGCACCTGACATTTAGTTCTGTTGTACAATAAAATTCAAAGAATAGCAATAATTTTAAGGGTACAGTAGGTATGCGGGGGAAGCTGCCACTTGGCCACTTGCCCAGGGACAATTATAATCTGTACCAGACAAGAAAGCAATTGGTTATATATTTCTCTTCAGTCCACCTTTCTAAGGAATTTGGAGCAGAAAATGTAATTTAAAAATGCAACACATCAGGATCAATAGAAACATAATTTAATATCAAAATCAGCAGCTGCAAAATCCATACATTTTCACTCCAGTTGGCAGCCTTCCAACTTCCCTATCTTAACCCTTACAATAGTCTTTCTAAACAGAAGGATCTTATACCAACATCTGAAACATGGGAAGGAAGAACATAAACATATTTACTAGTAAAGATCATATTATCAGGCAACTGGTGAAAAAACCCTATGCCTTGCCATAGAGGACAAATGTTGAAAAAGATGGTTCAGAAATTCTCTATCCAATTCAATAGCCGGGCCAACGTTCAGAGAAGCGCCAGCCTGTGGAGGCTGACTCAAGCCTCTGTACCAGGTTCCTGAGCACTTTGCATTGGCCTGGTTGTGCCAACACAAGGCTCTGAGGTAGGTGGGGGGTTGTGGAAGAGGTGGGAGGGAGGCATTCCTAGGCGGGAGGAGGGCAGGCGGTAGGCGGCCCAGGGGGCGGGCAGGGAGCCAGAGGTAGGGCTGGGATCCGGCAGTTATGCCAGATCCCAACCCCCGTTCCCAGGAGAATGGAGCGGCTCCAAGTCGCTCCACTCTCCTTGGACTTGCGCCACCTCAAGAGGTGGTGCAAGTCCAATGAGACTCATAGGGGCTAGCGGTCCTTACCCGGTGGTAAGGGGAAATGTTTCCCCTTGCCTCTGGTTGAGCCACTTTTGGCCCCTATTCTGCGTTGGATACAGTGCAAGCCTCTTGGCCTGCCTGTTCCAGCGCAGGATAGGATTGTGCCCTAAGACGAATGCACCCACTGATAATTCTCACAACTGAGAGTTTCACATGATAATTTATCATTAACGTCATCATCACAGTTGCAACTAGCATGGAAATTTTCTCAATGGCTGTTTTACTATGCACCCACATAATGCACAAGTCATAGCTTTCAAAGGAAAAATACAGATTGCACAAGACAAGCTAACAGCATGTACTGGTCAGAGTTAATCCTTAGCTGATTCTTCTGGGAGTCTAATTCACTCACCTCTGCCAAAAGTGTTCCTATTTTTGCCAAAGTCTATGCCTTTCGGGGTTTTATTTCCAGAATATCATCATGACTGCATGCTCCAACTTATATTACATGTTTAGAAGGACTAAAGGGCCATCAGTTCCAAATCCTGGCCACAAGTCAGAATGGCCCATCCATCTACTTCAACCTCACTCAATTTGAACCAATGTAAACCCAATGAAATAACATTATATGTTATTTACTGGATCACCTTATTTTTAACTGTGTTTTTAGAATCAAGCCACAGTTAATTTTGTGGCAAATAACAAGCTTCATTCCTGACTTTCTTTCTACATTACCTATTATTTTTCGTCTAGTACAGTTACAGCAGTGCAGTTCTCCTACACTGTTAAAAAAACTGCAATGAAATATTCTGAATTTTTAATATAATAATAAAAAGAACAACAGCATCTCCCTTTGGCCTAAGGGCTAACAAGAGATCCGCCACAAGCATAATCGGTTTCAATCCAGACACAGCACTCACTTGTGGAAAGCTCCCCATGAGGCTTAAGAAAACATGCAGCAAGACACTTGGAGGTCTGTACACAACTTGGATATCCACACTTAGCCCATTCCCTCTGCAGAGTTAAATTTTTTAAGCACCATATAGAAAAGGATTGTAACCAATAAAAATAAGGGAAATTTGAACTTTCAGCTTGTTCCTTCTGAGGATGCACTTTATGAATGTCTTACAGAAATATATGCTTTCTTCATATGACTAACAGCCCAAACCTGAGCTGCCTGGCATGTAGGGCTGCAGCGGCACCGAAAAAGGCTGTCGCTGCATTCCGTGCGCTCCAGGCAGCTGCCACTGCCTCCTCTGGAGAAGGGAACTTTAGTCCCCTTCCCCCGGATAAAGTGGATCTACTCCTATGTTGACCCGAAGGTCAGTGTAGAATTCAGAGGCCCTGTGTCGAGCGACCAGCCCGACATGGAAGCTCAGGATCTGGTGGAGTGAAGCACCACAAGTCCCGCCTCCCTCCTGCTCGCCTCTTCCCTGCCCTCTCCTCGCCCTCCCTCCGCCCTGGAAGGCCTCCTCCCTGCCTCTTCCCATGCCCCCACCTACTTCTCCGCTGTTTGGCAGTCCATGCAACCACTGAGCTGCGGAGCTCTGGTGCTTCACCAGCGCTGGGCTAGCTCCAGTGGAGCACTGGCGCTAGGGCCCACAAATGTGCCTTACAGCTGTTTGCGACAGTGTGTGCAGGCAGTGAAGACTAGGATTGGACCCTAAGAGTGCAATCCTAACCAAATTTCCAGCACTGAGGTACAGGCAATGCAGCTCTGAGGTAAGGGAGCAAACCTTCCTTTGCCTTGAGGAGGCCTCCGTGATTGCCCCCCAACTACAGGATGTAGCACATGCCCCATTGGCACATCTATGTCAGTGTGGGAAAGTTGGTTAGGATTTGGGTCTGAGTCTAGGCATATTAATAGGGTTTCAAAATCTGTTGAAAGTATCAACACTTCTGAGTTAACATGCCTAGGGTTGCACAGGAAAAGCTGAAGAGTTAACTTCAGTATGTAATTAGTGGGGGGAAATCATATTTCATGGCTGAGTAGCAGAGACATATTTAGCATTTACGAATGTATTGTTCCATCCTCTGGGATCTGTATTGTAAGACAAAGTTATAGTGTGATGCAATTGTAAAGTAAGAGTTGTCATACACACATGCACCTCTGTATTAACACAAAAGCCTTTTAATTAAAGCTGATTGCTTAGTCTCGTCTCTTCAGGTTATTTACTTCCACTGTAATTGCAATACATCCCTAATAATTAAATTTTAATACTTGGATCATCTGATATTGTACTAATGCTTTTCAGATAGAAAAAAAAAACACAAACCAAATATAACCAAAGATAACAATGGATACTCCAGAGCTGCATGCAAGCATCAAAGTAAAATGTAGTTGCCTATTTCACAGAACAACTTCCTGGATGACAGTCCACAATCTAGGGAGGGCTGTAAGTCAGTGGCAGACCAAATGCTTTGCATGCAGAAGGTCTCAAGTTAAACCCTGATCATCCTCAGGTAGAACTGGGAGAGACCCCTGCCTGAAACCCTGGAGAGCTGCTATTAGCCAAAGAGGATGATGCTGAATTAGATAGTCCAGGGGTATGACTCAGGATAAAGCAGCTTCCTAAGTGGACAATCGCACGTGAGCAGAAACATGCATGCACTGCACATGGACAACTTTAGATACATAGGATGGGGACTGGCACCTGGAGGGACTGGTGGGGCAGAATCTGCATGTGGAACCGAAGTGGGTTGTGTGATTGCTATTTTCACTTTTTACAAGCTGCAGGGAGTTCCGCAGAGTGCTCCGTGGTGCTCCCCGCACCCCCTGGACCCTGGCAGGAGATAAGATGTGTTAGAAAAAGCCCCCCAACCCCTCCAGTGGCTGCCTTTTTCCCTGCCCCTACTAAGATTTATCCCAAGATTTATCTTGTGTGGTTGGTCTGTGGAACTCCTTGCCACAGGATGTGGTGATGGCGACTGGCCTGGATGCCTTTAAAAGGGGATTGGACAAGCTTCTGGAGGAGAAATTCATTATGGGTTACAAGCCATGATGTGTATGTGCAAGCTCCTTATTTTAGAAATGGGCTATGTCAGAATGCCAGATGCAAGGGAAGGCACCAGGATGCAGGTCTCTTGTTATCTGGTGTGCTCCCTGGGGCATTTGGTGGGCTGCTGTGAGATACAGGAAGCTGGACTAGATGGGCCTATGGCCTGATCCAGTGGAGCTGTTCTTATGTTCTTATGGGAGATTTACTCTCGAGAAGCTTGAGAACCCCTGCCTTAAGGGGACATTTATCCCCTTGCCCTGGGGGAAGTCCCAGTAGCTGCTATGGTGCAACTCTGGCCTACATAAGTGATATCGCTAGTGCAAGTCTCCACTGCCTTGTGCAGGTGGATCAGAACAGGGAAAGGGGCTTTGGATGTTGCATGTGCTGCTGGGCACAATCCCCCACCCTGTCCCATCTCCCCCTTGTTCCATCCACCCACCCTGTTCTATCCCCTGAGCCAAGCTTACTTGCTCCAGCAGGCCTCCCAATGACTGCCAGAACATGCAGGGTGGCTCTGGTTTTCCCACTGGTGGGCTGGCTGCTTGTGCTGCCACAAAGCACTTTGTGGTTGCTTTGTAGTTGCCTGCATCAGTGGAACACACACATTCTGCTAGTGCTCTTTTTAGATAGTATTAGGCTGTAAGTCTACTAATTGGATGTTTCCGGCTAAATACTTGATTAGCTTAACATTTAAATAAACAATATGTTTCTTGGTGAGCTTATCACTAAATTTGAGCAGAACTGAGATTGTCTGAGGACGAGAAATAAGATGCCGGAGAGGCACTTTACAATCCCTTGAGATCTGCTTTGTATTAAAATAATCATCTCCATCGTTCCCTTGAAACACTGACATGTGAAAATATGAATTATAAAAGAGAAATAATTAATTTTGACTATTGTGAAACAGAATGATGCATTTTCAAATGTTACCCAACTGTTTATAGGAAATGGCTCAGCATGCTACCCTATCACAGATTTGTTGGTAATAAAGAAATGACTTTGATGCATTATGAATCACAGTAATAATAATCATGTGCAAAATTAGAAGCACTGAATATCTTTGAAAAACCTAATTAGATGTAACAAACTTTTATCTGGATTTTATACTTATCTTGATGTCACATTATTTCCTGATCTTGGGTGTTCATACACTGCAATAATCCTATGCATATTTACCAGGGAAGGAGACTGTTAATGGGTGTGTATTTCAGGAAGTGTGGTAACGTGTACACAGGGGAAATATCTGTCATGTGCAGTGGCCAATGGCACAGCTCAATAGTTTGACTGGACAGGAAGATGCAGGTGAGGGTTAAGGCACAACAACCTCCATGCCTTTTATCATGGAGATAATTTTACAAAGATCAGGTAGAGGAATCAAAAGAAATGGTACTCCTTGTTTCTCAGCCATGCATGCAACTAGGCCCTAAATGCAAACAGTTGCTAAAGAGAGAAGAAGACCTTAAAAGGAAAAAGGGGTTTGTCATGGCAAAAGCAAGGAGAGAAAGGAAGGGAGAAGGGGTCTGAATGTAGTGAAAAGAGAAAAGAGAGAGGAGGAGAAAGGGAAAAGAAGCCAGAAAGGTTACTAAAGTTTTGTCCCCAGGTTGCAGTGTCCATTGCATTGGAGGAGTCACGGGGCTAGATCAGGGGTGTCCAAACATTTTGGAAGGAGGGCCACATCATCTCTCCGACACTATGTCAGGGGCCGGGGGAAAAAGAATTAATTTACATTTAAAATTTGAATAAATTTACATAAATGAATATATTAGAGATGGAACTTATATGAATGAATGAAGGTCTTGCAGTAGCTTCAGACCTCTAAAAGGCCTTGCACAAAGCAAGGCTGGCCTTTCCTTTGCTGTCCATGCTGCATCACAGAGGTGAAACAGCAAGTAGTGGAGGGAGCTCTCATCCCACAGCTCACACAAGAGGTTGAACAGTCGCCCTCAAGCTGAGAGCCGTTGCGTCAGGCCAGCACGGGCTCCAGCAAATCTCCAGAGGGCCAGATGCTCATTGGAGACTGGGGGCTCCCTGAGGGCAGGATTGGAAGTCCCCGAGGGCCGCAAGTGGCCCCCGGGCTGGGGTTTGGGCACCCCTGGGCTAGATTAATGCCGAGATCAAATGATCCTTCTGCTAAAATGTGGGGTATTTAAATGCTGAAAGGGCTTTGATGGGGGCCCAGGGACTAGGCTGCAGTCTTGGCTGTTTGAGGGGGAGCTGGGCAAGGGAGCAACAGCTGCTTTCTAGGGAAATTGGTGCATTGTAAGGCAGCCCAAAAAGGACAGCTGTTCACAGCCTGCGTTGGTGTAGTGGCTTTTGATTGTGCTCGCTGCAATGCTACAAGTTTACCTGAGTAGACCTGTCCTTGGACTCTAATTAACCTGAGCACAACAGTATGATCACATGTCGCCTGTAGCACTGGTTCAGGCTACACAGAGCAAAGACTCAGCCATGATTTCAGCACTATGAATGGAACCATGGAGTTTCCTACTTCCTTCAGTTCTTTTCCTCTTGATTGTTCTCTTCTCCCTATCTCACTCTTGCAAATTCTCCCCCTGTTCTTAAACTCCTATTTTCCCTGGTAAATCCTCCCAACTTATTTTTGTTCTTCTCACCTCCCCATTTTCCTTTTCTTCATTTACACTGTTACTTGCCTCTTTTTCTTTATTGAAAACATTTATACACCTCCTTTCCCCGCACTATGGGTACCAAGGGCAGCTAACAAAAAATATAAAAAGCAATCTCATCATAAAAACAAAGTGAAAATTAAACAACTAAACCCCAGAACAAACCCCAACACTTATAAAACAATAAACAGCAGTTAAAACTATCAAAAGCAGTAAGAAACTCATCATCGAAAACATCAGATGTTAAACACCGAAACATAAAGCAGCATAGCAGCACATAATTTTTCCTTGTAAAGCCTGAGTCTGGCTCTTTTCTTCTGCCTATAAACCACTGATGTTTAGCACCTAGTTGTGTGAGAGATTGCAGTGCACATTGTATTTTATCTTACTTTGATTCCCCATCCCAGTTACTGTAGTTTTATCCCCAAAATAAAGTTATCTAAAAAAGTTACACTTCTAGTAACTTACTCCTAGTAAGGAACTTACTCCTAGTAAGTTACTCTTCCTAGTAAAGTTACTCCTCCTAGTAAAGTTACACCTATGACCTTTTCTATTCATGCCACTTCATTGAGCTATGCCATTGCCCACTGTGCTTGGTTTCAGCGCATGCAACAGATTTCTCCATGTGTGTCTTAAAAACATGTCTGAGGGTAACATGGCCCTCCCTTTTATTTACACCACCAGCAGTGGGGGTGGGGCACCTTTCTTCTCCCCTTACTGCTGTAGAGGCAGTACAGTAAGATTAAAGTGTGCTGCACAAAGCCTTTTCTCTTCCTTTTTTCCAAACAAGAAGAAAGAAAGGTGAAGGGTTGTATGGGCTTCAGTCTTTGCAAGAGTCACTTCCAACTCAGTACCCCTCACAAAGACTGCAACTCCAATATGCTCCTTAGCTATTATTTCTTTCTGCCTGCAGTAAAGACTGGTGCACTACACTTTAATCTCATTATTCTGCCCTTTATAGTACTGATGGGATAAGAAGTAGCCCTGCACTGCCATTGGGGAAAGTAGAGGATGCATGGGGGTGGGGAGGAAGGCTAGTGAGGTTGTTTGAAGTATGGGACAGGTAACAAAGGCATTTACTGAACCTCAAAGTCAATTGGTGAATGATCCACATTTTTTGATAGAAGATTGGGTCATTTTCAAATCATGTAAAGGCAAACCTCAATGAACTCAACAAGTGTAATAATCTGTGGAACTCCTCGCCACAGAATGTGGAGATCGCATCTGGACTAGATGCTTTTTAAAGGGGATTGGACATTTACGGAGCAAAAATCTATCACAGGTTACAAGCCATAATTACATGCAACCTCTGGGTTTTAGAGGTAGCCTATCTCTGAATACCAGATGCACAGGAGTGGCAACAGATAAAGGTATCATGTTGTCTTGAGTACACCCAGAGGCATCTGGTGGTCCACTGTGAGATGCAGGAAGCTAGCCTCAAAAGCGATGCACAGGCCTTGCTCTTTTGTTTGGCTTCAACAGAACCCACCCACCAGTTACCCTTTAGGCTACAGCGAGAGTCGCAGCTTTTTAGGGTCAGGTAGGGATTTTTTGTTTCCTCAATTACTGACTGTGAAGATTTTTCGCCTACCCCTGACAGTTCTTTGAGTTTGGGTTTTTAGCCAGGTTGGCAGTGTCTGGCAGAAGGAATAAGGATTCGCTTTCTGCCCTTAGGTAAGCAACAGGCCAGTTTAAAATCAGTGCTAGTCCTCAAAGGCTACCCAGATTGGGGTTTGGCCTGGCTTGACCCTGGGATGGAATTGGGATGCTCACCTTGGTGGTTGCCTGGCTCGGTTGGGCAGAGCAATTCAGCTTCTTTGACCCCATTCCAGGGAACGGTGGTGAAGAATCTGGGGAAGCCTGTGGGAGAATCCAGGTTCTGAGCCAGGGTGGTATGCCCAGTGGAGTGCTCAGACAGGTCAACTGTCTCCTCCTAGTTAGGTGCCCACACTAAAGGGGTGGAGTTGAGTCAGGATTTGCTGCATCTGCCAACTGTTGCCGAGCACTGTAATTTCAAATAAATTATGGCCCTATCATCTTCCAAGATTTGTGTCATGAGTGTTTTGTAGGGGGATACCAGGGCAACAACTATTTGCTTCTTCAGCTTTGCATCCTTTGGAGTTTGATGAAGCAAGAATCAACCTGGAAGATCTGGCTAGCAACCCAGTGGGTCTTGACTTATATAGTAACATAAAAAAGTTTTGCTGAATCAAAAAGCCAAAAGTGCTTTTAGTCTAGTACCCTCTTCCTGACAATAGTCAACTAGCTACTTCTGGAAGACCCATAAGCAGGAGGTGAAGACGTTGCAGTCTATTCTTGTTATCAATAAGATTTTCACACTCCCGATCTTTACATCCACTGTACACTACTCAGGTAACTGGTTGGTAACCTTCAGTCTCGAAAGACTATGGTATAAGCCTACAGCACCCAGTATTCCCAGGCGGTCTCCCATCCAAGTACTAACCAGGCCTGACCCTGCTTAGCTTCCAAGATCAGATGAGATCAAAGGTACAAAGCTTACCATGAAGGATTTCCTCCTCTCTGCTCCCTGCATTCAGGTTCAAGGTATAACATGATTATTTATACCAAGAACTCAAGAGACAACAGATCTACTAAAGAACTAAGTTCGCTTTCTTAGATACAAAAAATAGTATACATATTCATAGATTATACATGCATAACACACACCAAAGAGCAATAATTTCACGAAGCGCAAGATTAAGTCAAGACTCATCACAGATTTTACCACAGCAATTGATGCTTACATATCCAGAGTCAGTAAGGAGGAATGAGACATCTCATTCCAGCGTGTTCACTGGGTACATTTATACCCATATTTTCTCATGAGCTGGCAAAATTAAAACATTTTTCAACAGCATTCCAAAATTCTTTTGTTTCCAGGATCAAAGGTGACACTTTGATCCCTTCTTTTGATCCAAAATCAGGTTTTTTTAAAATTGGCATTTCTGATCCTCAGATGTTCAAACCAAACCACCTTTCTCCAGAATATCTTCAACTGCTAACCACCCTTCTGTTCCAGACTCCCCACATTATTTAAGTGTGTACAGCCCCAAGGGAACAAATAAGTCAATTTTGCTTACAAGTGACCACTGGGACTTTTCATAGGGAGAAGACTTAAGTTGAAAAGAAGAATCAAAGCCAAAGGGCAAGAGTTGAAACGCCACAGCTGAATCAAAATCATTTCTTCATAGTCAAATACATTTTTTATCAGATCTATCACAAAGAAATAAAGTGTCTTGTCTTTGGTTTGCAAACATACAACCTCTGAACCAGGAGGCAGCATACAGCTGTCCAGTAGCTATCGGCAGAGCCCGGGGGCCATGAATTTGTCAGATTCCCTTTGAAAGTCACCCAAACTGCCAGCCATCACCACATGCTGTGGCAAATTCCATAGATTAGTTATTATATGTGTCAGTTATTGATCTGTTCTGAAACTTCCATCAATCAGTTGCACAGAACAACCCCTAGTTTTAATGTTATGAAGTGACGTCTTCCTGCTTATTCAGAAACAGCAGTGACTGGCTAGTAAATAGGCAATAAATATTCAACAAGCATTCAGTTTATATCATCCCAGAAACAAGAATGCATATTAGTACTTTTTTAATTTCCTGGTAAGAAACTTCAGAATCCTGAACCATCAATATTTTAAGCCACTAAACAGAGACAATGGTTTTCATTGCTGTTGAGTCCAGTAGTGTTTTGATGGTTTTTTGGAAGCACCTGATTGCTCGACATTTTTAAGTCCATATTTTTCTTAAATATGAACACAGTCTTCCATTGGGAAAGCTCTGTGTTGTTTAAAAATCAGCAGGGCTACAAATGGATTGCTGCATTGTCAGTGCAATAATTGTTTAAGCTGTATTCAAGGTTACCACGTCGACAACTTTCCCATTTTCGACTGATAGAAGAGCCAGAACCCATATTGTTCAAGAGCATTAAAAGCTCAACACACAAAAGAAAATAGTCTCCCTTATCTTTTTCAACATGAATTAATTACATAGGATTGTGACATACTGTGACTGAATCTTCTTTTCCTGCAAGTTTATTTATACGCAAGAAAACATTATTGGAATTTTATTCTCTTTGTCCCTCTTGTTTTTTTGGTTTTTATACAACTAGTAAGAACCAAAATAATCTAGTACAGCAGTTCTCAAACTTACTGCTGCTGAGATGCCCTCGGAACCCAGAAATGAGTGTCAGTGACGTGAAACGGATCTCACAGTGATGTCACTGACCACACACTTCAAGGTTTGGAGGTGGACACAAGTCGCCAAACAGTGGCAACAGGGTCAGGGCAGGTGGGAGGGCCCTTCCCAGAATGTGCTTTCTGCGCACTGCAGCTCTGCCCACTGCACTGAGCCTCTTGCCGCTGTTCGGGAGGTTCATACTGTGTTCTCCCTACCAGGGCAGCAGATGACCTGCGACGCCCCGGCAAGTGCCTCACAGTGCCCCAGACTGTGGCAATGCACACTTTGGGAACTTGTGAATTAAATCCAGACACTGACCCATAATTTGGTAATTGGAACATCTTTCCTACCGTTCACTTGAAGAATATGAGTCTGGTAGAGTTTATCATAGCCATCCGCATAGCAGCTGTAATTTCCCATGTGAGTTGTAGTAATCTTGGTAATGTACAGGGACCCATCGTCTCCAAAATCCTAAAGGGAAAGAGCAACAAGAAGGAGGTCATGATTATTTGGGAAAACAGTACAACAGCTGCCCAGTTTGTCTGCACAAGAGAAGCGATGCCACAAATAAGCATTTCAAAGCGTTTCATAAATGATAAAATACCACAAGGCCATCAGCCTATTCAGGTCAAAGTCACACTGGAAATATCTCAGGGCCAGAGAGATAGCAACTGATTTGGAGACCAATTTGCATACAATAAAATAACATGCATTCCTATGGTAGACTCAGAGATGGCTGCTGGGGCACAATTACACCATTCTCCTCTTGATACCTACGGATGAGAAAGAGACAAAACTGAGAAAATAAATGAAGTAAGACATTATTAGTCCTGCCAAATGTACATGAATTGCTCTAAAGGTGGGTGTTATCTGTTGAAACCTGTCTACTGAATTTAAAATGTTGAGATTCTATTGAACTCCACACAAGCACTGGCAACGCAAATGATTTATTTATATACATCTTCTTGGCAGGGTGCCTAAGACGCTTGAAATTGGGTTTCTTATAGTTTGTGGCAGTAGCTCCCACCGTTCACCTCTTACCAGCTGGGTTATATGGGCTTCATTCTTTACGTATTGGAGCTGCTACAGCAGCTGCCAGGATGGGAATGACGGCCGAGGCCATCTGATGTATAGGGCGTTGGAGGTCAGAAGCCTATAAGCTCTATATTCGTTCCAGATTGTATTCGTACAATACAGCACTGTTGTAAGAATTACTGAGATAATGTATGTGAAGGGCTCTGAACATCCCAACTGTACTTTGTGAACACCATGCCCCCTACACACTGGTTTTTAGGTAGAATCCCTAATGCTGACATAGGAAGGCTGAGATAGATGGACTATTAATAATAATACTAATAATAATACAGGTATTCCTATACCGCCTTTCTTGGTCCTCCGATTTCTCCTTAGACTTTATTCAAGATGGTTTACATAAGAAGGCAATTAAAATCCCCGTAGGAATTTTTACAATTTGAAAGAAGGTTTCTATCTTTCAAGAAACCACAACATTCAGATGTTTCTTTCTTGATCTGGTCGCACATTCTGGCCTCCATCCTCCCACGCTCAGAGCAGGTGGAATAGCTCGGCTCAGCTTGTCAGCTGCTTCAAGATCGCACGGTGCCGGTGGCCTCGAACTGGCGACCTTCGGATGTTATCTTCAGGCAAATGGAGGCTCAACTCTCTAGACCAGACCTCCTGCCCATTATTTCCCCTGTTGATTCTTTGAAAACTGTCTACCTAACTGACTTTAATATCAATGGTACCAAGAGCCTCCAGGAAGCCTGGGAACTGTTTATGAACAGTTTAGGACTGTTTTTTGATCAGGCCTTGAATTTGCTGGGATTACCAGCTGTAGTTCCCAAACCTACCTGGGTCACGATGCCCCCACACCCTCTTCTTTCCAGCTCAGCTGTATTGAATCTTGCAAAATTTTGTGAGATCTAAACAGGGACAGATCCAGTATTTTGTTTGGGGAGGGCCAAGAGCACTACCAACTCCAGAGCCCAGGTCAACCAGGTGGGCTCAATCAACCATGGCTGAGGTTCACTGGGCGGGTTGACCTGGGCTCCTGCCTGGAGTTGGAGCCTAGATCTACCTGCTGGGAAGACCAGGGCTCCTGACTGAACTTGTGGCCTCTGTAGCTAATGTTAGTTGGGCGGGTAGACCTGGGCTTTCGCATGGACTTGGAATGCAGATCTACCTGCCCGGTTGACCTGGGCTTCCATTCTGCCTCTTCCAGGTGGGTAGACCTGTACTCCTGGTTGTGCTTGGGCTGTTTCGCATCCCTGTAGGTGCCCTTCCCTTCTGGCATCATGTTGGGGGGGCATGCACCCATGCCCCTCCCCATTTCTGCCCCTGGATCCAAGATGGTAGCACCCAAATCTCACAAAATTTCATGAGATCCAAGATGGCGGCACCCGGGGAAACACATAGGAGGGGCAACCAGGGACATCCTGCAGCGCCCCTGTGAGTGTGCGACACATACTTTGGGAACCCCTGGTTTATACAGAGAGAGGAAAGAGAGAGTCTGGCTGTGCAATGTCCTTAAGGGGGTAGTGTGACGACAATGTACAAAGCGTATAGACTTGAATCACACAGTCATTTCCTAGATTATATAAAGGTAGTGATCACACAAAGCAGTATACAAATATGAATTCTGTAATTAATTGATGATGACGAAAAGGAAAGCAAAACAAAATGGTTTCCCTACATTCCCAGCTTTCTGTTCACGGATGGATGGGTGGCAAAGGTAAAGAAAGAAAGAGCAAATGAAGATGAAAAGAACCAGCAGATAATAAAAAGGTGTCTTTATTAATCAGAACAATACCCAGAAGCCTTTGTTGCAGTGCTTCTCAAAGTGGTGGGTCGCAACCCACCATAGGAAAAGGGACCATTCCCCCTTAAGGGGAGTGACCCAGGCATGGGTGCCCCAATGACGCTGCAGTTATTGCAGTGCCTTGGGGACCCAAGGGTATGTAGACATACCAGGCAGGGAGTTTGGAAGCCTCCTGGAGGGTCCTGGAGGCTCGCAGCCCCCTCTGTGAGCCTTCCCTGTGCAACCGGAGCTCACTGCAGCAGAGAGGATGATTGTGGAAGGGTCTGCAAGCCTCCAGGACCCTCTAGGAGGCTTCCTGACCCCCAGTTATGTCCTCAGGGATCTAGCCCTGGATCCCTATGGCGCCCGATCACTGAAGCGCCATCAGGACACACACCCCCAGTCCCCATCCCCACTAAAACTTACCAAAGGTTCTCAAACTCCCGAAGAGTTTCAGAACTCCTGCTTTTCGGTATATCAGCTAATAGGTACCAGCTGATCCACTCTGGTTTATTGGTGTGCCTGTGTGTGTGTGTGTGGGGGGGTACTGCCTTGGCTAGTATGGTAAATGTATTTGCAGTTCATGCCTTTGGCCAGACAAAGCCAGATGGTGCTACACCTGCATCCCTGAAGTCACTGATTTAAATCTGCTGCTAGTTCAATTTTGCAGTTCAAACTCTCAGGGAGGACCACAGTAAGTGCCTGTGTGGGAGCGGGGAAGGCAGCGGGGGCAGGGGGAAGGCAGTGACATGATCCCCAGGATTGCATCGCTAAGGGGTCTGCAGGGACTGGCATTTACTTAACCGTCCCTGCAGCAGCCTCCCGGGGGTGCGAGGATCCGTAGGGCTCTCCAGCCTTCAGAAAGTGAAAGCAGAGCAATCGCACTCTGCCTCTGGTTTGCAATCTGGTAAGTAAATGCCAGTCCCTGCAGCCCCCTTAACGAAGCGATCCTGGGGATCATGTTGCTGCATCCCCCCTGCACCTGCCCCTTAAGGGGAAAGAGTCCAGGGCCCTCAGGCTGGGACATTGCAACACCCCAGTTTGAGAAGACCTGGTCCAATTCCTTGGACCAGAAGCCCACCCATTGTAACCTTTAATTCTGTGGGCAGAAGGGGTTGCCAATGAGCAGAGAATTTGATACCATTTTTTTTTTCTTTTGAACCTACACCCATAGGACTGTCAGTTGCACATGAAATATTCCATTGTGATGGCTAATGATCATTAAGAATATGGGTACACCTGTGACTTCTTCACAAAAGTCTGAAATTGCCTATAATATAATTTGATGAGAGGTTTGACTCACACTTATCCTTTAGAAGTTAGAAAACAACCCACCCTGCCAGCTATTTCATTTCCATTATAAAAAGGCTAAGCAATTATACTCAGAGAACCGCACGGGTATCATGATGGTTTTCAGAAGACTACAGTCGAGTGTACATTACAAGTACACTTAAAATAAAAGGAAATTATATACAGGTCTACAGAGAAAAGCTAAAGGAGATGACAGAACAAAAGCCAAGTCTCAGAGCAACTCAACAAAGACAAGTGTTACCTTGCCTACACAACTGACACGTGTTGCAGGTGTTTGGCATCTTAAGATTATAGTTTTGTGATGGGGAGTTTATGTGGTGTGTATCAAACAGCCCAGGTCGGTGGGGGTTGCACTCTTTTCCCTTCTTCCATCTTCCCATGCTGCTTGGATGAATCTGGAGCGCATAATCAGATGTGGACAGGATATTCAGAGGCACATTCCAATGCACAAATTGGCCTGGAGTTTTCAAGAATCAGCATCGATTTCCAGGTGACAACTGAAAACAACCCTGGATTTTAAAAGGGTGGCCAAGAATGTGCATCATTATATCATGCAGGGGAGGGAATCTCCAGGGATAGCTTCAGCCAGAGCTGGCAACCATAGATACTAGCCAGACCTAAGTACACATGAACAAGTTTCATGTGCTTCTACTACAGTGTGATGATGACACAGCAATAGCAGGCCTTGGATAAAAAGCTGCAAGCTGAGGAAGGAGAGCTTTATTTCGTCCTTTCTGTCCTGGAGCCTCTCCTCCAAACTCATGTCCTTCATTGTCACCCTGTGAGTAAGGCACAGGCTGGACTTGGGGAACCTTCCCCCTTCTGCTTACAGTGCTTCACTTGTTGGAAAAGCCACCAGCAACTTGCTTTTCAGCAAAATGTAAATTTAAAGTGTCTGAGCTGTACCACTTCAAGACTGCAGGTGGGGAGTGGCATCACTCAGTGGTATAGCTAGGTCATTTGACACCTGGGACCCATAAATTTTTGTCATCTCCCCCCATACGACATAATTAATTAATTACATTTTAATACCACCCTTCCTCTAAGTGCTCAGGATGGTGTGCATGATTCCTCCTCTTACTTTGTCCTCACAACAACCCTGTGAGGTAGGTGAGACTGAGAAATAGTAACAATCATGACATGAAATGAATAATAATAACCGGAAAATAAATGCAGTGAATATTTCCCATAAGGCATGCATATAACTTTGCATCAAATGGTATATACCACGATAGTTTTATTTCTAAAAGCCATGATTTCTACAATTTTGGTCACTAGGGTGTCACCAGGACCCACTTTTTAGAATGACAATCTGTCCGGGACCCACCAGAAGTGATGTCACGGCTGGAAGTGACATCACCAGGCAAATTAAAATAAATAAGTATAAATAATTAAAGAAAAACAAATAAATAAGGAGATACTAGCCCTGTTCCACCATGTGAATTTTCTCTGTAGCCTGCCTGCAATAACACCCCTCCCCACAATATTTTCAGCCCTACCCAGTGCCCAGTTCAATGACTTTCAGGAGCTTTCATGCTGCATAGTGACTGGATGCAACCACTGTGCATCCAACATCCAATGTTCAACATTTTGTTGAATTAAAATAGGCATATTGCTCATTTACAGCAATTAGAGGAGGCATTTATCGGAGTTCCTCATGTGGGTGTTTGACAAGAACTTGGAGTTTTCAGCTACAAAAAGATGAATGCCAATTTATGCTCTGCAACCAAATAATATAATTTTACATACATACACACATCCCTGCCTCCACCTTTCAATTGTGAAACTCATTACTATCATGTGCTGTCACTTATACTATCACTTATATGTTCAAGTCTAGCAACTAGACTTTTAAAACGACTTGTGCAAATAGCTACATCTCATGCGAACTAGAAGAGGAACAATTCTATCAACAGCCCACTCCAACAAACGTCCCCCTCCCACTGACACAGCTGCACTGATGGGGTGCACACTTCATCCTGTGAGGGCAGTCCTGGAGGCCCCCTTGAGGTAAGGGAACATTTGTTCTTTAATCTCTGGGCAAGCCTCAGATGCCCCAGTGGGCCTCCCTGGATCTGTGCCGGCTATTTTGTGGGTGCAAGTCTGAGTGGACCCTGGGAGATGGGTCAGGAAGGGAGATAGAATATTGGCAGAGATGCTGATAACCACTTCTTCCCACCTTCAACAGATCCCAATTCTCACCTACTACCCATCTCAGAATCTTATCCATCCCTCCCCACCCCATTTCACCCACCACCAACTCACCGTGCAGCTGACAGTGGCCTCTCTGCTGGTCCATGCAGGTGGCCACCAGCCATCGCACTGGCAGCCTTGTTGTGCTTGCTGGCAAAACATCACTTCTACCAGCATCCTCTCACTTCTGCCATCAGACACATGTTCTACTGATAGAAAGGAGGGATAGGATTGGGCTGTAAATTAAACAAGTGCCCGATTCTATGTTGAAGACATAGTGTATGATTTGCTTATTCTAGGCAGCTTTTCACTGTGCTAGCATTCTGCATTCTGTTGGATCAGGACAAAGGCCCCATCTAGTCCCATCTAGCATCCTGTTTTTCACTGAGACCCATCAGCTACCTATGACTAGTACACAATCAGGAAGAAAAAAGTCACACTTTTCTCCTGCTTTTGCTCCTCCATAGCCACTGAACCTAGTGGCATCACATACCCATCAAGACTTGTCATCTATGAAAGTGCCAATTCTTTTTAAGATCTTCCAGGCATGTAGCCATCACTGCATCCTGTTGCAACAAATCCCCCAGGTATGCACTGTATTAAAAAGTACCTCATTTTGTCTACCAATCAGCTTCATTGGATGACCTGGTCCTAGAATTGTGGGAGAGGGGCAAAAATTGTTTTTCTTCATATCAAGCATAACTGTAGAAGTCTCAATTATATCCTTGCTTAACTGTCTTTTTTTCCAAGCTAAACATCTCTCAAATATTGTAGCTTTTCCTTGTTTGTTTTTTTGTTCATATTCTTGACTGACATTGACTTTTGGAACATTTAAAATGATTCCATTATAATGCCGTTGTACAAATCTATGGTAAGGCCACACCTGGAGTATTGTGTCCAGTTCCGGGGTCGCCGCATCTCAAAAAAGACATAGTGGAAATGGAAAAGGTGCAAAAGAGAGTGACTAAGACGGTTACGGGGCTGGGGCACCTTCCTTACGAGGAAAGGCTACGGCGTTTGGGCCTCTTCAGCCTAGAAAAGAGACGCCTGAGGGGGGACATGATTGAGACATACAAAATTATGCAGGGGATGGACAGAGTGGATAGGGAGATGCTCTTTACACTCTCACATAATACCAGAACCAGGGGACATCCACTAAAGTTGAGTGTTGGAAGAGTTAGAACAGACAAGAGAAAATATTTCTTTACTCAGCGTGTGGTTGGTCTGTGGAACTCCTTGCCACAGGATGTGGTGATGGCGACTGGCCTGGATGCCTTTAAAAGGGGATTGGACAAGTTTCTGGAGGAAAAATCCATTATTGGGTACAAGCCATGATGTGTATGCGCAACCTCCTGGTTTTAGAAATGGGCTATGTCAGAATGCCAGATGCAAGGGAGGGCACCAGGATGCAGGTCTCTTGTTATCTGGTGTGCTCCCTGGGACATTTGGTGGGCCGCTGTGAGATACAGGAAGCTGGACTAGATGGGCCTATGGCCTGATCCAGTGGGGCTGTTCTTATGTTCACTAAAACAACAACAAAAATCAACTTGAAATTTCTTCCTTAGAGTGCTTCCATCTCTTGCCAATTATTTCTACTTTGAAACTTCTTAAACCAGAGGTTTCCAAAGTATGCATCACGATGCCTTAGGAGCAACATGGCACACTTACAGGGGCACTGCAAGATGTCTCTAGTTCCCCCTCCTACTTGTTTGCCCAGACACCACCATCTTGGATTTCACAAAATCTTGCAAAATTTGGGCACCGCCGTGTTGGATCTTGCAAGATTTCATAAGATCCCAGATGGCAGCATCTGCCTGAGCCTGGAAGATTGTGGGGGCACCGTGACCCCAGTAAGTTTGGGAACCACTGCCTTACACAGTCAAAGCTTTGTTACACTGACACCCATGCAGAAAGGACTCTGGCAGTTAACCAATACAGAAGCTCTCCCATTTACAAACATTCAACCTATGAACAATACTTTCAGCCCTGACTTCTGGTTTGCAGCCAATGGTGCTGAGTAGGAAGCTGCAAAAGACCCTTCACACTCCATGTGGCCCTGGCAGCAGAGCGAATCTGACAATGTGGGGGAGTGACATTGACCATACTGACATGGTCCAGAAAGAAAAGGAAAATATTGGGACTGAAACTGACAGTGCTGACAATTTCCCCAGTGAAACCAACAGCAACAGAGAGGGAGAATTATTTAAAACTTACAAAACAACTTACAAAACAGGTTTCTGTGTCTATAAACAGGGCTCCCTCAGCTTCCTCCCTACCACAGAGAGCTTCTTCTGCAGTGTCACTGCACCCTCCCTCCTTCTCCACAAGGGCCCCCTAGAATGGACACTCTACTTCCTAAGCAGGGTGCTTGTGAGAAAGGAAGGAGGGCAGAATGGCACTGTAGAGAGATCCAATACTCTTCTGCTAGCTGTGATTCTGTCTGGATTCAGCAGGCCTACCGTCAATGATTCATGTTCTTCATACATCCAGGTCTGCAATGCGCTCAGTATGAAGCTACCTCTAAGAGCTTAGGGGGCTGCAATTAGTGTTTGCAGGTATTGTTTTAGGCCAGACAAAGTGCAGTTATCACACCTATGTTATCTCAACTACCAGTTGCCCTTTTGTTTCAGGGCTCAATTTAAAGTACTGGCTATGACCTTTAGAAGTCCTAAATGATGCCAGTCCCCAGGACATGCATAAAGTGAATAAATTAGTTTTGGTCTCTCTCTCTAGGGGACTTGGAACTGACACTAGATACCAAAGCCACACTGTGCTGTGGTGCCTAGCTATAAATGTCAATCAGGGAATGACAAGTGTAAGTAGCTCAGACAAAAAGGGCCGGAAAAAGTTAAAGAACACCAATTTGTCCTCCAATTTTGAAAACAGGCAAGACCTTTTGTGGGTAGTTGGGGCCAGGGCCCTGCTTTTGTGATGCTTGAACACCAAATACCTCAGTAGTCCATTGGGAGGGCCATTTTTCAAGTTAGTTTTGTGAATCAAAATTCTGTACATTTTTTTTCAGTCTGCAAGATATTTTTCCCTTTTTTTGGGGGGGGGAGCTCATTTTAATGTTCTTCTGTATGCAAAGATTGCAAGCTATTTAGCATTTCAATTGTATTATGCCACTGTATTTTCCCCCCAGCTTAGATAGTTTTATGCTTAGCCATGCATTGTTTTGACATTCTGTAGTAAATACCCTGTCTTCATAAAGACTAGAATTCCGGTGGCACGTGTATTAGCACGCCACCGGCGTTTACCCTGCCCGCGCACGAGACACAGGAAGGACCAGCCTCGCAGCCGATTGGCTGAGGGCTAATTGGTCTGGGGCCACGTGCGGGCTGCTCAGAGAAGCCCGCGCAGTCGGGACCAGGCAGCGGTCACCCACCCGCCCACCCTTTCGCAGTCCGAGACTAGCTGGTCGCCTTCTGGGGCCAGGTAGGAATTTTTGCCATCAGCCTAATTGGCACATCGGTTGATGGTTTTTTGCCTACCCCGGACTGTGGAGTTAGGGGCGGAATGGGGGTTTTCCATAGGTCTTCTTGGTCACTTTAGGCAGGTGTCGTGCAGGTTTTGGGTAGGTAAGATCATATCGGTGTACACCGCAGGGTGGCAAGGGCCGGGTGGACTCCACGCTTGGTCATGCTGGCATTCCTGGCTGGGTGACGCAGGCTGGATGAACCTCGGCCTGGTGGTAAAGGCGCACTGCGGGTTCGCTCGGGTGGCCGGAGCTAGCCTGCCACCCTGCCCCTTCGGGGTGACAATGAAGGGGGCGGCAGGCTTGTACTGACGCTGCCCAGAGTCTGGTGTGGTCGCCCAAATCACTATAGGGGGAAGTAGACGGGCAGCTCCATTTCCCCCATGTAGAACCCGCATGACTTATTTGTTAGGCCCTGTTGCAATCTGAAGTATATTTAAATAGTTAATAAAGTGGCCCTTTGTACCATATACCCTTGCCTGTGTCTTTATTAGGGGGTGCTGGGTAAATGAATAGTTTGGAATATAAAGACATGTTCAGTATGAATGCCGGAAAGTTTAAACATTAGGGAGAACATGTAAAGACGTATTTCCATCTGATCTGTTTTTGCTGCATGGTTTTTCAGGGCTGTTGTTCCCCATCCCTTTTCAGGAAACTAATTTTACTGGAACTGATTTTAGGACATGTATAACAGGGGAACAGGAGAAATCTATTAAAAGTTCAGGCAGGCCTGATGGGGGGGGTAGGGAGCAAAATCCCCAGGGCTCAGACTTTCAAAGGGCCCGCGCCATGACAAAACAAATTATACAATACAAACAAATTTATTACAAAATAAATTTGGATACCTCAATTTCCAGTACTGCTTGAATCCACTTTCAATGCACTTCTACTATCCCAATGCATTCTGTAAGAAGGCTGGCCCAAACAGGGATCTTGCCCCGGGCCCAACACCAACACTCAGCAGCCCTGTGTGCAGGGACCAAGTACAGCCATGCACACAGGGCTGCTTATATAGCCACGCACAGGCACCAATGGCAAAACTCAGTGGACCAGCATAAGATGAGAGAGGAAAAATTAAAGGAGCAACAACAGATAATTGTTATGGTGGTGTAATAGTACAATACAGTAATAATACAGGAAGGGAAGAGGGAATCAAATAAAAATGCAATGAAGTACATTCAGCAATCATACAACTAACAAAATGAAAGCAGTTTCTAAGCAGAAAAGAGAAAAGAAAATCTTTACAAGGAGAAGGATGCATATAATAGAACAAGCAAAGGAGGGGAGCAGGACCTAAAGAAATCACGAGAAATACTCAGGGGCAATACAGCCTTCCTTCTTTGGTTTTGCTAACTACTTGCTTTATTCCAAGTCAGAATTATCTCAGGTTGTGTTTTTTGTTTACTGCTTCAAACTTACGCAAGATCATGCTGTTTCCCCAAAAGACATGAGAGAAAGGTGAAGCTTCTCTTAAGCCTGTCTCTTAAACTAGACTGGGAGGCCAAGGGTAATTGCTCAGAGGAACCAAAGCTTTGGTCTCCTTTGAGGCCTGTGGAACCTGAGAGCTCTTACCATTGATCAAATCCTTGGCGCTCTCCTGACATGCACAGTGCCACCAACATATGTAAACAAACCTATCACACACCAATATAATAAACACACCATGTCAGGCAACACTAACAATTCATATTCATTGCAGTTTGTATGTTTTTCTGCCTGCTTGGACATCCTGCCCATTCTTCCATCTAACATAAGCTCTTGGATCTTCCTTCAAAGTACTCCACACTCTTGTTCCTTCTTACCTCTCTGCTCTTGTTTCCCATTGCACTCCTTCACTGTCACCCACAAGCTCTGCCATCTTCAACTGTCTAAGGGCCCAATCCTATCCAATTTTCCAGTGCCAGTGCTGTTGTGCCTATGGGGTATGCACTGCCACCTGTGTTGGGGATGCAGTTACAGAGGCCTCCTTGAGGTATGGGAACATTTGTTCCCTTACCCTGGGGCTGCATTGCAGTTGCACCAGTGCTGGAAAGTTGGATAGGATTGGGCTGTAAAGCAGCAGTTTTCAACCACTGTGCTATGGCAAATTTGGTATGCCAAATGTATGCAGGAAGGTTTTGGAGGGGCAGGGTCATTTATTAGTAGGGCCATTGGGGGATGTGATCCCCCTGCCAACAACATGATGTGCTTTGTCTATTGTTAAAAAAAATGATGTGTGCCTCAAAAATTTAGCACCTATTCAGTGTGCCAAGAGATAAAAAAGGTTGAAAATTGCTGGTCTAAAGTCATCTCTTCCCTAAAATGCAGTCATCCTTTCTCCTTTGCTATTTCTTTTTGTCTGCCTGGAACTTTGTCTATCACCCATGTGATGACTCATTTTTTCCTTCTTTCTGCCAAATCATCCCAGAAAACCAAGTTTTTCCATGAAGCCTTTGGCACTGAAGTTCCTAGTTTCTTTATTGTAATTAAGTCTAAGTATGTGTAAATGAAGAGATAACATAGAATAGCTGTTGCAAGTCTGCACTGACCCAAACAGCAGGATCAGGTCCGGAAGGGGGTTAGAATACAGGCAGCGCTGGTCACCTGATCCTGCTTCCCTCCCGGGACTCGATCTGCTCACCCTGTCCTTCCATCCTCCTGCCACCCCTCCCACTGACTTACTTCAATCAGCAATTGGTGGGAGAACCTCCAAAGCAGGTGGTAAGGTGCAGGCCTTCCCACCAGTGCACTGTGAGGCTGCTAAGTTTAAGATTGGGCTCATTGTTACCTACCGCACCCACTTCTGTTCTGTGCTTTTAATTTTCCTGATCAATTTTCCTAGAAGTCTGCAGAGAAGATGTGGAAAATCTATGCAGAATAATGAAAACACAGGGCCTTAAAACCAACGTCTTGCAGTAAACGTTACCCAGGGGTCTTTCCACAATTGCAAAGAAAAGCATTATGCATTTATATAAGCTTTACAGAAGCATCCAAACTCTCAACTAAATCTGCTTTTTAATACTAGCAACAATATTGTCCTCCATAGGGATCATTAAAAAAAAGCACAAAATTTTCCTCATGACATCCTGTCGACTACCAAATGCATCAAAACGTCATTTTCAAAGTAATTTTCTTAACTAAATGTGTTTTGATAATGTTGCCATTTAGGGTGCTTTTATACACTCTTCAGCAGTCTCACAGGTTACCCTAACAGCAAATGTTTGGCTATACTTGCTGCCTGTAAATTATTAGTGGGATCCAAGCAACGTACTGACAAATAGTTGGCAGGTATCAAAAGAAGACTGGGGGAGGTGACTCTGCAGCATTTTCTTAGGTGTGCATTAGCAGCAGGTCAAAACACTGCTTGAATGAATTGCTAGTATGGAGATAGAAGCCTGTTTTAATAGATGACTGGTACTTGCTCTTCTGAGAGATTAGCTGTTACTATGGATCACTTGAAGGGCATTGAAGCACATACTTGTACTCTGATCTTGAACACATCCTTGTGACACTGTCCATAGGGAATTCGTTCCATATAAATACTGGTTGATTATCCCTTATCTGGACTGCTTGAGATGCTAAGGTGTCTGGATTTCAGTCTGGTCTAGAGGGTTGAGCCTCCATTTGCCTGAAGATAACATCCGAAGGTTGCCAGTTTGAGGCCACCGGCACTGTGCGAACTTGAAGCAGCTGACAAGCTGAGCCGAGCTCTGAGCGTGGGAGGATGGAGGCCAGAATGTGCGGCCAGATCTAGAAAGAAACACCTGAATGTTGTGGTTTCTTGAAAGACAGAAACCTTCTTTCAAATTGTAAAAATCCCTACGGGGATTTAAAAATTGCCTGCCTATGTAAACCGCCTTGAATAAAGTCTAAGGAGAAATCTGAGGACCAAGAAAGGCGGTATAGAAATACCTGTATTATTATTATTGTTATTATTATTATTATTATTATTATTATTATTATTATTATTATTATATAATGAGAAATGTTTCCTCTTGCTTTTGTCCCTGTTACCCATATTCAGTCTGTCTGCTTGCATGACTGACATTTTTTTCACAACGTTTATACATATATACACCACAGAGTAGAGACTAGAACTTATAGCCTGTACCTGCACTGCAGGTGGGAATGAGCACAAAACTTTATAGTGTTCTCACTACATATTTTTTTTTTTTTAATCCTTGGACAAAAATGCCTGGATTTCAGAATAGGCTGTATTTCAGATGTCTGGGTAAGGAGTAAGTACAGGAGTCTGTACTTAGCATTTGCACAGTGCATTTTGCAAGGATGAGAACTCGAGTCTGTGACTCGAGTCGTGAAAATGTGCATTTTTCAGTGACTCATTGACTTGTGCATCATACGCATGGAAGACACTGAAAAACAGGCCCCCTCGGCACTTGTCCCCAACACATGCTGACTCAAATCTGCCTGTGTCTTGCTTACTGTTGTCCCAGTGTGAAAGACCTTGTGGGGCCAGCATTCAGACTGGGCGAGCAGCAAGGAGTTTCCAACCATAAGGCAGGGAAGCGATATGCATCCAAGCAGGAAGGGGGAGGCGGGAATGGGCTGTTTTGCCCATGACAGGAAGGCAGGAACCCATGATCATTGGATGCAGAGTGGGAGGGCAGAAGCCTAAGGGCAGTGGTACTCAAACTTTTCCGGCCAGTGGCTCCCTTGACCCCTGTGGCTATTGGCCATGACTCCCCATCATGTTCCTGAGGGCTGGAAGTGACATCATTAAACAGGAAGTGGCTAGAAATATTAACTATATTAAATATAATATTATAATATTATATTTATTATAATATTATATTAAATATATATTACCTATATTAATATTAATTGTATTAATCATATTATTTAAATGCAGATCTTAAAAATATATTATTACTACACAGCAATATACATGCTTTATAAATGATCAGCTGCTGATCACTGTTGGAGACAGAATGCTGGAGTAGGTAGATTTTGTCTGGTCCAGGAGGACTCATTTTTTTAAACTTTGTAAGCATACCAATAGAATTGTTTTATCAAATGAACTTTGTGAACAACCAGTCTGACCAACATTACACACACACACCCCTGTGAACCCCAATCCAACTAGTCATTTGGATTGAACCCTTTATTAATTAAATTAAATTAAATTTTTCCAGCAGCTGGTGGGGAAAACAAAAATAGACCATGAAAATATATCAGAGCTGATAAGGGTTTGTTAGGAAGCTGATTTGTCTCCTATACTAGGAGATGCACAGCTCAAGCCTATGCATGTCTACTCAGAAGTAAGTCCCATTAGAGTCAATGGGGCTTACTCCCAGGAAAGTGTGGATAGGATTGGACTGGCATTCACTTCATCAATGCCTGATAAGTATTCCCTTTAAATAGCAAGATTCATCACTTTAAAAATACAGTCAAGTGTATTTTACAGTCAAGTGTAAAAATACACTTTCCTCTTCAGTCAAACAACAAGATTAATAAATCACTTTCAAAACAGTCCCTTTTTCTGCTCCTGGCCAAGTAAAGTGTGTGCTTCTCTCCCCCCCCCCCCTTTGCCAACTGCATGGAAACAACTTTAACACCCCTGGTGACTGGTTAAATAGGAAGCATTTTATTTGGGGAGGGGGAGGAAAGCGGGAAAGTTTGGAGATCGAAAGGGGGGCGTGGAAGAGGGAGGGGGTTGAAAAGAGAGATTTCACTTTGATGAGAAGCAATCCCAGGCTGGGAACTAGGAACCAACCAGACAAGGATCAGCAAGGGTTGAGGACTGCAAGCTGAGCATGCTCGGTACTTGCCAGATGGGGGTTGGAGTTGAAGAGCGAACACAGAAGGCGGCAGCCTCGGAGTGGAGGGAGAAGAGAGCGGGGTGGCAGCAGCCACTCTCGCAGCTGAGCAACTCCCATTTCTTCTGCTCTAAAAAAAGCGCAGACGACGGGCAGAAGACGGGCTCGTATTCTGCCCAGGGGTGTGACTGTATTGCTGCGAGAGGACATCCCGCGCCTCCCCTTTGAGTTTCTGGCACCGCCCTAAAGAGCCATGCCTCACAGTTTGAATAACATTGGCCTAAGGAGGTTCTTGCCTCAGGATTGGCTGGAGGGGGAAAATGGTGGTGGGAAGCAGGGGGAAGCAGTTAGCAGCAATCATGCTTTCTAACCTCGTGGCTTCTATGGGCTCTTTTACTTGGGAAAAGGAACCCACACTGAATGACCAGCTGAGGTGGGACTACTTCTGAGTCGAGCTGCCAAGGACTGGGTCATCCTGGTAAGCCTTGCAGCTGCTGCGTATAACCCTCCTCCCTCTTGCTGCTTCTGTCCCTGCTCTCTCGCAGTCTGTCCCACACCCTCCTGCCCTGTTTACAGATGGATGGGGGCAGCAGGAAGAGAACTCTAACATACACACACCCCAGCAGCCAAGTTTTTTTTCCACGGTGGGCTTTTTAAAGAGGGAAGGGCAAATTCACCCCAATTGAGTCAGAAAAAGGAAACTCGGCAGTGCCCCTATTATGACTCATTTTTAAGTCATGGGGGTAGAGTCATGGGGAGTGGAGACTCTTGTCAACTCAAGTCAAGCCCTGCTGGATTTTGTCATCCCTGGTCTTTTGAGCATCTGAAGTACTTTACACATATTATCTTGATGGAGTCTTGATCCTTACAAGTGCTGAAAAAGCTGCGTTATCTGACACTCGGTTAAACAACAAACTTGGTTAACTAGAATGGTAACCTGCCATGGGTGGAGACACCCATTGAAAGAGTGTGCTGCTTATCAAAGTGTTGGTTAAGCAAGCTACCCATCCCTTATCTTACCTTTCCCTTACCTTGAGCAGGCCTCCTGATTGCCCCCTCCCCCAAGGATACAGCATGTGTTCCATTAGTGTAGCTGCATCAGCTGCAATGGTGGGGTACAGGATTGGGCTGTGACACTCCTTAATAATCCATATTTCCTCATTGCAAACTCTATTAAGGCTGCAATCCTGCTGAACATACAGTGGTTTACTTCTAAGTAAACTAGCATAACCTTGTATTGCAATTCCAACACAAAATTTTTGCATTCACATTGCACATATCATTTGCATGTCTATATTAAAATCAACCTGTCCCTTCTTCTTTCCATCCCTCCCATGACTTTGTTCTTCCCAGACGGAACACAACATTAGCACTTATACACAAGCACATCACAGATCCCTCTCCTTCACAACCCATTTCCTCCTCCCCAACAGATACAAATACAGGATTCAACCTACAGGCCATGGTTTGCTCATGTCTGGTTCTGAAGGAACTGAGCCTTTTTTGTTGGCCTTAATAGAACTGGTTTTAAAATCCTGTCTGTCATAGTTAATATAACTTAGCAGAGATGTGCTAGAGCCACAGAGCTGAAACTCTAGCTGAGTCCCAAGTCTCTGCCCCCTTAACTTGAGTCGCCACAAATCATAACAATGGCCATCGTGACTTATCTAGAGCTGTTTTTGAGTCATTTTGTGTCAAGTCCGAGTCTTTCTGAAAAGCAAGTCAAGCCCTGGAAGTTATGGAGCAAAAAACAAGCAAGCACACACTTGAGTCTTGAGTCTATTTGAGTTATTTCATTTTTAGGGTAAAACCCCCAAGTCCCGAGTCAGTGCCCAAGTTTTTGATATGCATAACTCGAGTCCATACGAGTCATGAAAAGTGTGTGTTTTTGCGACCCAAGTCTAAGTCATCCGAGTCTCGGCCCATCCCTGTAAGTTAGTACTGTCATTGTCAGCACAGTATCAGTATATTTATTATGTTGGAATAAGACATTCTTGATTTTTGCACTTTAGGAAGAAATGTAGAACATTCAAGAGCTGAAAAATATTTGGTTCCTGGAATATGATAAATCAGATTATTTTACATTAAGACTTCACTACGTCAGATTAGCCTTCCAACTGGCAGGCTGAGGATATATCTAAACCACCGCACTTAGTAATCATCTGTCCTCTCCAGGGAACCCTAAGAATCTAATACAGAATTCTGAGAGCTACCACATCCAAAGCTACAGTTCCCAGGATTTTCTGGAGAAACTATGACATGACATATAAGCTACTAGAAAATGACATATTTTTGAAGTAGTATCAAAATACTGCTAGATGTCACAAACAGGGCTTTTTACAGACCCTTACGGTGCTACAGAGGGAACAGACACATATAATCCCCAATCAATGGAACTGTTCGCATGCAAATGGTGACATTACTCATCTTTATTAAGAATAAATTGTAAATTTTGTCACAGCATCGGTAAGCTGTGCTACCCCCTCCGACAGGAGCCCTATGCCTAGAAATTGGAAAAACAAAGTTGTGTTAAATGCTGATGACATTAATCATGCAGACTCACAAGAAAAACCTTGTTTTCTACCATCATTCTCTGGGGGGGGGGGGATTCAGAAACATGGAAAAAATGGCACAATTTTCCTAACTACTTCATTACAGCCTAAGTGGTAACACAGCCCCTGCTAACTGGGCAAGAAGCACTGAGCAACTGTCCCTTTTCACTCCATCTTTCCCACTGACTGTTGCTGGTGTCTCTTCTGTGTCTTAAAAAAAAATTGTGAGCATTTTGTTGACAGGGAACTATTTCTTGATTTATTATGCTATTTAAGCCACCTGTCAACTATTTTTTATTGAAAGCAGTATATAAATGTTCTTAATAGCAACAGCAACAATTGTCATAATCATCATAATCTTATCCAAAGCCAACACTCGTATCTTTAGTGATCGCTAAGGCTAAGCAACTTGAGCAAACTGCTTAAGGCTGTTCAATAGATAATTCTCACTTAACTAGCACATATTTGACACCAACAGTAAAGAACAGCCTAGTTGTAGTACAAAGGCAATATTAAGAACAAGTTATAAATGCTACCAATTAAAACAGGGGTGCTCAATAGGTGGATCGCAATCTACCGGTAGATCGTGAAGCAAAATGAGTAGATCGTGGAGTGCCGACCCCCCCCTTCAGGTGCCTCTGGGAGGAAACGCCGGGAGTAAGGCCCATTGTACTCAATGGGGCTTACTCCCAGGTAAGTGTGGCTAGGATTGCAGCCTCACAGCCTAATCCTAGGCATGTCTACTCAGGAGTAAGTCCTGTTATACTCAGTGGGGCTCAAGGTACACCAACATACATTGTACACATAAATGTTATATGTTATGATGGTGTGAACATTGTAAAAAAAACTCTGGTAGATCTCCGGGCCTTGCTGGGTTTCAAAGTAGCTCTCGAGCCAAAAAAGTGTGAGCACCCCTGAATTAAAATGTAAGGGCACCAAATGTTTATTAACACTGATCTTTGATATGGACAGTATGAATATTGACACTGATTCACATCACACTGGCACAAGAACACCAACCTACCATCCAACTGTACCTGTTTTAATAGGTTTACCATTATTATTCATCACATTTTAAAAAGACATATAGCTATATTCATTCATACAAGAACCTTGCAATAAGCAATTTCAAACCACCTATTGACTGTTATTGCAGCCTACTTAATGACTTCAGGCACCTAAGCAGAGTCTCTATCAACACACCTGGATTAGATAAGAAGTAAATATGTTACTAGGTGTTGTTAGCATATTGACAGTACATCTCATTTTAAGGTCCCAGGCAACCTCAACTAGTAGTTTCCTGTACATATTAGATAGCCTGAGAGACATAAGAACATAAGAACAGCCCCACTGGATCAGGCCATAGGCCCATCTAGTCCAGCTTTCTGTATCTCACAGTGGCCCACCAAATGCCTGAGGGAGCACACCAGATAACAGGAAACCTGCATCCTGATGCCCTCCTTTGCATCTGACATAGGACATAGCCCATTTCTAAAATCAGGAGGGTGCACGTGGATAGATGGATAGATAAGATATAGATATAGATATAATATCTATCTATCTTTCAACTTTTAGAATCATTTTACCAAGTAAGAAAAGTTGAGATGTGAAAGTCCAATGTCATAAAAGGTCTCCCACCCCCAAATTTCTATACTGCTTAGTGAGGCCTCCATAATAATGGAGAGTTTGCAATGCTTCCATGCATGCTCCAAATGTTATTACAGGTCCAGCCTATTTAGACACGGATTTTTTATACACGGATTTGACTCAACACGAATGGCCCCTGCAAATGAGAAGGAATGTGCTGATCCCTGGAGAAGGGGAAAATACACCCCTTTAAAATCACAGCTTAAAAAACTGCTTTTTACTGTTGCAGAGAGACAGTCATGCAAGTGATTACAGGTATAACCTAAGTTTCCACAGATTTTTCTATCTCAAAGCTGATGAAAAGGGCCCTTTAAATTAAAGGAAAATAGTCATTTAATAATGCCAGAGAGGGCAGCTGGCTGACAATCCATTGATCATTCTCTCTGCAGGCTCCACTCCTCCCTTCCGCCCGAGCACGTGAAAGAAGGCTAAATGGCAGTGATTATCATCTTTTCCATTTTTCCCCTTGCTGGGGCTCCTGGTGAACAGAGGGATTGCTGCCTCCTAGTGAAGCCTAAGCTCCTAGAGAGAGACTGATTGACTCTGTGTGCATTACAAAGGTCAGCAAGGCTGTTTTTAAGTCACCAGAGCAAAGAAACTTTTTTAATTGATTTGCTATAGTGCGTTTTTTTGCCATCCATGTAAGTTCTTGAAATGGAACCCTCGCGAATAATGAGACTCAGCCTGTACTGATTTTGAAGAGTAAAATTCACTGAAACTGAAAACAAAAAAAGTATTGCAGGAAATCCCTGCATTACAGCTTTATGTCTGAACTATCACCACACTTTTCTGTTTCTGAGCTATCTCTCTGGCTTCCAGGCAAGTACTGAATCATTAATTACTGTTCAATACAGATATTTAACAGAATATGCTTCTGAGGCAGAGGCAATGCAAACTTGGAAATATAAGCTAAGCTCAGTCTTCACTTGTAAGACAAACCGCAGACATTTCGTTTCTATTCCAGATGCCACTCACTAACCTCTCATTTCAGTTACATCTAACTCTAATTATACTCTGATAATCAACACTTTCTGACAGGTCATATAACTCATTAGGGAATGAGACCTTTGGTAAAATGAAATCATATAGTAGGAAAATTGGTTTCAAGAGCCTACTTTTTAATGCCACCAATGTTAAAACATTGAAGCTCAAATGCTTTGGCTTTCTGTCCCAACAGGTCAGTGAATGCATAGACCTGTCGATGCACATGTAAATTGCCTTAGGACAAGAGTCTTAAAATGCCTTGGTTATATGAAAATTACAGCCTTGCAAAAGACTAGTGAGAAAAAAGAGGTCAGGCGGTAGGGTGGGATAGGGTTAATAGAGAAAACAGAGGGCTAGAGGAGAACAGGAGAGAGATGATGATTCTGGGATTAAGAACAGAGAATGAGAAAAAGACTGAAACAGGACAAAGTCAGGCAGAAACAGATTCTGAGATTGGAGGGGATGGCATTCAATCGCAACTCACTTGCTATTGAGATTGTTGGTGTGCAGGACTGAGAGGCCTGAATATCCAACATACTTGACCACAAAAGCAATAGTTGTTTATTCTTGAATTTCCTAACAAGTCTGCAATAGAGGAGAAATAAGTAACTGTGCTATACATTGATCTATCTTTCTCAAGTCAGGCGATTCTCAACCTTTTTAATCTCATGGCACAAAACAATGCATTCCAATCTTCAGGGTACACCTTCAGTTTTTTTTGTTGTTTTTGTTTACAATTGACCAGGCACATTGTGCTGCCAGCAGGGGGCTCACATCCCTCCCCCAAACTCGGTGGTACACCTGTGGACATTCAAGCCACACCAATGTGCCATGGTATAGCAGTTGAAAATCACTGGTTTATTCTATTCTAGTCTGGAGAGCACTTGCTCTCCAGGATCTCACAAGAGAGTCTTTACTGTCTGGGAGACAGCAGGGATTGAACCTGGGATGTTGTACATGCAAAGTATGAAAGCAACAGCCTCACACAGAGGAATTTTATTCTAGCAAAAAGCTTAAGTTGCAATGAGAATGTCTTAAATTTTCTGAGCAGGAACTCCCCCCCCCCAAACAAACACATTACAGACACATATTTAAAGATATGATGGAGCATGCAACATTAAAGAACATGCATTATTAACAAGGTAGCGCTGTCGTAAGGATAAATAAGCAGCAGGGTAACGTGGCCCATGGGCACACCAAAAGGAAAGGAAGGCAGATGAGAAACCATGCTCAAAATTCTGTCTGCTCACCCAGCTCACTGAAGAGATAATAATAAAAATGATAGAAAACAGGCATTTTTAAAAATAGATTCATCTAATGAATACTGAATGCAGAAGTAGCCTCTAGAATGGGAAGGAGCAGATCTCCTTGCTCCTTGAGATTTGATTCTGTCACAAAAACACAGCTGAGAAATCAAAGGACCTTTTAATAACAAAACCTTTAGATGCACTTTTCTTGTGTAATAACATTTGTGTCCTAAAGATTGAAGGCTCCATTATGCATAGAAATGTCTTTTAAAAAAAATCTTCCTAGGATCTAAGTGAGCTGGGGAGCAAAGAAGGTCAATAATACAAAAATATAACTGAAAAATGCTCAAAATCACACTGCATACTTCAGTGATAGCCTATTAAAATCAAGGGGGATATCTAGTTCCTTGCATCAGAGCATAGTCTGAAGGGCTATGATGAAGTAACTTTGCTGAAGCTAGGTAGGAGTTTAGATTGGAGACTGCCTTGAAGTCCTATATGTTGGGGGTGCCCAAACTGTGACTCATGAGTAACATGTGGGCCTTTGACGTACAGGTGGTGCCTTGGTATCTGCAGGGGACCAATTCCTGGGGATTGGGGATACTGAAACCTGTGGATACTCAAATCTGCAAATTGGGGCACCTATCCTCCGATCAAGCAACTATTGCTTTCAGAGGCCCTTCTGAGGACTGGGGAGGCCGTGCATGGCCTTTCCAACCCTCAGGAGGCCTTCTGCAGAAGGCCAAAAATAGGCACTTCCTCTTTTTGGCCGAAAACTAGAAGTGCTGAGTTTTGGCCTTCTGAAGGCCCCAGAAGGCCTCCTGGGGGTTGGGGATGCCTCAGACAGCCTCCCCGGCCCTCAGAAGGGTTCTGTCCTCAGAACGCCATCGGAGGACAGCAGGTGGGGCGGAACCATGTGTTCAGGACCAGTGGTGAGTAAAACCACAGGTCCCGAATTCATGGGTAAAGAGGCACTACCAGTAAAATGTGTAGCTCTTGAAAATATTAACTGAGCTCCTTTTTGCATAACAATTAACCTGAGAGGCAAATAAGAAATTTTCAAGTTTTTTAATTATTTCCTGGGTATAAACTGAAAGTCAACTTTGTTTAAAACACAAATTTAATGTTCCTAGTGAGTAAATATATATAAGAATTTAAATGCTTCTTAAATATTGAGGCTCTCAAACATCTGAAGTTTATTATACATGGCTCTGAAGCAAGTTTGGACAACTCAGCTATATATGCATTATGAATTCCATACTGAAGGAAAATGAATTCCATACTGAAGGAAAAAACTGGCTTCGTGCACATATGTGGCACCCTGAAAAAGTCTCTACTCTAGATTAGTTCTTGGACTGGAAGATTAAATGGAGGGTACTAAGATGTTCAGTCCCCCTAAGATTGTAAGATTTCTTTTGTATAAGGCACCTTTGTTCATTTCTCCAGTCTCTGTTTAAGCATACTGTAAGTAGCACAGTTTGCTTCTCTGTGTTTCAAATGTATGTGAATTACATATTAAACAACTGAATACCATTCTTCATTTTTTAAAGGTTCTATTCCAGTGGTTCCCAAACATTTTGACTGGTGGTTCTCTTGACCTAGTGGGCCATTGGCCATGGCTCCCCAGTAGGGCTACAATTCCATAGGGTGGCAAGTTTTTCATGAGGATTCCTTGGCTCCCTTGGCTGGTTTCCCGGAGCAGCCACAGCTCACAGTTTGGGAACCACTGTTCTATACAATCACTGAAAACAGCTACAAGTGCACTCATCTTCATGAGACTGAAGGAATCTTGAAATTTTGAAGTTTGCAGCCAGAATTGAATGACTTGGTCCAACAGACTATCTCTTTTTTCTTTTTCTTTTTCTTTTTTTTTTTGGGGGGGGGATAATTTCTTTGTGAGAATAACATATTGCAAACAACATAAACATAACCTGATGCTAATATCTTTTTCTACAGTGATATTTCATTTGCTAACTCAGTCATGGTAAGTACAGCAAGGCTTTAATCTTCATGTGACTCATTAGTCAGAGAAAATTCTTGGCCAAAGATCTTGCAAACCCATATTTGACTTGCAACACAAAAAAGCAGCCTTCTCGCTTTAGGATTTTGTTAAATGAAAAAATTCGACAGGACTTTCCTATGAATGAAAATTGTAACATGAGTCTTCCTTCTATTTAAAAATGTAAAAAAATTACAGCATAGCTCAGAGATAACAGCACTCGAAGAAACATTTTGAGTGGGGCAGGGGGGCCAACAGTACTATCTCACATTTTAACCTGACACCTGGATCCATTATTTAATTATGTTGTGTTAATAAAATAGTTGAATAATGGCATTTCTGTAAAGATGCACTGTAAACATTTGGTTTTTTAAACAGTACTACATGAAGTAGTATTTCTTTGTCCAACTGGTAATATTAATCAGATGAATCGTGATTCTCTTCAGGGATTGATAAATGGGAGAAAGAAAAAATATTCTAACCCATGCAGCCAAATTCAGCATGCTGAGCTGTGACCAGATGTTTACTGTCAACCAATATGCAATCAGAGAAAAAAAAGGTGGTGAACACCTAGCACTATGTGTGGTGACCTTGTTCAAAATACTGCCTATAATTTTGCTAGGAGCAAAATAATAATTTTGCTGGGAGCAAGGAGCCAATGAGGAAGCTGACATATGGCCAACTTAGATGAGAGCACAACCATGTGGAGGGAGAAATGAATGAGCTGACATGACCATGTTGACAGGCACTACTTCATGGCAACAATTTGTGTGACTGCAGTGGCACATTTTTCAGCCTCCCATGCATGGGAAGTGGACCTGTCAATGTGGTCACGTTGGCCTCACATAACCATTTTGGAAGTTGAAGAGTCTCCTTTAGCTGACCATTCTCCACATTTTTCATGTAATAAAGTGGTTTTGTGAAAGTGTGCTGATACAACAAAACTGTGATTTATTGATGACACTAAAAACTAGGTGATTTTTTACAAACGTGGTGAAGAGAAAGAGTCCGCAATTTAAAGATCGTCTGTTACATAAAACAGCTGTTAACAGTATTAATGAAATGCTAAATTGATGCTACTGTTCCCATAGGCCTATTGGGGAAGGCTGGAAACTTGGTCATTCTCTAAATCAGTGTATTTCAAACTGTGGGACATGAGCTGATTTTTGGTGGGTCATGTAATGCCACCCACCACCCCACCAAAACTTCTGGTTTGTTGAACTTTTGCTTTGGCCTTTTTGCAGGTCTTTGGCCTTCTACGGGCCTTGCCACATCATGTTCTCACTGATGAAAACAAGCTTGTTAGCGAGAACACAAGATGAGGCCCAGAATGGACCAAAGAAAACCAAGCAGGCTTGCTCCAGTGGGTCACTGGGCAAGAAGGTTTGAGAACTACGGCTCTAGATTGCCAGCTGGCAGTTTATAAGCCAAATGAGGCCCTCAAGGTGATTATATCCTATCTGGAGGCCCTATTAAATGTTAGGTTATGGTAAACAAGTTTGTCCACACTTTCACTTGTAAGAAAGAAGAACTAAAATGTTTTCAAGAAAGAGAGAGCCTAACCATGCTAAACACATCACTGTAATTAGGGGCTGAATGTTACTTCAATGTAGTACTTTTACCTGCTACAATTCAGGGATGTGCGGTGCGAGGATGGCAGGTGAGGCAGAACTGCCTCGTTGTTGTCCATGGAAAAGCACCACAACTTGGCCTGCCTGCTTACTTCCAATGAGGCTCTCCTTACACCCACTTTCTCAGGTGTAAGGAAAGCATCCTCAGGTGTAAGCGGGTGGGGTGGCTGCAGTGCTTTTCCATGGACTATAATGTGGTGGTTCTGCCTCACCTGCCGCCCCCACACTACACGTCCCTGCTACAACTGCATTTTCAGGAGTCAATTGCCACTTTGGGAACATGATTTTCCATGGGAAAATGGTGCAAAGATAAAGGGTCAAATACAGGTTATGCCTCATCCACTTGGGTTCCATTCCTCATTATTTACTGGGTTTCCACAGATTTAAAAAAAAACAAAAAACAAAAAAGTGGATACCAAATCGTTGAAAAAATAGCTTTAAATACCCTCTTCCAGATTTCTTGCTCCTCCACTGTCACCCCATAATGCATTGATATAGGCACTATACTTCACTCCGCCACTAGATGGGAAGAATAATGGAATGAAATTATAATTATTTAACAGTGTGAATGTAGGAAATAGGATTTGGTATTTTTGTTATAAGGCATATAAAGGAGGTCCTGGTATCAGTGGTAAGTCAAATCAGTGGATACCGAAGTCACCTGTATCCTCTACTTCTGTGCCATGGTCCCAATTGCGGCTCCAAAGGGCTGCTACATGGAAGTAAAAGACTCTAACTACATAATCATGTGCGGTTTGGCCGAGTCACATGTAGTTTGGTCTGCTTCAAAGTCACATCTCTTCTGAACGTTTTATGGAATAATCATTGTACATATTTGTATATTTTATTGTGCCTCTTCAATAAATGAATTCTACACACAATAAATTCTTAGCCCTAGAACGTGCCACATATACTATGTTCCTTATTCATTGTGAAAAGGTTGTGTTATACAAGAAGTATATACTTCTAGTCTTAAATAGCTGAACATCTGAATGGGTTACAAAAACACAGAAGGTGGTGAACCCAGTTCTAGATGAAAATATTAAAACATTTTATCCCAATCCTTGTTGTTTGGTTTTTATACTAGTGAACTTTACAGTATTATACAAACTAATTTGTATTCTTATTTCCTGGGAGTGCCGGAATTCACAAGTCAATTTTACCATGTGAAATTTGAGGGGAATGGTATCTTGAATGAATCTGTACTCTGAGAATTAACTGCATTCATTGAAGACAGGATAGGAGCTATATACACAGAAAGTTGTGTTGCTCTTCCGGAAGCTGTGTGCATTTACTCTGATAGTGAATTGGAACCATGAATGCAATTCTGGTTGCCATTTCCCACAGACTGCGCTCATTCACTACTGTCTGTTTATAAAGGAACTCCCAAATTTGGGGGCTTTCTGCCATAGTGGGAGGGAAGATTTACCAAGGCAGCCTCCTTCTGAATGAAATTTAGGTGGTGGGAGTAACAAGCTACTGTCCCAGTATAACTCCAGTTCAAAGAGGACGGGGCAGGAGCCAGGGCCCATGAGAGAAGGGTTTGGGGATAAATTGTACCCAGGCCCAGATTCAGATAAAGGGCCCAGGAGCCAAAGGAGAAGGCCCCAAAATTTCCTGGGATCTTTCATTTTCCAGTCTCACCAGGACCCATGAGGGGGTGCAAGGGCTGAATCTTACCTGGGTCTGGTGTTAAAAAGGAGGCCGGGAGCCCAAGGAGAACCGGAAATTTCCTAGGATTTCAGAGAATGTTTGCCTATTATTGTGTAAAGGCTAGTATTCACATTTTGTGTATGCCTACATGGTTTTATATATTATAATTTGTAGAAATTATGGTCCAACGATGGTGTAAAATAGAGAAGGGAAGAGGCTCAAAAGAAGCTCTGTGCCCCTTGCAAAAACTGAGGAGTGGTGTTGAATGTTAGACTATGACCTCTGTGCTCTGATCTTCAGTTAGTGATGCTCATAAGCATTGTACCTTTGGATTGGGGTCATTACAAATTATTGGACTTACTTATGTGTAAAGCACTTGTACTAATGTGTAAATAAGGACTTGCAAAAGTCAAACACATTAAAATTCTATAGCAGATATTGGCCTAAGGGGGCAAGCTCAGCAGTAGAGCACATGCTTTGCATGCAAACTGCATAATGTCCCAGTTCAATCTCCAAGATTTACAAGAAGGGCAGAGAAAAATTCCTGTCTGAAATCCTTAGGAGCCACTGCCAGTCTGTGTTGGCAACCCTGAGCTAGGTTGACCAGAGGTCTGACTCAGTGTAAAGCAGCTTCCTGCATTCCTATTACAAATATTATGTCAGGAAATTAGGAAGTCAAAAATATACAAAATCAGACTGGGCTGCTTCCCTCCTTTGCTCCCTCTATGGAATATAATACATAATAACAGAGCATGAAAATATGAAGTTGGTGAACAGAGAGCTATTTGAATATAAATGGAAATGATACAGCTCTGAAAATCAACCTCTGCTTATGAATGGAAACACTCTGAATGCAAAGATGAGAAATGAGTGCTATGCTATTTAGATGGATTTTAACTCAGCATAAAAATGACAACTACGAAGGAACGTACAGGAAGCTGATAAAATTTACATACATGCTGCAGAACTTGGAGTGGAGGAAGAGAAATCAGTTGGGCCAAGGAAGATCATCAATAAAGTTTAGAGTAATTGGGATATATGGGATTAGCAGCAGGGATAGATAGATCAGTGAGCAGTTTCATTTAGAGAACTGTTAAGTGCCATTTCCTGAAAACCATGGCATACCATGACATACCATCTTGAGCTGTAAGCCTGTCGGAGCTCACAAATTAAGCAGGGGTTGATCTAGATAAGCAATTTGTTGCATGTCAGTCCTGCAAGGGCTGGTGCCGGTGATTTTTATAGGTGGCAATATTCTTTCTGACTCAGTACTGAGTTAATGCCCCTGTATTGTGATGAAATGTTTGTGAGATTGACCTCTAGCTACAGTGGAAGATTGCATGGCGATTCAAAAACCTGGAATGTTTGTGACCAGATTCCATGCTTTCACGGACACTATAGCTGTACATATTGTTCAAGTTTGGCCAAGCAAAATTAAATAATGAAAAATCAGGCGATGGACAGGTATATGTGTGGACCGATTCTTCTATTATATAGGCAATACATGCAGTTTCTGGACGCTATACAAGAAAAAATAAAGGATACAGAAAAAGGCCATGAAAGAGCCACCATTTTTAATGGCAAATGGATTGTGTTTTTTAAGCTGCACATTTTGTGGAACTAAAGCTTTGTATAAGAAATATGGTCATGTATCCAGAGCAAGTTGGGCTGCACAAATGAAAAAAGGTGTTGTTGAATCTCTGGGGGATGTTGCAAAAAACTACTGCGGTAACAAAAATAAATAATGAACAGATTTTCCAAAGAATGATTTGGGGAAAGTGCAGTCTTGGGAATTCAAATGTCTTCTAAAGAGAAGAAACAACCCTTGATGGGTTCCCTCACTTCCTTTTTCTCGAAATGCCACACATTTCCACAGAAGCAAGAACAGTCAATTGCTATTGACTCTACAGAACTTAAAAATAGAACAAAGGGAACAGGCATCAAAGAAAGGCATAATTGTGTAGAAAACTATCAACAACAAGTGTGCAGAATCAGGAGGCAGCATTTTCTTTGTTTCAGAAAAGGACAAAATTAGCTTTATAATTGCCTACAGTATCAGAAACTATTTTTAAATGAAAAAGAAGGGAAGAAACCCACACACGAAAAGAGAAAAGGCAACACAGGAAAGATAAAAGAAAGGTTAGCATTTCAGAGGAATAAACCTAATGCTTAGAAAAATATTCAGATTCCATATAAGGAAAGTTTGGTTGATCCTGAAGACTAATTTTCGCATTGTTTAGACCACCATTGCTTATCTTCAGAACCTTCTATCTCACTTAAGGTAAATGATATTACTATGTCCAATAATTCAGGAAGAGATGGATAATGTAAAGCTTTATATTACACACACACACACACACACACTCAGAGCCCAATCCTGAGCTGCCCGGGCACGAGGCTGCAGAGGCATTGAAAATGGCTGCCACTGCATCCTGCGCACCCAAGGCAGCCGTGGGCAGCACCTCGGTAGAAGGGGTCTTTCATCCCCTTCCCCTGGATAAAGGGAGTAGCCCCGCAATGGGGCTACTCAGTTCACTGCCAACCAAAAGGAAAGAGCCTCCATGTCAGGTGCAGAGCCTTATACAGAGGATCAGAATTCGGTGGAGCGTCATTCCACCGGTTCCTCCTCCCTCCCTCCCCAATCCCTCCCCCCACCCTCTGCCTACCTCCCCGCTCCCTGGAATGCCTGTTTCTGTCTGTCTATACCAGTCATTTTCAACTGGTGTGCCGCAAGCAGTCCAAAGGTGTGTCACAGGAATTTGGGGAAAGGTCATTTATTAGTGAAGCCAATGGGGAATGTGAGCCTCCACGGGCAGCATGGTGTGCCTTGTCAATTGTCAAAAGACTGATGGTGTGCCTTGGCCATTTTAATGCCTTGTCAGTATGCCGTGAGATGGAAAAGGTTGAAAATCACTGGTCTATACCTACTTCCAAAACATATGCCAGTCAATTAAATGGAAAAGAAGGTTAGAAAAATGTATTTTGAGTCACAATTCAAAGCTGGATCTTTCTGTACAGTTCCTCTCTGATAGGATGCACTTATTGCTTAAGGCCCAACACTTAACCAACTTTCCAGCACTGGCATAGCTGTGCCAATGGGATGTGTGCCACATCCTGCAGTTGGATGGCACTCACGGAGGCCTCCTCAAAGTAAGGGAATATTTGTTCTCTTACGTCAGAGCTGCATTATGTTGGTGCTAGAAAGTGGGTTAGGATTGCGCCCTAAGCGGTATAAGGTGTGACTTGCACTGCGAGTACTGTAGCAGGAGAGACAATGGAGCTGTAAGAGACATTTCAGTTACTGGTAAATTAAAACAATTCTTTTTGACTTCTAATTTTAAAAATATAGTAAAGAAAGTACTCCTAAGAGAGCAAACCATATAGAAGACTTGCAAGCAATAATACTCCGTAAAGAGAAAACCCTCAGTGCACATAAAAGTAGAAATGTGCTGACTTGATTAATCAAAACTGCCTACTTCATAAAATATCATCTGTAGGAAGAATGAAAAACAAGAAAATCAACTTGGAAATTCTCTCTTTCTATGCAGAAATGAAAGTTTGTTCACCTGTTGCTGAAAAATCCTTCCATTTAATGGCAATTAAATATCTAGGTACACCAGACCATCTAGGGCAGTGTTTCTCAAACTGTGGGTCAGGACCCACTAGTCATAGGAGATTAAACAAACTTGAAATGCTTTTGACAAAGAACCATGGAGCATTTCTGAAGGGACCTTCCTCAGCTACTGCCCTGCATTTCAAGTGGCAAACCCAGAGTCTATTCAATCAAATAGCAAGATCTGATTTTTAAGGGATCACAAATGATTACTGGCATTTTGCTGAAATTTGTTTTTTAAAGTGTGCTCTCTTCAGGTCGATCATTGTCCTAAAGTGCTTATTGTTTTCTGCATCAGGCTGTGGTCAGCTATCCATGCTGGTCATTTGTCAAAATATAATTACTGAACGTCTTCCACCTGGGACATTGAATACTTGAAAATACAAATACATTTGGATTTTGTTCTGTATACTGCGATTTACTGTCAGCTCTCACTGCTAAACAAATGCACCATAGCTCATAATATAGCTAGAGGTGAGAACAAAGAACACCACCCCTGGAGACAGAAGAAATTGTACCAGTGCTGAGGTTTCTTGAACGCTGAAATTGCCTTAGTAAGTACACCAAATGAATAGGTATTTAAAGTGCTGTATACACCAAAGCACGCTGCATTCTCTTGGAATGTGTTTTATTTGAAGTTCCTATCTTCAAGTACTACATTCATGTTCTGCAGCGAAATTCAGAAGCACAATTCCCCTCAGTGGACCTATCCAATTGCTCTGCTTCTCTTTCAGGCCTTAATTTCTATGGTGGGAGTTGGGGAAGTAGTGACTTCATGGCAACTATGTGTGCAAGAGTGTGAGGCGGTGAGTATTTACTGCAAAGCAGCCAAAAAGAGCATCACCACATGCAGAAGAGACGCCTCTTTGCAATCATTACAACGAGCGATATGCACAAGATCCAGTTTCATCCATCCTAGTTGACTGCCACCCTTTTGTTCCATGCTCCCCAATATGAAAACAGTTTAGAATCCCCCTTTATCTCATAGGAATGCACTAGAAGAACAAATCCATCTGCCTTCTCATTCTGCTCCTAATGGCAAATGAGTGACTGAAAAACATTAAAGTTCTAACTAATGTACAAAACCAGAAATAAAGGTGGGACCTCAATATCCACTGATTTGGCATCCACTAATTTGACTCACCAATGATACCCGTGTCCAGTTTTAAATGCCTTGTAACAAGAAAAAATGCACCAGAATCCAATTTCCCACCTCCGTGCTGTTAAATCACACTGGTTGTAAGCTTCTAAGGACCCTCTTCTGCACTCAGCCATTAAATGGGGTTGATTACGGAATCTAGTGGAATAATTTCCATTTTCTTCCAGTAGATTCCATTATTCACCCCATCTAGTGGCTGAATGCGGTATAGTGTCTATGCCAGTGTTTCTCAAACTGTGGATTGGGGCCCACCAGGTGGGTCACAAGCCAATTTCAGATAGGTCCCCATTCATCTCAATCTTTTATTTTTAATATATGAGATTGGATGCGCCCATGGCATATGACTGCATTTGGGGAAATGTTATAGATCTGTACTTTGAACAGGTTATTATATATATATGCTTTTAACAATGATAGTCAGTGGGACTTACTCCTGGGTAAGTGTGGGTAGGATTACAGCCTAGGATTGTTAAGAATTTCCCTGCTTGATGATGTCACTTCCAATCTTGACATCACTTCCAATGGGTCCTGACAGATTCTCATTCTAAAAAGTGAGTCCCGGTGCTAAAAGTGTGAGAACTACTGGTCTATACCAATGCATTCTTACACCAATGGAGGAGCAAGAAACTAGGAAGTGGGTCTTTAAAGCTATTTTTCTACAGATTTGATATGCACTGATTTTTTTTAATTCACTGGGGGTTCTGGAATGGAACCCCAGTAGGTAACAAGGCACAACCTGTAAGCAGTTCAGTGCTAATAGGAATGCTTATGTGCTTTTATATTTGTCCATAATGAAAAATAAGTAAGGGAATATTGTTTTCAGCTTACTTATCTGACAGATTCCATAACACTTTGCTCACCAGTGTGTTAATGGCAGAGCTTCCCATAGCATGGATCATGAGCCCATTTGTAGTGGGTCATGAGCTGGGCCTCCTGCCTGCCCCTGGGAGAATTTCAGCCATTCTGGAAAGGGGTGCTGGTCCAGTAATGCTGCTGGCCAAAATGACTTACTAAGCACTCCAGGAACCTCTTCCAGGTCGCAATCCCTCAGAATGACCCACAGAAGCATCTAGAAGCTATTTCTGAACCTAAGCACAGAAATGCTAAATCTGCAGATACCATAAATCTTCACTTTGTATATAAATTCTAACTAATAGCATTACTTGCCCTGGGTTTTCTCTCTAATAAAATACTACGATATTGCCATATGGTAACAAGTTTAAAGCCCAGCTTCCATGGCGTGAATGCAAAATATTTAAATTGCTCTCCAAGCTATGATAAGAATTCACGAGACCTCATGCAGAGATATTTTGGGCAGGCCAAACAATATGCCGTCTGAGATCTGAATCTAGCTTTGTTTCCTTCAGCTGCTTTTGATGTCTGAGCTCCATAACTAAAAAGGTAGCAGATAAAAAGAAGTTTTCTGCAGCCCTTTGGATCTTATGTATAAAAATAAGTTTGGTGCTGCTCTTACCATTGCAGGGATATGCTTGCAAATGTAAGAATAGTTGGTGGTATTACAAAGTGAACATTAAGAAAGAAAAAGAAGTACTGCAAAATCCTAGGCATATCTACTCAGAAGTAAGTACTATTGTGTTCAATTGGGCTTACTCCCAAGAAAGTGTGCATAGGATTGCAGCCTGTGTGCAGTAGCTAAGACATAGAGCAGCAAGTCAAGACTTTCCACGTTCAAACCTCATCTCTACTTAGATAGGTAGATCAATGGTTCTCAAACCTTTTAGCACCGGGACCCACTTTTTAGAATGACAATCTGTTGGAACCCACTGGAAGTGACGTCATTAACCTGGAAGTAATGTCATGGCCAGAAGTAACATTATCAAAAAGGAAAATTTTGACAATCCAAGGCTGCAATCCTATCCACACTTACCCAGGAGTAAACCCCCTTGACTATCATTGTTAAAAGCATATACATAGTAGCCTGTTAAAAGTACAGATCAGTAACATTTCCCCAAATGCAGTCACATTCCACGGTAGCATCAAGTCTAACATACGTATTAAAAATAAAATATTGAAATGAAAGGGGATCCACGTGAAATTGGCTCACGACCCACCTAGTGGGTCCTGACCCACAACTTGAGAAACACTGAATAGATAGGGTGCCTCGATATCCACAGGGGATCTTTCTTCAAACTCCTCGTGAATACTGAAAAACGTGGATAAGCAAATCCACAGTTTTGGCCCTTTAAACCCTTTGAAGGTGACCGGAGTTGTGTTCCGATCACCTCCAGAGGGCTTTCTGAAACCCGTAGCTTCCAGAATGGCTGTTACAGTCAAAACAAGCTACTTTCGTTTTCTCTCAGGAAACAGGAAATGACGTTTTTATGCCTTTTAAAGCATTCTAAGGCCCAGGAAAGTCCTACCCAGCCCTCAGAATGCCTTAAAAGGCATAAAAACATCACTTATGGTTTCCTAAGGCAAACTGAAAGTATTTTTTTTTTTTTTGCTGTAACAGCCATTCTGAAGCCCACAGAGGATGCGGGTGGATGTGCGTGGCCTCTGAGGGCTTCAGAAACCCTCCGGAGACAACCAGAACAGCTCTGATTGCCTTTGGAGGGTTCAGGTTGGCTCTGTTTCTGCCCACCCACAACCCATTTTCCCCTTCCACTTGTGTCTTCATGACAACCCTGTGAGCTAGCAGCTTGAGCAGGGCCGGCTTTAGGAGCTATGGAGCAAGACAGCAAGAAAAGGCTGTGCAGGATTACATCAGAAACTTGGTTTTAATAAGGCAGTACCATTATTGGATTGGATCCAAGCCTTCTCTTGCATGGGCTTTGAAAGGTTGCTGTGATCCCCCCAAATGAGATTTTGTGACCCCATTGGTGTCACGACCTACAGATTGAAGAACACTCCCTAGAAGGTCCTAGAAAGACCAGAGATGGATAACATATATGTATGTTAACTTCTGATGCCATAGTTAGTGTGATGGGAACAGAAGAGATCCAAAATCAACCAAGCCTGCAGATGAAGTTATAAACCTGGAAAGACTATCTGACAGGAGGTACTGCAGGACAAAAGAGAGGTCAGCAGAAGATGGGCTGGATTATTATTCTTTCTTCCTAAGTTACAGGAAGACTGATTCAATCTGGAGTGTTGGGTGCAGAGGAAGCACCTATGGTCAGATCATCTTACAAGTTGAAAATAAGAGTGAATACCTACAACCATACAAAATCCTCTTTTATGTTATCATTATGTTATCAAATCTTATGTTTTCTTAGACCATAACTGAATGAAGTTATAGTGTAATGTTGACAACACCAAGGGCCCAATCCTACTCAACTTTCCAGCACCGGTACCCCAAGGTAAGGGAACAAATGTTCCCATATCTTGAGGAGGCCTCTGTGACTGTCTCCCCACCACAGGATGCAGTGCACGCCCCATTGGCACAGCTGCACCAGATCTAGAAAATTGGATAGGATTGGGCGCCATAACTCCTGCAAACTGGATGACTGCCCAGGTGAAATGGATCTGACATATTTTTTTTTTGTCCATTTTCCAGGATTTTTTTCCCCCTAAAAAGCAGAGGCCACTCAAGGCAGAAAATTAGAGAAACCTGCAAATACATTAGAACTGAAGCCATCTTTTTTCCCCAAATCCCTACAGTTTGCTACTTGTCATTGGGTGAAAACACTTTTTCTTCATCCTGATCCTTCACCACCTTTCCATTTCCCTGATCCTTCACCACCCCAGAAACGCTATTTGTCGGACATCAGGGAATTTATAGTTTGCATGTTCACAAACAGACATGCTGGCCATTTAGTTAAGAAGCATTTCCAGTGTGACCCTTTGATCTGAACAAGAGGCTCCCTTTCTGTGTGGGAAGGGGAGCAACAGTGAGCAGCGCTTGTCAGTTTGAAAAATGCTACCGCTGTAGTTTGTATGGCAAAGGTTTGCCATAATGAGACTATTAAGTAGCTTGAGAGTTCTTTATCACTCACATTGATGTCTTCCAAATCCAAGTTGTTCAGAATGGCATTGTTTCGCTTCCAGATGATGGGAGGTCTCAAGGTCCCTTGAATGGCACAACTCAGAACTGCACTTTGTCCCACTGTTCCTGCAGTGACACTGATTTTCTGATCTTCCGGCAGACTCAGTTGAATTACTTCTGTAAAAAGATATGTTACATTTAATGTTAATTAGCATGAAGGTTTTTTTTTTTAAACATTCTGGTACCTTCAAGGTTCTAATTTGAATCAAAGGCGAAATCATTTTTAAATGAAGGCAGGAAATATAACCATTTCGAACAAAAGGCCAGCATGACATTTCAATTAGACTATTGCCAAATTAAGAAAGGCTTTTTTAAAAACATAGGAAATGATTTCAAAAGAAAAGAACATGTAGTGTTGGCTGCAAAAGTACATTAATGATACTGTCAACCATCTGATTACCTTGACAATATTATTGTTGCATCCTTCAGAATCAACACAGATACTGAATTGCAGAAGCACTCTTTTAGAGAATTCCCCCAATTTAATGTGAAGATAACACAATCATGTTCACAGGTTTCCCCTAGGATGGTTGAGAAATCTACTTTGAAGTTCAACAGGAACACATGAGTAGAGATGCTGAATCCTTCCTTGCTTTATCTCTTGGTGGTACACCAGCCCAGGCGCTTTTCTCAAAGTGAGACTCATTAAAAAATTTTCCTTAGTCCAGCTGTGGTACCAGGACTTTGGACAGTGAACTGTAGTGGTGTGTGTATATGAAGAAGCAGGCGTTTCAGCAAAATGTACCATCTGTTGTTAATAATAGACCCCCAACCTCTGCTTTCTATATGAACATGGTAGAATCATGAACAATCACTGTGGTTGCCATCATTATTTCTAGTATGGCACACCTAGCTCATTAAATAGCTAATCAAAAATAACCCTTTAACTCTTTGCTTTCTCTTGCACACATGGCTATAGGATTTACAATGTGGTCATTTTAGGATCAGAAGGTTAAAAAGATCTCATTATGACTCTATGCGATTGTACTGTTTTGTTTTTAGATTTCCTGATTTACAAAATATAAGATTTCTATTAAAAAGTCAATATACTTAACAACTAAAATGAAGCTCACATACCTTTAACATTCCCCTTTGCTACCAATCCTCCATCCTTTTATGAATAACATTACTTTAAATCAATGGTATGTAAATTCCATGGATTGGAATCAGGGATTTAACCATAAGCTTAACATTTTATCCCTATTAATAACAGGACAACCAGCAAATCACAGTTTGAAAAGTAAAGGCTCAGGCTTGCTGCTCCCTGCTCCCTCTGATACAAATTTCCCTGTCATTATTTGCTTTAACTATGATTTAGTATTACAATATTTTTCGCTCTATAAGACGCACCTGTTGCATGGTGCAGAGTTGTCAATCCGCTTGTCGGTTTTCACCCTAAACCCCATGCACCCCATGAGGTTAACGGACCGTGGCGAGGCAACACCTTACTGGCTGGGGACTGCCCAGCTTAAGGTGGGCGGTAGCTGCCCAATGAGATGCAATGATCTCTCCCACCGTCGGAAGCAGCCCCTGGCGTCATGCTCTACGCCAAACGAGCCAAGACTTATAACCGGTAAACTGCTGCTTCCCGTGTTGTGCCGACGCCGTATGGCGAAGTTGGAGTGTCCTCTCCAGTGCACGAAGCCTGGGTAAAGAAGGTATGGAGGATATGCTGTTACCCATGCAGCAAATCCCCCCTCTCCACGTCGCTGGAATGGTCCAATGGAAAGGCAGAAGCCAATACGGTTGGTTCCAGCGGCGTCACAGGAGTTGCCAGAACGTGACTGTGTTCAGCCATGAACTGCCTCAGGGACTCCGGCTCCGGATTTTGCCTCGAGGTTGACTCCTGAAGCCTTTTCCATAACTGGATGTAGCCACAAGGCAGTGGAGGTTTGGGATCAGAGTTTTCCTTCTCTCAGATGAGCTGCCTTCCCAGGCTGACCAGTCCCATCTACCCGGTGGCTGTTTAGTCGCCTCTTACGGCAGTTACAGCCAAACTGAGGGCCTGTTCTTATCCCTGGCCCCTGGGGAATGACGCAAGAGTGGAGGGGCAGAAAGGAAGATTGTGGAAGCAGGGATGGGGCTAATGGAGGGTTGCAGAGAGAGAGGGTTGCAGAGAGAGAGGGAGCGGATCGACAACTCTGCACCATGCAACAGAAAACAGAAAACTCCTGTCCTAAAACTGGGCACCTGGAATGTAAGGACAATGACACCTGGCTTCTCTGATGACCTGCAAGAAATAGACGACACACGCAAAACAGCTGTCATCGACATGGAGCTGAGCAGACTGCAGATGGACATCGTCGCCCTTCAAGAGACAAGGCTGCCAGATTCCGGATCTGTCAAGGAGAGAAATTTCTCATTTTTCTGGCAGGGAAAACCACCAAACGAAACCAGGGAACATGGCGTTGGCTTTGCGGTCAGAAATACCCTGCTGGAATCCATCATCCCACCTACTGTGGGAAGTGAAAGAATTTTGTCCCTGCAGCTCCAGTCATCAGCAGGACCTGTCACACTCATCAGTGCTTATGCACCGACTCTGTCGTCTCCAGCAGAAGCCAAAGACAAATTCTACGATGACCTGGCCACCACTATCAAGAAGATCCCTGTAAAAGAGCTATTGTTCATCCTCGGCGATTTCAATGCTAGAGTTGGTGCTGATCACAGTTCATGGCCCACTTGCTTAGGTCAGTTTGGCACTGGAAAGATGAATGAAAATGGCCAACGCCTGCTAGTGTTTTGCTGTCATCACGGTCTCTGTGTCAGCAACACATTCTTCAACACAAAGCCCCAACATAGAGTCTCCTGGAGACACCCAAGATCAAAGCACTGGCACCAGCTCGACCTGATTCTCTCCAGATGCTCCAGCCTTCCCAGCATCAAGATCACATGCAGTTATCACGGTGCTGCCTGCGACACTGACCACTCCCTGGTGTGCAGCAGAGTGAAACTGCAAGCAAAGCGACTGTATCACGCGAAAAAGGAAGGAAGACCTCGCATTGATACCAGCAAGATCCAGGATCAGAGGAAAGTGGAGGAATTTGCACGAGCACTTGAGGAATCTCTTCCAGGCCCGGCTGATGCAAATGCATCCAACAGATGGGAACATTTCAAGAATACCGTTTACAACACCGCCTCGTCCATATTTGGCAAGAAGACCAACAAGACGGCAGACTGGTTTGAAGCCCACTCTGAGGAGTTGACACCAGTCATTGAGGAAAAGAGGAGAGCTCAAGCAGCATACAAGGCCTGTCCCAGTGAGCGCAACCTGCAGGTCCTCCGAGCTGCTCGCAGTAAAGTCCAGCAGGCTGCCAGGAGATGTGCTAACGACTACTGGCTCCAGCTCTGTTCCCAGATACAGATAGCAGCTGACACGGGCAACATCAAGGGGATGTATGATGGTATCAAGCAGGCCCTAGGTCCAACACAGAAGAAAATTGCCCCTCTGAAGTCTGCTGCAGGCGAGGTCATCCAGGATCGGGCGCAGCAGATGGAACGCTGGGTGCAGCACTACTCTGAGCTATATTCCAGAGAAAATGTAGTCACCGAAGAAGCGCTGAACAACATTGAGTGCCTACCTGTGTTGGAGGAGCTTGACAGTGAACCAACCCTAGAAGAACTTCACGTGGCCCTGGACTCCCTTGCCTTTGGCAAGGCACCAGGAAAAGACAGCATCCCTGCTGAAGTCCTAAAGTGCTGCAAAGAGATCATCGTCACTGAGCTGCATGAAATCCTCTGTCTTTGCTGGAGAGAAGGTGGAGTACCTCAAGACATGAGGGATGCAAACATCATCACGGTGTACAAGAACAAAGGTGACAGGGGTGACTGCAACAACTACCGCGGCATCTCTCTCCTTAGCGTAGTAGGAAAGCTGTTTGCCCGAGTTGCACTAAAGAGGCTCCAGGTACTTGCAGAGAGCGTCTATCCAGAATCACAGTGCGGATTCCGAGCCAACAGGTCCACCACTGATATGGTATTCTCCCTTAGACAACTGCAGGAGAAATGCAGGGAACAACGAAAGCCACTCTTTATAACCTTCATAGATCTCACGAAGGCTTTTGACCTGGTCAGCAGGGACGGCCTCTTCAAGATTCTCCCTAAGATTGGATGTCCACCCAGGCTCCTCAGCATCATCAGATCTTTCCACAAGGACATGAAAGGCACTGTTGTCTTCGATGGCTCCACATCAGACCCCTTTGACATCCGAAGCAGAGTGAAGCAGGGCTGTGTTCTTGCGCCAACTTTGTTTGGGATTTTCTTCGCTGTCCTGCTGAAGCATGCCTTTGGAACTGCAACAGAAGGCATCTATCTCCAGACCAGATCAGAAGGAAAACTCTTCAACCTCTCCAGACTGAGAGCAAAGTCCAAAGTTCAGCTGAAATGGCTGCGTGACTTCCTCTTTGCCGACGATGCAGCTGTCACCACCCACTCTGCCAAAGATCTCCAGCAGCTCATGGATCGTTTTAGCAAGGCCTGCCAAGATTTTGGATTGACGATCAGCCTTAAGAAAACACAGGTCATGGTTCAGGATGTGGACTCACCTCCCTGCATTACAATCTCTGCGCATGAACTGGAGGTTGTCCATGATTTTGTGTACCTTGGCTCAACGATCTCCGACACTCTTTCTCTCGATACCGAGCTAAACAAACGCATCGGTGAAGCAGCTACCACGTTTTCCAGACTCACAAAGAGAGTCTGGTCCAACAAGAAGCTGACGGAACATACCAAGATCCAGGTCTACAGAGCTTGTGTCCTGAGTACACTTCTGTACTGCGAGTCATGGACTCTTCGCTCACAACAGGAGAGGAAACTGAACGCATTCCACATGCGCTGCCTCCGACGCATCCTCGGTATCACCTGGCAGGACAAAGTTCCAAACAACACAGTCCTGGAACAAGCTGGAATCCCTAGCATGTATGCACTGCTGAAACAGAGACGCCTGCGATGGCTTGGTCATGTCGTGAGAATGGATGATGGCCGGATCCCAAAGGATCTCCTCTATGGAGAACTCATGCAAGGAAAGTGCCCTAGAGGTAGACCACAGCTGCAATACAAGGACATCTGCAAGAGGGATCTGAAGGCCTTAGGAGTGGACCTCAACAGGTGGGAAACCCTGGCCTCTGAGCGGCCCGCTTGGAGGCAGGCTGTGCAGCATGGCTTTTCCCAGTTTGAAGAGACACTTGGCCAACAGTCTGAGGCAAAGAGGCAAAGAAGGAAGGCCCATAGCCAGGGAGACAGACCAGGGACACACTACACTTGCTCCCAGTGTGGAAGGGATTGTCACTCCCGAATCGGCCTTTTCAGCCACACTAGACGCTGTGCCAGAACCACCATCCAGAGCGCGATACCATAGTCTTCCGAGACTGAAGGTTGCCAACAAGATGCACCTGACCATAAGACGTACCTAGTTTTTAGTGGAGGAAAACAGGAAAAAAAATATTCTGAACCAAATAGTGTAATAAAATATGTCTCTCCGCTGCTCTGTTTCCATGCTCCTTAGCATATTTTACTACCTCTAGTTTAAAAGGAATTTTATATGCTAGCCTTTTCTGCTTTATCATCCTTGCACTGGTAGAATGAGGTACTGTAGTATTTTTCTGCAAGTGCATTGTCACTAAGCGATGAATATTTGCATTACCATTGAGCGCCGGCATTTGCATTGCATTTGCATTACCATTGAGCGCAGGCAGGACCCTGGTCAGGGGCAGAAGCACCTGCCAAGGAGGTTCTGCTGCCCTGAGAACGCCTGTAGCTTTGCAGTATTTGCTCCATAAGACGCACACACTCCCCCCCCCCACTTTTTTTTGGGGGGGGGGGAAAGTGCGTCTTATGGAGCGAAAAATACAGTACTTCAGCATTGGCAGGAACAAGGTTAAAAATAACCAGGATTCCCTTGTTACCACCTTAAATTGTAAATCTGTTTCAAACAATGAAGAAATCTTACAGCCCAATCCTAACTAAATCCCTCCTAACCTTGCCAACAAAGCATGTGCTGCATCCTGTGGAGGGGGTATGTGTGTCCAGGAAGCCTTTTGGAAAGAAGGGAACGTTTGCCCCTTTCCCCAGAGCAAGCCTCCACTGCACCAATGGGTCTCCTTGTATCTGCACCAGCCGTTTTGTGGCCACAGAACAGAGGGGAGTAAGGGAGAGGGAACAGGGAAAGGATCCTGGCACACACCAGTGCTGCCAGGATCCACTCACTCACTCCGTTCTACTTCCTGGTGGTCCTCTTCATGCCCAGATGCTCCCCCATTCCTATCCTCCCCACTCTTCCAACTGTCTGACCCCCGCCAGCTTACCAGCACTGGCAGTGTGATGGCTCTCGATTGGCATGTGCATACACCTACCAGCACTGATTGGGCTGTTAGTTAAGTAGAACCATGTTTTACTTAACCATGGTTAGGACAAAGGAAGGAAGGGATATTTATTCATGAAAGGAGCCAAGAAAGAAAGACAGTGGCTTTACATAGGAAAGTGCCTTTGATTCAGTCAGAGCATTGATCCATCTACATCACTATTGTCTGCGCTGATTGGCTATGGCTCTCTAGAGCTCAGACTTATAAACTTTTTCAGCTCACGACACAGAGACAGGATGCTAAACTTGTCAAGGCACACCACCAGTTTTTTAATTACATTAAATTATTACATTACAATTAATTAATTAAATCAAATCATTACATGACAAAGACATTCACCACAACCTGAAACCAAACATCTCCAAACTTGAATAGATCTTTCTCATAAAGTTACCTTGAGGAACTCTATAACTGGAGAGGGAAGAGGGAAGTGCATGTCGTTGCTGGAAAGGAGGAAAACATGTTTGGAAGTAAGGTGGTTAAATTTTTACAGAAGTGTCAGAAAATGTTGGCAAAGAGGCCAGAGTACATGCTGTACTGGAGAAAAGTGGAGTGAGAGGCAATGAGGTGGCATGATCAAAATAAGGTTTGGGATCCAAATGGGGGTAGGGGGGAGAGAGATATGCGAGGCAAAGGATTCCAAGACTTTGGAAAGTGGGGACAAGCTAAGAAGGGAGGTGTTAACTGCAATTACATTATAAGATTTTAGGAGGGGGAAGAAGGAATGAGTTGAGTGTGGGGGAGGGGGAGAAGAGGAAAGAGATGTGCCAATTGCCTGCTCATGTATGCAAGACAAGAAGTGCCCTGTCAGTGGATGCAATGCAGGGAGGGTCACTTTTGAGCCACTGCTGGCAGACAAAAGGTGGCAAGGAAATAGTACTCTCAAAGACCCTTTTTGATCAGCCAGTCATTCAGTAGGCGGCCCCTGGTGGACTCCTGATGCTTACTTGCTTCTTACCTGGTTGGCTTACATGCTCACTTGCTTTCACGCACAGAGCAGTTCCCACCCAGAACTCCTCTGAGCTTCTCTGGCTCCCCAATTAGTGTGTTGCAGATAAGTGGTGCCCCCCCCTCCAAGAAGCTGGAGATGGGCATCAGCTGGAAGGCAAGCCCTGGTCTTTCTGTTGTGGTGGCTGCCGCTGCCCTTCAGTACCAGCCAGAGTTGTTGGTCTCACCCACAGCCCTCGGACCATCAAGGGCAGGGCTTGGGAGTGGATGTCAAGATGCCAAGGGGCTTCCACTGGCCGCTACTCCCGGAGGTGGGCATCGAAGACAGAGAGCTGAGGGATGACAATGGACTAGGAAGGCAAAAGGGGGGCATGGGCTAAGGAAGGCACTCCTTAAGTGGCTGAGCAACCAGAAGGGGAGAGGGACTAGCAAGCACAGGCAGATATAAACTCAGAGGCTCATGATAAAGCAGGGTAGTGAGACTCATGAGAAAGCAGGGTAGCTGACAGAACAGAAGCCTGGGGCAGTCACAGTGACCCAGTGAGGAGAGCAAAAGAAGGGAGGAGGAACCTGAGTGCTCTAACCCCTCTCCCTTTCCAGTTGGAGGCCTTTTCGAGGGAGTTACCGTCAGCCCTGCATAGCAGCATACAGTTGTACATCAACAGGAGCTTCAAAGCAGCAGCTTCCAGCCCCTTCTTCCAAGCACATTGCTGTTCAAGACTTAGAGCAGCCACTCTCCCCAGCAGCTGCTCTCTCTGGCTTCACAGCATACCTGAGGCCCATTCGCAACACGACAGTGTGTTGTGGCACAATGGTTGAAAACTGCTGCTCTAGAGTTTCAGATCTTTCCTAGCCATAACTGGAGATTCTAGGAATTGAATCTGGAATCTTCTGCATGCAAAGCCAGGGCTATATCACTGACCTTTGTCCACTATTCCCAACTTTGTCTTATCTGTACAGAACTCCCCTTCTAAAATCAGTTGGATTTAAGGATGTTTATCTTTGGATGGATTGTTCCTAGATTGGTTTGCAGATAACAAAGACTCTGATCCACACTAGAGTAGTCCTATTATACTGAAGGGGGATGTTCTGTAGGAAATGTTTTGTGACAAGTGGTCTGAACAAACCAGAAAGAGCCTTGAGTTACTTCAGTACTGTTTATATAACAAATTAGTCTCAAGAAAGACAGACATTAATCTTTCAATTGGGGTAGACTATTTATCTATGAACATACAATGATCCTTAACTAGCTCCTTTTAGCCAATTAAGAGACCACTTTGTAATTAGTACAATTAAAGAGATAGCACTTATGTCTAATGTGCTTCCAGAAGCAACCATCAAACAAACATTTCACCAGCTCTGGGATGAAAAGCTTTTCAGTACCAATGAAAGCAAAATGATAAAATTTGTCTTTGAAGGCATGCTTTCTGGCAAGGACAAACGACAGGCTTTTTTTTGTATACAAGAACATCAAATTCATGGGTAATTTATTATATTTTTGTATCGCACATAAAGTATCATGATCATATGTACACATCTACATTTGTGGGTAGTGTGTGTCCCAGATCTGCAAAGACTTCAGCTGCAGAACATGGAATAGTCCATGATGAGCTTGAATACCTTGTTGTTCCAAAGATCTCTCTTTGAAAGGAAACTCACAGTTGTTCCATTGTTTATATGTGTACAGTGTAGCAGTAAGGAGTATGCTTTGTACACTTTACTGCCAACATTTGCTTTATTGTGGGAAGATTGAAGAAACATCACTGTTTACAGTCCTTCAGTTCAACAAGATGTAGATCTGAAGCTTATGTTACTTTTGCCAACAGAACCAGAAACTTGGATATCTGATCCTGGCTTAAGCATTAAATTTGTGATTCTATTTTACATTTGAGGTTCTAATTTGTGATTCTAATTTGTATTGTATTTCTATTTTTGTGATTACATTTTACACTTTGCTGGCAAGTGTGAAATATAGTCTGCCTGTGCAGACACTGAGCTAAACTATTGTTTCCTGTTAAATCCGAACAGTAAATCCTAGATAGAGCAATGCACAGGGAGAAGAAAGAGGAAGTATACAAACAAGCCAACCCTTCCTTGGGGGTCCTTCCTATAAGTGCCAAAACATAGTTTGGCATTACATGTAAATGCAGCCAAAAAGTTAGATTCTATGCTTGTTTATTTAGAAGTAAGTCCATTTAAGTGCAATGAGGCTTACTTCCAGGTAAGCATGCATCACAAGTTCAGCATTTCAAATTACGTCCCTAAATACTGTTGCCATTTTCTTGTTTTCTTGGCTTTTATAAAAGAGGCCCAAATCTTAACCAACTTCCCAGCACTAGTACAGCTGTGCGAATGGAGTAGGTGCTGCATCCTGCAGTTGGGTGGCAGTCGCAGAGGCTTCCTCAAGGTAAGGAAATGTTTGTTCCCTTACCTCAGAGCTGCATTGCCCTTAGCTCGGTGCTGGAAAGTTGGTTAGGACTGTGCCTTGAGGCTGCAATCCTATGCAACCTTACTTTGGAGTAGGCCTCACTGACTATAATGGGACTTACTTCTGCATATACATGCATGTGATTGGGCTGTAGATCTCTGACAAGAGAAATTTGCAAGTCATGTATGATGTATCTGAACATGAGTTGGAACATTTCTCAAACTTTAAGGGAAATTTACTCCCTAAGTACGTCTTTGCAGGGGCTGGGGCAGCAATGTGATCCTGGAGATAGCAAGAGGGGGTGCTTTTCCTCACAGATGGCCAGCGTAAGGTCCAGGAGGTGCAGCAAGCCCCACACAGCCTTGTGCAGGGCTCCCTGATGCTTAGAACGTTCAAATGGAGCGATCAAAAAGCACTTCCTGTTTCCAGGAGGTGCTTTTCAGTAGCTCCATTTGAATGTTCTAAGCATCAGGAAGCCCTGCGGAGGGCTGTGCGGGGCTCCCTGCACCACCTGGACCTTGTGCTGGCCATCTGTGAGGAAAAGCACCCCCTTTGCTGTCCTTAGTGACACAATCCTGAGGATTGTGTTGCTGCCTCCCCCCTTCCCCCACCCTTTAAAGGGACGGGGGAAGCTTTACACAAGCTGGTGGGTCACGAGCCACTAGTTTGAGAACAACTGACTTAGAATATTGAAAAAGTAATCTGAATTCTTGTCCATATTTTCTAAAGTTACACCAAAAAATGCATAATGGTGATAATGGAAGAGAACACAGTATAATACTTTTCCAAGACTTCCTCAGGGCTCTGCCATTCACTGAACAAGTAATGAAAAAGAAAATTTGAATGTGGAATAAGCGCTTGGGCAGAAACAAGAGCAAGTAAAAAGCAAATATGAAAAATTGTATATATTACATTAAATTAATAAAATATTAAAACAAAAACATGTTCCACAGAATATATAACAGCAAATATGCTTTTTAATTAACAACTGTACATTTTGGACCCTCTTATTCTCTTACTTGAGTTTTATTTATTTATCCTCTGCAACCACAAAAAACTCCTCTGAGTATGAACTAACAAACATTATCCAGACTGAAGCTCACTAGATAGAATTAAGACTGCATTAAGCCTGTATTCATTTTGTTTGCCTATTTAGAATGTAATTTAAAAGCAATCACCTCCCCAAATGACATAGAAGAGTCCTTTGTACATAATCTACAGCAAATTTCAGACATAATGGGAAGACCATAAAACTCTGAAATAAAAACACAGCGTGCTGTGATGGGATAATTTTTACCTTTTGCTCCTGTATGGTTTTAGTGTCATTTTCTATATATGTGAAAAAGGTACAGTATTATTGCATATGATCATTTTATTTCCTTTTATGGTTCCTTCTGTGGGTTATAATGTCACTTTCAGTTTCAGCCCCCATTTTGTTACTGTGAAACGCAAAACATTTCCAAATAAATGTAGTAAAGAACAAGTGAAACTTAAATTTTCCACCATCAGATGAATCTAAATATAAATCTAAGTATTTAGGACAATGAAACTATAGCAAAACTGCTTAAAATTGCACACTTACAATTCTGTAGTACCAACCAATTAAAAAACATACAACTTGTAATATAATGGAGGGAAAGCCTAAAGGATAGGCTGAAGGAAACCCAGAAACATTTTGCTTGTCCACCTGAGGAGCGCTAAAGAGGCAGTCTGTGTAGCGGTTAAGAACATTGGAAAGGTTTCAAATCCCTGCCTACCATGCAACTTACGGGATGGCCAGTCACCATCTCTCAGCCTAATAGGCTCTATAAACCATATTCAAAGGCCTCAACCTAAAAGTTAATAGTGAAATAACCAAATTATGCAGCATTAACTACGACTATTGGAGACACTATATCAGCAATTTTCAACCACTGTGCCGTGGCACACTGGTGTGTCGTGAATGATCCACAGGTATGTTGTGGGAGTTTATTAGTAAGGTCACTTATTAGTAGGGGCATTGGGGGATATGAGCTCCCTGCCAGCAGCACAGTGTGCCTTGTTAATTGTCAAAACACTGACGGTGTGCCTTGACAATTTTAGCATCTTGTCAGTGTGCCATGAGATGAAAAAGGTTGAAAATCACTGCACTTCAGTGATGGGCCTGGGCAAGGGGTCAAAAGCCCCAGGTGCTGCACCCACGGGCATTGTGGGGGCAGCACAACCATGCCAGCCACACGACCGCTGCCACCTTCGCCCACTGTGCCAGCTGCACCTGCCCTCTGAAGCTTTTCCGGGGGCAGGCAAAGCTTCACACAGCGTTCAGGACTGCTGCCAGAGCCTTCCAACATGTCCTTAAGCAGTACTTCAGGGAAACTGGAAGTACTGTTTAAGAATGCTCCAGGAGTCTCAGAAGGCTTTGGGAGTGGTCTTGAATGCCGTGCGAGACTCTATGCAGCTAGGTAAGTATTCGGGCAGGGGGGCGGTATGATGCAGGGGGGCAGCATTGGACCTGCACCCTGGGCACCACGGGGGCCAAGTCCATTACCGATATAGTTAGCACATGCTGCTTTTTCAACAAACTTCTATAGGTTGATTTCCGTAGCTGAAATGACAGCACAAACGGTGCCACTGCGCACATGTTCAGGATATACTTCTTATTCTGAATGCAAGTCCATGCCTACAATGTGCCCCAATGTATCATTATATAGACTGTAATGAATAACCTACAGAAATAGTACACCAGCATCTCAAACAGGAATTGCAATGCAAATATTCTGAACAAGGCTATATGCAATATCAACAACACATTCCTAGAACTCCCATGCCGTCTCTGTTATTGATCCACAATTTTTCTTCCTCCAATTTGTTTTGAAAAGGAACATACGCGAAGGAACACATCATTTCACTCAAAACTACACCCTGAGCAGAAAATGAAATTATACAATGTTATACAACTATACAGTGTTGGCACAATGTTGGGGTGCTTTGGTTTTTCAAAAGGAATTATTTTGCTTGACTGCAATTCATGCTTTTTATGAATGTTATTATAAAACCATAATCTTTTAAAGATGTGATTATAAAGACAATCTTTTTAAAGAAAGATATGTGCAATATACGTGAATCTTAATTTGAAAGAGCTGCTTCCTTTCATGAGACCACACACACACACACACCAGAGAGAAAACAGAAGGAAGTTTGCGTTGCGTTGTTGTGTCCCATAAGGTAGAGTAGATCTGTGAGCCGAGGTGTAGGAGTATCAAGTGGTCCATGTATGCATACCTGCTGCTTCTCATTTTCAGTGCTTCAGGTAAGAAACTTTAGATAAAAGCCATCAGAGATCCAATCACTTGTGCTGATCCCCTTTGAAAAGTTGTTTTGTTTTGTTTTTCCTTTTTTTGGAATCACTAGTTTCTGGATATCTGTGATTCCAAAAAAATAGTATTTAACTACAGCAAATATATCTTGAGGGGGGGAAAAATGGAACACTTAAACACGGTCTTCTTTGTAAGTGCTATGCTCTGTCCAGAAATGACAAAGATTGCTTATTGCAACAAGGAAGCATCAACTGATATTTTCACCCCATCCCGAAGTGCCTCCTTTTTTCCCTTCAGAAATATAATCAGCTACACAGTATTCTACATTTTCCCTTATCTGGGTGCATTTATTTTATCGTCCTTATCTCCCTGTAACCTAAATCTTGAAAAAAGTGAGGCGCTACAGCTTGCACTGATGTGACTGAAAAGACTACCAGTCCTACGATATCTTTTATGTCTCCTAAGAGCTTTTTCCCAATCACATATCACTGTCTGTTCTCTTTATTTGGCTTTCCCTAGCAATGGTATTTCCCACACAAATTCTCACTTATTTCACCTGCCCTCTGCTTTACATTTCAAGCTCTATACTTCCCTATCCCCCTCTGTAGTTCTCACACCCATTCGTGCTGTTTCGTGCTTTTCAGTGTCTGTTAATCCACCCTAACCCCCCATGCAGTGATGCAGCAGTGCTGGTGCTGCATCCACTGTATCCCACCAGGAGTTCTGGCTGCTGGAACTTACTGCCAGGTAAGTGTACATAGCACTGCAGCCTGAGGAGATAGCCTATTAAGTGCAGTAGCATGGTTTTCTTCATCGTTGGGGTAGGGACCCCAATAGGTCTCAAAGCCTCCTTTTGTGGGCTCACGGCAACTTATAGGAATGTTAAAGGTTGAAGAACTCTGGACTCGAGCACCACCTGGGTCGTGGGAGGGAGTGCAGAATCAATATTGGGGTTCCCAGTCTCTTATTTATGTATGTATTGGGGTTGTGGCATGAAAAAGGTTGAAGACCACTGTCCTAGCATACGTGAAGACCACACAAGTATCTCCCTTGCCAGGTGGACACAGAAGGTGTTTGCGCATAGGAACACAGTTCTGGTGTTATTTATGAATAACACAATGCAGAAAAGCACTGTGTTCTGTTTACATAATTTATCCTTTTCCTCCAAGGCACAATGAGATCTGATCTACTTGACTTTGAGTGGCTGTTGTTTTCTAGGCATTAGGCCAAAAGAGCTACTCGTTTTGAAAGTTAAACTCTGTTCTTGTCGGAAAAGTAGACACCTCTGGGCCAGCTGTCTGGAAGAAAGAACCAACAACACTGATTGTAGCAAGATACTGTAGCTTCTCATTCCAGTGGGAGTGATAAAAATTGGGCTAATACTGAAGAGGATAAAAGATAACGCAATGCAACACTTTCCCGGATTCAACCTACAGTGAAGGTTTTTTCCACCACTCTCTTGGGAAGCAGATAGGCATTTTTATCAGTGTTATTTAGCAGACAAGACATAAGCAATCTGCTTGCAGCCACATGGCCTGTCAGCTGCAATACTGGGAGTCAAAAGTTAGGAAATCTTGCTTGGAATAAGTAGAAATTGAGCTTCAGAAGGGCTCTCACAGTTCATCTGTTTCCAATCCTTTGACATTAAGGTCAGAACCCTATACATCCTTGCCCAGTTTTCACAAATGCCCTCCCCCACCCCCCAGCCAAAGTTGTTCAGAGACATATTCTTACAATTTACTGAAATGAGAGATAGGGAAGACACAGACTCCTTGGGAGAAGGAAATGTACTCCACATACTTAACTTACTTGAAACCCTATAAAGTTGATCTTTGGTTTCAGAGCACTCATCAGAAACTGCACAAAAGTTTTGTACATGAGGACTAGAATTGTTCTTAATCATCATCATCATCATCATCATCATCTGAGATTGTCTAAATAGTAGATTGTATGCCAGGTACAAAACAAAGTCACATGCAATCCTAGTGATGAAAGCTCTGTATTGGATCTCTCTCTCTGTGGATGTGTGTGTGTGTTTGAAATAGAGAGAGAGAGAGAGAGAGAGAGAGAGAGAGAGAGAGAGAGAGAGAGAGAGATCCACTCCAAAAAATCAGATTTAAAACTCAAGAATCTAATTTCCATTATAGAAATGGTTTGTAAAACAGAGTTTTGTTTTATAACAACAGACACCTCCAAATCTGCTGCCCTTTCCTGTAAAATGTCATGCTTATTTCTATAAAATGACTATGGCAAATAAGGCTCAGGGAACATGAGAGAAGGATCAAGATACGGCATTTATAGGGGGTGAAACAACTGCAGAAGACAGCAAACCATGTGGCTTGGAGAATCAGAACCCTTTTACAATAAGACCCCTGGAGACCCAAATTCGAATCCCCCTTCACTCCCTTGCACACAGTACTTCCAGCTATTACTGCTAGGTACGAGGAAATATGGGGTCTTTGTTAATACTTGTGTTTAATCTTCCCACTTGAAGCTGCAAGCCTCCATTTGTATCAATCAGGCTACAATCCTAACCATACTGTCCTGAGAGTAAGCCACACTGAACAAAATAGGACTTACTTCTGAGTAGACCTGGTTAGGATTGTGCCCTTAATGTGAGAAACATGTTAAGATGAATCACATATGAGATCTTGGTCACAACACTTTCCTGAATTTGAGGGAAAAAAATGCATACTTTGTTAATTGCAGCTTATTTTGTTTGCAAAGTATATCCTATTTCAGAGGCAGGTACATAAGTTATTTATAGAGATACACTCATGCATGAGTATCTTCTAACCTGCATTACAGGAGTCAAATGAGTTTTACGGAAGAGGATCTGACCTTCCCTTTCCCTCTCTCAGCAGCATAATCTTTCAACAAAAGGACATAAAAGTAACACTACTTTTAATCTGTTCATTCGGGAGCATGAAACATGATAAATCCCTGTATACAATGATGGCTTTGTATCCAATGAACAATGATGGGCTAAATACTCAACAATATTAACAGGATTTCTTGTTAAGCTTTGTATTTGAATTGAATCAAGAATCAGATAGAAACAATAGCAAGAGCTCAGTTATGCAATGTTGTTTTATCGGCAACACCGGCTTAGGCAGCTGCTTCCTTATAGCTTATACTTCTTTGCGTGCCACAAGATAGGAGCGTTCACAGAGGTGGTGCATTCTGGATACCGATGGGACAAGAACCACCATTTCCCATCAGTCAATAGTGAACTCCTAACTTCTTACAAGAACGACAAAAATGGGATTTCAAATGAGACTTGTCTGGACAGCAGTCTCCAGGCAAAAGGTTCTTTCAGCAAGACGTCAATAGGGAGAAGATGGAAGGGTCCTGACTGAGATGCAGTAGATTTATTTTGGGAGAACTCGACAAGGAGAAGGTGTACAAGATCGCTCATTCACAAAAACCCAATGACAGCTGTCAGCTCCAGAGCTTATGATGACCAAGCAATTCCCCTGACAAGAGCATTGTTAGTTTAAATAAAACCAATATAAAGGTCAGCTAATATAATGAGCATATGAATTGCATATACAGTAATGGGACACCTAGCAAATTTTAGGGGTCAGGCTAAGACCAATTCCAGACTGCCTGCTGGGACTGATGAATGACATAGAATGGTCTCTAAAAATCACAGGGACTCCTGTGAATATTTCATTGTCTGACCATTTTGAAACCCAATACAAAGGAATTGGAACATGTTTAAAATGGGAATAGAGAGAGGAAAGCTACAACGGGAGTAGAACTATGGGCCAATGCTGCATATTTGAGTTCTGAAACAAAGGCCTTCCTCATGTGCCCCATTCAGACATGTAGATACAGGGGGGCCCCCTGCATCTGTGGCTCCCATATCTGTGGATTCAGTTATCCATGGATTGGGTCCACAGGCCCCCCATGTGCACCCCCTGAAGACAGGGCTTGATCGGCAGGACTTCCAAGCCCCGTCAGTGCCTTAAGCCCTACGTGCGGGCTTGGGCAGCCCCGCGAGCAGAGGGGGCGGCACGAGCCTTCAGCAGCCGGGGCTGCAGGCTTCAGTGCCTTGCAGGCGGTGGCAGCGGGAGCCTCTTTCCAGTTGCACCAGCCGGCTGGGAGCTCGGGGGAGATTGTGTTAGGTGGGCGGCCATTTTGGGGATCCGTGTGGCACTGTGTGGCCGAAAGAGCCTGGCACCATTTTCCTTCATCGCGCTCTGCCTCCCCCCAGTCTTTGATCTTCCAACCTGATAACCAGAATCCCTTTCAGGGGCTGCTGTGGGGGGCTTAATTGGGGGGAATGCCCTCGCCCCCCTCATTGGCAGGCAAAGCCTGATTAGAGGCTGTGTGAAGGTTTTTTCTTGGAGGGCCTCAGCTCCTGCCTGCTGCCCCTCCCCCACTGTGTTTGGGGGGAATATTTCCTGGGCATCTTCAGTGACAGCAGGGCGATCCAGAACACCGGTGACAGTGGAGAAGTCCTTCATCAGGGGGCGGAGCTAACTTTCAGCGAAGTTGCAGTGAACTTTGGGGGTTCCCGAAGAGACTGCGAAATAGATATGTTTTCATGTGCCTAAACAACTAAGGCATGCTTCGGTGCCAGGAAGATGGTACGAAGAGCTGAGAGCTTGAACGGGGGGTCCTTAGAAACAGGCAATTTCAAGGATTTCTCTCTGTTTTGCTCTGTGCTGAGGCATATCTATCCCTGGCACCATCTTTGAGAAGCTCGGAGAGCTGAAAACCCATCCTCCCACGGCCTAGATACAACAACATCGCAGCGAGAAAAGCTATTAAGAGTGAGTGAACTTGGCTCGTTAAAAAGTTTTACTGAGAACTGTAAGTAAGAAGTCTGGAGATGGAGGAGATAATTCAAGATTATTCACGCTGGCCGTTAGCCACCCAGGGGGGGAATAGGTGAATTGGTATTTCCCCTGCTGGAGTAAGTACAAGATTATATATTTTTTAATGGTATGTACCGAAGAGAAATAAATAAGTAATCTTCAACGAAGGAAATAAAGTCTACCTTCATTTTCCCAGCAAAAAGCCTTTATTTAAGCCTGGACACTGCTGGTTTTGGTTTCTCAGCAAGAGGCTTGAATTTTTTTTTCTTCTTCTTTTGGTCATTTAAAGGCATACTAACCTAATTTGATTGTGGATTGGATTGACTTTTTTTGGATATAAAAATTTGGAAAGTAGCCCTGGATACAAAATTAGAAAGTAGCCCTGCAGGAAGTGGCTCGAGTTGGTGTTGATAAAAATGGCTTTTGAAAATCTAAAAGATGATCATGAAAGCCAGGCCTTGTTGGTGGACTTTCTGATGGATTTTAGAAGAGAAATGGAGCAACAAGTCAGAGAACTCTCTGAACAAATTGGACAAATAAGCTCCTCCCTTGTAAACTCGAGGGAACAGATTATAAACAATAGAGAAGAAAAAAGAATGGATCAGATGTCAGGTGAAGTTAAAGAAGTGGAGTATTTTGAAATGGGACACGAGATGGAAGAAGCAATTGTTATAATAACTGGGAATCTTAAGGAAGAAAAAAGATGAAATGTTCAGAGAGCAAGCTGTCTCAAGAAGAGGAAGAATTTATGGATTGAATTCAAGAATAACAGAATGAAAAAGAAGAAAGAAAAACAGAGGGGGGGACTTAAGAAGAAAAAGAAGAAAAAGAAGAAGTGGAAGAACCAGTAGGAGGACTAAGAGGGAACACTAATAAGATAGAGTACAAAGTAAACAATAAGAAGAAGGATGAAATGGTTGAATAATAAATAGAATTTTTTTTTAAACATATTAAATTAAAATAGATGCAAATGAAAATTTGAAATATAAATATTATGGAAATTAAGTGGTATTAAGATAAATATTTTATTAATTAGATTAAACTAAAGTGGATGAAAAGGGAATTTGGAATATAAGTATCGTGAAAATTAAAGTGGTAAATATATGAAATAAATTAGATGGAACTGCAATTTTGGAATATAAGTATTGTGTAAAATATAGTGGTATTAAGACAAATAAAAGGGTTATTTTATAAAAATGAAGGTAAATAAAATAAATTATAGATGTCAATTTATTTTGGAGAAAATATTAAACCTGTATTTTGGGTTAATAAATATGTGGTGGATAAGCGAAGTATAATATTATTGTAATTGGAGCTATTTGTTTTTAGATGTGATATTAGAAATTAAGAATCAGATAACAGATTGTATTTTAGAGGTTAGTTTAGTGGTAAGAAGAGTCTATAAGTAAAAATTTGAAGTTTTTTTTGATGGGATAGTCATGGAAAATGATGTATAACATGTTATAAGAGATACTGAAGGTGGTAATACCATGGTAATCGGAGACTTTTTTTTTAGATGTCATATTAGAAATTAAGAATCAGAAGAAAGATTTTATTTTAGAGACTAGTTTAGTGGTAAGAAGAGGGTATAAGTAAAAGTTTGAAGTGTTTTTTATGATGGGATAGATAAGGTTAGAGGAAAAATAAGGAATGTTAAAGTATTAACCAGCTGGGTTAAAGAATATGATAATTTTTGTATTGATTATTAATTTCGTTTGGATTAATGTTTGTTGTAATCGATGGCCATCACCCTCGTGTGTAACCTGTGTAGTCCTAGCCCTAAGTCTATCCAATTTTCCTTACCTGTATCTGTAATAAATAAATAAAGCATTATATATATATAATATAATATATTATATTATATTATATTATATATATATATATATATATATATATATATATATATATATATATATATATATAAATAATAATATATATATATAATATATATATATAAAGAGAGAAGTCCTTTGTCAAGGCTATCGTGCCCTCCTCTGGGGGCTACTGTATCCTACTGGTTAAAACAAGAATACAGGGGTGGTGGGCCCTTATCTCATACACTTCTTGGGGGGAAGACACGGGTAAAAAGACACAGAAGTCAGGTGGTAAGGCCGCCAGAAGGCCTATTTCAGTGCAGCCGCCCCCATCCCCACTTCTTCCTCGGATGAGGAGGATCGGATGGCGGAGTTTCATGCCTTTATGGCCCGTTACGAAGCCAGACAAAAAGAAAAAGCACTCAGGAAAGCTGGTCAGGGCGATGGGGGCTCAAGTTCCAGTCTGGCCCCTGGTCCTCCTAGGTCCGCAGAAAAAATAAAGGCGCATTGAATATAATAATAAACTTTATTTTTATCCCGCCCTTCTCCCCAAAGGGACCCAGGGCGGCTTACAACAGGCATTGAAGGGTGCTTCTCTCCCCCCTAAGCAGGTCGCTGCCTTAGCTGGTGCGCTGCTCACTGCCGAGGAGGGTGACCCACAAGAGGACAGCTCCCCTGAAGCTGAGGCAGGCAGCCCACTTAAGAATCCAAGACCGCAGGCCTATAGAGGCAGAAGGGAGCAAGGTGAGCTAGTGTTTGACTTTGACCAGAACCTGGAACCAGTTTGGGATGAGCAGGAGGGCCAAAGCTAGCCTTCTGGCCAGACTCTCCCAGAGCAACCCTGGTCCTCTCGGGGGCCCCCTACTTTCTGGCATGGTCCTAGCTATCCACAGTACCCTGGGGCATTAGGCTGGGCATATCCTTACACCAAGGCTAGACCCAAGGCAGGGAGGGCCCCTCCGCCTTACTGGCAGTACCCAGCTGTGCGTGAGCCCCATTTTGAACAGCAGGATGTGGATTGGGGGGTTGATTCTCTGGGCCTTGTAGAGGAGAAGGAAAAGCCTAAGATTTCATATGGCACTATAGCCATCCCTTTGGGTTCGCACCTCGCCTTGGTAGTTAAGGAGAAGGTATGGTGAGGTGACTTTATAGACATGTTTAGCCTTTTACACATTGAGCCAGAGCCTACCCCCAAAGTGGGTGATCCTGTGCAAGATGTTGAAACCGTTAGGCAAAGAAAAATTGACAAAATTGGACTAATTGGCTCAACAGTTTCATCATATATGCCGGGTCCACTGTCCAGATGTACCCTAACTCTTTAAATACCTGGACATTGTTCATCGCGCTTTTCGTGACCATGCTGGGGCGGCTTGGATGGCCTATGACCATCATTTCCATATCAGGGCTTCACATGACCCAGCTCTTGATTGGACTATACCCCAGTGGGAACTCTGGGTGCAGTTGTTTCTTCCTGCCAGGGCCACGCTTGGTGATAGGGCAGACAGGGGGCATTTAACAGAATGGAGCAGCATAAAGCACCAGGCGGTGCGCAGTGGGTTCAAAACAAGCGCACATGCTTCGAGTTCAACGCCACTGGGAAATGTAACAGGCAGGGCTGCCCCTATTCCCATGGCTGCAGCATGTGCGGAGCTAAGCACCCAGTCGCGAAATGCCCCAGGCTCAGTGGTCCTTGGTTGGGTCTGCGATCCTTCACCCAGGGTGGGAGAAAGTCTGGTGGCAGACCCCCGTCAGGTGTTAATAAGGGGCCCAATGCCGATTAAGATCTCGTCCTTAGGCTAGTGCCTGCAATTTTATAATGATCAACCTGCAGCTCAAATGTTGTTGGATGGTTTTAAGTTTGGATTTAGGATTCCTGCGCCACCGCCGGCCAGCCACACGTTTGCTTATAACCTCCGGTCAGTTAGAGGCATGGAGGATGTGGTGAGGCATAAAATAGCCAAGGAGGTTGAGGCAGGCAGAGTAGTTGGACCGTTTGCTGTGCCTCCTTTAAGTAACCTGCAGGTGTCACCTTTGGGACTGGTACCCGAAAAAGCCCTGGGTCAATTCAGGCTGATTCACCACCTGTCTTTTCCAGAAGGTGCTTCTGTGAATGATAGGATACCCACCCACCTGTGTTCAGTTAGACACACTTCCTTAGATGAGGCTGTTAGCCGCCTCAGGAGGTGTGGCCCTGGGGCTTTGATGGCCAAGGCAGATATTGAATCTGCATTCAGACTTCTGCCTGTGCACCCTCAGGATTTTTGCCAGTTGGGTTTTCATTTTAAGGGGGTTATTACGTGGACCGGGCGCTACCGATGGGATGTTCAATTTCCTATTTGGTTTTTGAGGCATTTAGTACATTTTTGGAATGGACTGTACGCTTTAGGATGGGGCTACAATCCACTGCCCACTATCTCGATGATTTCCTTTTTATGGGGCTCCCATTGACTGGTGACTGTGCTCGGCTTCTGGGTGATTTCACTGCTCTGTGTGGGCAACTCGGTGTCCCTCTGGCGCATGACAAGATGGAGGGCCTGGTCAATAAGCTCACCTTTTTAGGTATTGAGTTAGACTCGGTGGCACAGACCAGTTCACCTGCCCAGGGATAAATTGGACAAATCAACTGGGATGTTAACTAGTGCCCTGGGGTCCCGTAAGTTAACGTTAAAAGAATTGCAAAGGCTGGTTGGGTACCTTAATTTCACCTGTAAGGTCATCGCCCCTGGTTGGGCTTTGGTCAGGCAACTATGTGATGCTATGGTTGGGCTTCGTCGCCCGTCCCACAGACCTCAGGCATCATTGGGTATGAGGGAAGATTTGAAACTCTGGCTGGAATTCTTGAAAGACTTCAACGGGATCTCATTTTGGAGATCTTCACAGTTAATTGAAGCTGAACTCCAGGTTCACTTGGATGCTGCGGGAGGTATGGGATTTGGAGTGGCCTCGGGAGCTAGCTGCCGGAAACGCCCCTCCTGGAATCGAAAAAGAGCATCGGCTATGCTATTTTCAATCCCAGGGACATGTCTGGCTGAGAAAACAGTGTAGATAGCAAGGCACTGCTTAACAAAAACTCTAACCAAATTCATAACCCGGGGGGATTTGGAGGTCTGCATGTTAATTACGTAGACCACGGCCTGATTATCGCACCAAAAGCCAACAGAAGAGTTGGCAAACTCCCCTGCCCATAAGTGGACTGCCACAACAATTGGAAAGAGTTCTAAAAAGGTCAAATCCCTGGTGATCCCTTCCTGAAGGGATTTTACAATGCTCGTTAGTCAGTTCCCTGGGATTACTATCCTATTGTCTGGTATGCTGCCTAGGACGGTTTGGAGGTGGGCGCGCAGCATTAGAAGAATAGACATTGTCCACAAAAGAGTCAATGCTTACCTGGGCAGGGTCATCACGGAGCTCAGGGGAGCAGCTATCCATCATCCTGGAATTTGTTTTGGGCAGCCTGCTCTTTACTGCGGCAATGGAGTGCAACTTTCCCCTATGGGTTATGGCCTCTTTTTAACAGACTTGCAACAGGGCTTGAGAATCTTTTTGGGTGCAGGGAAGGCCAAGTGCTAGGCTGACCTCCCCTTGTGGCAGTAGAAGTGCGGGGTGGGTAGGCAGAAGACCTTCTCGGTGTCCAATCTAAGTCAGCAAGGACAGGAGGTGAACCAGAACCGCTCCCATGATGCCTGACGAGCTCAAGGAGGCAGGTTGGCTAGCCCCTTGTCTGAACTTGGGGGCTTTGCAGGGGTGACCTGAAGGCATAGCAGTTCGGCTGACTTACCCTCTTCGGGCGACGTTGAAAGGCGGGCTTAATAACAATTGAGTTACGCCTGGAGTCGGGTGGACGCCCTATGAGATTGAGGGACGAAGACGGCTAGGACCGTTTCCCCCACGTAGAACCCTGCACTTGGGATGGTTTTTGTTTACCCCTTTTGCTGCCCTGTTGCAATGTTTTGTATTCAATAAAGTGGCCCATTTTAATTCCATACCTGTTGTCAGCTGTATTTATTTGGGGAGTGCATGGTAAAGTGGTAACACTGATAACTTTGCTTACATTGATTTGACTTTGCTTTTCTTAATCTCTCTCTCTCTCTCTCTCCACCCTCCCTCCCTCCCTCCTTCAAATGATTTTATGTTATCTCTCCTACCTGCTGCTTTATTCTATACAGATTTCTTAAAATTCTTTTCTCAGCCACTCTATGCCAGATAGAAAACTGCCCTAGAAGCAGTTAAATAAAACATACTGATAATACTTAACAATCAAATTGTGCAACTTGTGGGCATCACATCCCTCAACATCTGTTTTACATCTGTCATTTATGAAAAATTAAGAGCATTGATTAAAAACTCCAAATTTTAACAAAATAAACTGGTCGAACAACCATTTCCTCTCTTTTGAGAGCCATTGTTGTATGTGGGGGGGGGGGGGCCGGCGGCTAGAGATTGCTAACAGAAACTTCTAAGTAACCTTCCCAAGCCATATTTCTTAGGGGAAATGACTTCTTAAGAGGAAGTCATGCCAATTAAACTGGTATAGAAATGTGTAGTACTGATAGACCAAGAAGAGTAAAGGAGATAGAAAAAAACTCAGACAAGTTCAAGTGAGAAGAAAAAAAAAAGATATGATAGAAGCTCCTTGGAATTGCATCCTCAAGGCAACTTTCAGGAAAACACATATATACCTTCCACTCTCTCTCTTTCTCTCACACGCACGCATGAACACACACACGTACGTTCAAGCAGTTAGAAAGAGAGGGAAACGTGACACAGGATGGGTGCAAGTGTAGCTAAGAAGCTAAAGGTAAGACTTGCTCATTGTTGAGACCAGTTAGCTCCTGGGCAGCCCCATCCAAAGCATGGCCTGTGCTGCATCCAAAGTAGCTCAGGAAGCAGTTGGAGTTCACCTTGGGGTAATCCCCAGCCAGCTCTATGGGGCTTCTCAGATCTGCACCAGCTATACAGCTGCCCAGGACAGTAATGGAGTTTAGGTTACAGCATGCACTGCTGTCGCCAATCCTGCCCTCCTCCTGGGCCCAATCCATCTCTTGTTCCACATTCCCCCTGCTGAAAAACACCCCCCCCTGCTTCCCTTCAACTCTCCTGCCACCCCTTCCCACTCCCCACATGGCCCAGAATGCACTGACCTGAGCTAGCCGGTGCAGGGGTCAGATCTGGTGCTGCCAAGCAGATCTCCACCCTGGCTAAGCCAGCTCCTAAGTAGACACAAACATGCCTTACGGCACAAGGACAGCTGCATTGGTTCACAGCATGGTTTGGAATGTGCAGTTAACTGAGGGCGCAATCCTAACCAATTTTCCAGCTCCGAGGTAAGGGCAATGCAACTTTGAGCAAAGGGAACAAACACTGAGGAGGCCTCTGTGACTGCCCCCCCATCAGCACATGCCTCACTGGCACAGCTATGCCAGTGCTGGAAAGTTGGTTAGGATTGTGCCCTAAAGTTGCTCCATCCACCTCAGACAACTTTTGGTGAGACACAGAACAGAGACATGAGTTTCAAAAACTGCCCATTAGTACAGTTTTGCAGGAAGCTTTATGAATCCCTTTCTCAAAGCTTTCAGAAGGGTCTGTATGGATTCTGGAAAAGGCAACAGAAGATGCCGATAGCAGATGTACCAACTTCTTGCAGCACGATACCAAAATGACATGGAGTTTTTGCACAAATCATCACAATGAGCACTAGAAAAACAGAACATAACCAATTTCCATATATTTCACTCTGGATTGAAACGATAGGTACTGGTAGAACAAAATGTTTCTAAGAACTAGAACTGGCAAGAATAATCACCCATACTTGTAAAAAAAAAATGTAATAAAACAAATAACTAGTGGGTAGGGGCAGAATACACTCTTTTAACTGAATGCATTGGAACTAAGGAATTATTACATAGACTGACTATAGAGAATTGAATTTGCCATCACTGCTAGAGGCCAATGCAATTATCTGACACACAAACAGTCAGCAAATTATTCCAAATAAGTTACCAATAAGTTGGTAACTTATTGTCTTCCATGAGATTTAGAATCAAAATGCAAAATCCAATGATGTATGTAGGCAATAACTATTTTTTCAAAATAAAGATCAGCCACACATGGCAACCAAAATAACAAATCTAATAAAAATCTTTGAGCATTGTGGATGCATTCCAGAAAAATATTAACGTTTTCATGATCCTAAGTTAATGTCCTTGGCAAGACTTTTTATTTTATTTTATTGGAATATACTTATTTGTTTGTAGCTATCTATTCTATTGATGCTATTCTGATGTCCTACACAAAAATTAAGATCCCAGTACCCTTTACCTGTTCTAATAAAGAGAGCCAGAGTGGTGTAGTGGTTAGGGAGGTGGACTTAGATCTGGAAGATCCAGGTTCAAATCCCCCCTCAGCCACGGAGTTTCTTCGGTGACCTTGGGCCAGTCACTTTCTCTCAGCCTCACCTACTTCACAGGGTTGTTGTGAGGAGGCGAGCAGCTGTGTATACCACCTAGAGCTCTTTGGAGGAAGGGTGGCATAAAAATGTGAAAAATAAATAAATAAACGAATACAGGTAGAACACCCAAAATGTTTGGCAACGCAACCCCAGAGTAACAGGTACACTGTTTGAGTTTTCTAGTTAAAGGAGTAGGCACTAGAAAGAACATATCAAAGTTGCATTTGTGGTATTCTTTACTTTGTGGTGATGCCAGAACTACAATTATGGATTGCATAATTGTAAGTTTTCACTGAGGCAAGTTAAAAAACTTGCATTCATTCTTCTTTTAAATACAAATGCTGATTTTTAAAAAGTGGAACTACAGATTAACAGGGATGGTAACTTGAGTCACGTGACTCGAGTCAGAACTGCAAAAACACATGTGCTTTGCTAACTCATGAACACTCAAGTCACCCATGTTGATGACTCCGGAGTTAACTTAAGTCCCCGGCCACTGACTTAGAAAGGAGTCATCAATGTGAACCACTCAAGTCATTTTGGACACAATCCTAAGCACCCCTTCGGCCGGCACAAGTCCCTTGCACCGGCCGAAGAGTGTTGCAAAAATGCCATAAAGCACATTTGTGCCACTCTTTGGGGAGATAGGCCTCCCTGTACCAATGTGGGCCCTGGGGACGGGTGAGTTTGCATCAGCCAAGCTCAGCCAGCGCAGGGGTCTGGGGGGCATGGAGAGGGTGGGGAGGAGGCAGGAGGGAAGCATTTTGGGGTGGGGGAGGGTGGGTGGCAGGCGTTCCTGGGGGCAGACAGGGAGCGGGGGCAGGGCCAGGATCCAGCACTTATGCCGGATTCCCAGGCAGCCTGGGTGGCACAGATCTGAGTAGCCCAATTGGAGCTGCTGCAGCTCTCCCCAGGGTAAGGGGAAAAGTTTCCCTTTGCTTTGGCCGAGCCTCAGACAGCCCAAAACTTGCACTGGATACAGTGCAGGCTCACTGGCCCGCCTGTTTCAGCACAAGTTAGGACTGTGCTGCCCAACACATGTATAGTCTGGGTGTCCCTGCTTGCCTACTTTGGTACGCCGCTTCTGCTGGGCATTCCGCTCTGCGTGTACAGCAGGGTAGGTTTGGTTACACGTACATCCCTGCCAGTGTCTCAGTTTTTTCTTCAGAGCTGCGCCTGACTCTTGTAAGGAAAAGACATGACTCAAGTCCAGTCAAGACCTGAAAAATGCTCTGGATGAGTCCCCATGGCCGCCCATTAAGTCTTCCAGCCAAGTCCAGAGTCCCCTCGCCCTGGGAGTCAAGTCACGGGGGTGGGGACTCTGGACTTGAGTCTAGCTGTGGGGGATATTCACATTCCTGCTGATTAGTTTTCTTCTGAAATTTCCTCCCCATTGTTCTTTATGCTTTTTCAAGTATGATTTCTGCTCAAGAATGCCAGGATAATAATGAAACATGGCATAATGTGGCCTTCCCCATACATACCTCCCTGTCATAATTTCTCAAGGCCAAAGTCCAATGCACATATTTGGATGAGTGGGAGCTTTCAGTATTTAGTAACCTTTGCACCAGAAAACATGCACATGCTTCTCTTCAGTACATACTGCTTGTTGCTTATAAGAGAACAAGGGTCTCCATCTTAATTAAAAGTGAGTACGTGCACTCCAACAGTTCACAGAAGAAAATCGAGACACTTGTATATTTGTAGCATCTATTCATATACACAAAAGCTAGGTGCATTAGTGAATATCCTTCCCCCTCCTACACTGTGAACAGGCTATAACAATTGTTTAAAAATGTATACATTTAATGCTTCTCTTAGAAGAGCTGAAACTTCAGACCCAATAGTATAGTCACATGCTAGAAAATGTACCTTTCCACACGAGATACACCAGAAATTCCAAATACATGGTTTATATTTTTAACATCCCAATCCTATGATCAAGCTGTGTTCCACCAGCTTAGCCTGACCTATGGCACTGCAAAACACAATGCCATATGTCACAATGCCACTTTGCTGCTGCCAGAAATGCACCCTGCGTGGGGTTTCCCTTGAAGACAGTAGAGAAACTGTACCAGGATGGGGCGGCTGGGAGCTCAGTGTTTCAACTCTGTTGGACGGTTGCATTCGGTGACTAGTTCATTTCCAGGCCCAATTCCAAGTGTTGAAGCCATAAATGGCTTGGGGGCCAGCCTATCTGAATGCTTGTCTTCTCCACATATGCTGGCTCATCCTCTAAGATCTTCACAGAGGACCCTATTTTATGTGCCTCCCTTAGCTGAAGCAAGGGGGGCAGTGGTGAGAGGAAGGGCTTTCAATAGTACCTGCCCTAAATGTGGAATTCCCTCCTGGGCAAATGATAATCAGCTCCGTCCCTAGATAATTTCCAATGGAGTTTGAAGGCTTAAAAAAAAAAAAAATTTAATGGATAAAAATGGCTAGGTGATAGGTAGGGTGTGGGGGAGATAGGGTGGGAGAGATTTGGTAGGTTGAGATATAAAGGTGGGTCTACTGGAGTATCATCTACTATTTTATGTTTTTGCTGCCTGTTTTAGGTTTTTTTAATTTCTTGATGGCTATGGTGATCTTAAGTATTGTGATTTTTATGCCTATTTTATTACTCTTCCAGCCCTCCTTCGCTTTCTGCATCACTTTCATCAGTCCACTCCAACTCTTGTTGAAATATGATAGCAGACCTGCTGGCAGCCGAGCTTGGCATGTTGTGCCTCTGCCGATTTCTCTGGTTCTCTGCACTCCATGACTCACGTGCTTTGAACTCCTGTCTCTCTTCCTCCATGAGTGAAGCTTGGTGCACCCCTGAGCATCCTCTTGGTGGCCTCTCATTCTCCACGGTCATAGGTGGTACAGACTCAGATCTGTAAGCCTCTTCTACTGGGCTTGGGGCTTGGGACCTCAGTATGTTGACCGGCATCGGTCCCACAGCTCCCTCCACCTCTTCAAAATCTAAAAGCAACTGATCTCTGAACATCATGTTGCTGTCTTCTACCCTATGCTAGTTCTGCTTAACGTTGTTGAGGCAGAACAGCCCTTACTGCCAAAATAACAAGCCACTGAAATCTTTGTAGAAGTTTGCCTCTGCCTTAAGTGTAACCACTTTTGGGAACAAAGTTCAGTCGCATCCCAGCGCTATGCCACCATGTCGTATACAAAGGGGGAGTTTGGGTGCTTAAGGTTCTTGAACCCTAAAGCCCTCAAGGCCCCTTGCCCAGTAGTACTGCCACCACCCTGTACGTGCCAGTGCCTCAGCCCAGGGACACTGAGACCCTCTAGGCTTAATTCTATCCCTTGCAGGCACTGAGCTCTTTCTCCAATTAAAGCCTCAGTCCTCAAGTTACTAGACCTCAACGAGCACTTGGTAGCTTGCGGAATGGCTAGGCAGGATTCTGAATCTTTGTCCCCAACAGACAGTGAAACAACTTAGTAAAAGATATTTTAGTTTATTAAGTTACACATTCTACAATAAGGCAGCAAATGCTAGAGACATAAACATCTAGGAAACATATCAGCAATAAAATAATAAAGCTAGCTGGCTATCTCTATTCATACCTATCTTTCACCTGGGTCAGTTACTCTTCTAGATCTCTTAGCTCTAGGGCTACCTATGGGGCCAGATGCCCATGATGGACAATGGAGCTCACATGCATGCAGGATGTTGCACCGAAAACTCTGTTCAAGAAGGACCCCCCCCCCCCGGGCACTCATTATTATAGTTCTTATGCTAATAGTACTGAGGTGACTTCATACTTATTAGACTGTTCAATCAGAACCCTTGAGGAACAGAACCTTCTCGAAGTTGGCCTGGTTGCTAACCCCTCATAGTTCTTACCCTTCCCAACTGGAGATCCACAGCTGCACTCAATCACCCTTGATAAGGGGCCTCTCTGTCTGCTAAGGTGCTAAACATTCCAGTTGGTTGTAATTCTTGTTATCTGTCCTTCCTGGCCAGCAAAGGAGAGACAACGAATCCTTTTGTTTATTTACTCACATTCCTGCAGCTGGGAACTGCTAGCAACTTCTCAGTTACACTGTCTTAGTTTGGTTCTGGCTTCACATGCCAACCTAGGCCTAACATGTTCATGTTATTCATGACATGCATGTACAAGTATGTTGCAAACTGCCTTGAGTGACAGGTTTCATTATCTAGAGAAAGGTGGTGTATAAATCTGCAAATAAATAAAATTACAACTTAAAAGCGAGCAGAGGTGAAAAGCAACAGCCAGCACAAAAAGAAATAAAAAATTAATAAGAATAAAGAGGAGGCCAGGCAGATCAAAAAGGGTTTTATTGCCCTTTTGAAAATAGGCAGCAATCAGGGCTAGCTGAGTCTGCCAAGGGGAGGAATTCCATTGCTGGGGGACCGTCACTAAAAAGGTTTTTTGCTGGGTCCCCACAAGCCATGCCTCAGGCCAGGAAGAAATGCAAAGCAGGGCCTCTGGTGACAACATCAATATGGCAGGTTAATTTTCAATGAAATGGTCCTTCAGGAACTCCAGCCCCAAACCATGTAAAGTTTTGTGTATGACATTTTTTAAAAGCCTCTGTAAAATATATTTGAAGGCAAAGCAGAGACATTACGGGCCCCACTGGGACAATATGGAGCATATGCAAGTGTATACAGCCGCAATCATGTCAGCCATTGTCACTTCTGACTAAGCTTTGGGCACATGCTAAAATGTCGCAGAAATGCTCTGAACACATCTCATTTTTAGCAACAGTCACATTTAGCCTTGTGACTATTTTAACATCCCAACTGGCAAAATGTGAAATGCATTTATCTCACAGCAAGCATCAAGTGTTTCAACTCCAATCTGTTTGCCATAGGAAAAGAACACAAATTTCTGCATTCTTGTTTTGACAGTCCAGGTTCCTACAAAGAAAACAACCCACGAAGCTGGCAGGGTTAACCCCCGTAATTTTCCATAGCCAAGTAGCCTTGAAGAAGAATGCGAAGGAGATACGCTTTCTTGGGTGTTCAGTGCTTTATTCTCTCAATGGAAGAACAACAATAAAGTAATTATATCCCATTCCACTTTGTAATTCAAAATTCAAGCATCAGACACTTCTGAAGTTGTCTTTTATCTGATAGCAAATGCAAGATCAAGTAGCTCAGTTCCTGCATCATTCATATTTTCCAAAACACTCTTGAATTTCCATATGGAGATCGTCCTTGGAGCTGTTTCCAGCAACATGAATTGACCTCATGGGTCAGTTTTTCAGAAAGCTTCATTCATTTATAAATTTTATTTATTGTGAATCAGTGGTATACCTGAGTGGGGGGGCAATGAGGACAAATGCCCCAGGTACAAGGCCTGGGGGACACCACAATCCACTGCAGGGCCATCCTACAAGCAGTCAGATACCATAGTGGGGCAGAGAGAAAGCAAAAGAATATTTTACTTACCTTCCTCTGCACCCATATAGTCTGCTATTTAGGGGGCATGTCAGGGAAAAAAAAAACAGGGAGTAGGATATCGGTAGAGCTCTCCCTGCCAATACCCACACCCACCATCCTGACAGCTCCCCGCTCTGCTCATTCCCCACCTGTTCTGACCCCTCCCTGTCCTGCTTCACCTACCCCTGTCCTTCCAGTGACTTACTTGTACTGGCTCCAGCCTGGTACCTGGGGCATTTGTTCCCCTTGTTCTCCTTCAGGAATGCCACTGTCTTTCCATGATAAAGCCATGCACTTTCCTTTTGGGCCATTCCCTGGAAGTGATTGTGAGCGCTTTGGGGGTAGGGAACCATTTATAGTTTTCAATAAGTAAACCACTACGGCAGAGTATGGCAATCTTGATCCAGTGCTGCCGCGTCCTGTGGCAACACTCATAAAATTATCAGCCATTTTGCAGCAACAGAAAGTCTTTCTGTTGCTGGAAATGGCTCCATGTTTTGGCCTGATCCTCGTTAGGATCAGTCTGTGAGACTTCCATTTCTATGTATGTATTAACTTACAAAAGAGATGTGTGGATTATCAATTCCCTTCTAATATCTCTACATATAGGCACTTCCATAACATTCGTTTAAAAAGTAATTTGAGAGCGGAAAATAGAAGCAGTCCTAAGTTTCGACTCTATAGGATCAAAGTGACATAGCATTAGTTGTCACATGGTAAGTCAATGTAAGTCTTTTTCTCTTATGATTTGTCAGTTTGCTTCTTTCATCCAAGATTTATTTATTTTATTTAGTGTATGGCATATAATACATGGACTTATATAACAATTAAACTAGATCAAATATCAAAGTCCAGTTCATCCAGCCATTCAAGGACAGAGTTACCTTCATTGAAAAAGTCAGACCAAGGGCCAGTATACGCCCTCTGTTTGCAGCCAGACACAATGTGGTAGGTATATGGTTTGGCAGGAAAACCAGCAATCACACTATGGTGTAGATACTAGTCTCCATTTAAACACTGAGTCCTGGCAAACACCATGTAGGATTCGGATCCTATTCAAGGTTTTCTAGTGCTGGCGAGGTAAGTCGAAACCTGGCACCTTAAGTGTAGGATTGTCTAAATATCTACCTATTTCTGGGCGAACGACTGCCCATTTAACTTTCCATTGGGCATAGATGTTGAAATCACTGTGCAAATGTGCAAGTGCCAGAGAAGTACTTATGGTTGAGTCTATACATACAGAAGAATGAGGTGACAGAATGGTCTGTATATTCACACTGCACCACTTGACAGAGAAGTGCACTTTGAATGCTCTCCTTCATAACAAAACATTCTAAAAATACAAAACTAGTGCACAGCAAAGAGAGGATCTAGCCTGGGCCTGCCCTTATGGGGTGATCTATGTACTTATAGTCAGTTTGTAGCACAGGAAAACATTCCAAATGGGTATCTTCCACCAGTGGTGATCCTGGCCCCAGAACCACCCAGGGCCAAGATCATAGGCTGCCGCCCCCCACTCCACAGTCTGCCACCTCTGCCTCTCTTCTGGAGGCCCAGAAAGGCAGTAAACACCCTCCCTGATCCTCTGAAGGCCTTGTAAAGGCCTCAGAGGGCCAAAAAACATCACTTCCAGTTTCATGGAGGAAACCAGAAGTGACTTTCAATACTATTAGAAGGCCTTTTGAAGGCTTAAAAAGTCACTTCTGGTTTCCTCCATGAAACTGGAAATGATGTTTTTCAACCCTCTGAGGTTTTTACAAGGTCTTTGGAGGGTCAGGGAGGCAGCGTACTTTCCCAGCCCTCCGAATGCCTCTGGGTAAAAGGCCCTGGTGGTGCAGGGGGCTGCATCGTGGGGAGTGGATAACGGCACAGTACACCCCCCAACCTAACTCATGGGGCATTTGTTCCCCTTGCCCCCCCTCAGGTATGCCACTGTCTTCCGCCTACAATTTGAAGACCACCCTACCATTGAGTATTTCACACTCAATGGGGTGTGAACAAAGCCATGGGGGGTACATGGCTAGGGGGGACAAAGCCATGCACTTCAGGTCATTCGTTGAATGGCAGTGCTCGAAGTGATTGTGAGCGCTTTGGGGGCAGGGAACCATTTATTGATTTAAATATGTTAACTACTATGTGAACGACTCATGTTGAAAAGTAGTATATAAATATTTCAATAATAGTAAGCGCTTTGAGGTTCCTATGTTGGTTGGCTTTCTCTTAAAATACACACATACATTGAAATGCACCTGCTGCTCTTCAGATAATTAAAGTGGTGTCTTTTAAAGAGAATTTATATAAGATGTTTTATAGATGGTATTTAACTCCAGAGAAAATAGTAAAAATGTATTCTGGGTCATTCAACAAGTGTTGGAAACGTAAAGAGATTGAGGGAACTATTTATCATATGTGGTGGACATGAGAAAAAGCAAAGAAATATTGGAAAATGATACATAAATTGTTACAAGAGATATTGAATTGTGTATTACCATTTAATCCGGAAATATTCCTCCTAAATGTGACATCAGAAATTAAAGAGCAATATAAGAAACACCTTAATGTACATATCATTACAGTGGCAAGAATATTGTATGCGCAAAAGTGGAAATCTACAGATGTTCCAACTAAAGAAAATTTAATAGATAAAATTTATGAAATAGCAGAAATGGAGGTTTTAACAGAAAGAATGAGAGAGATTTAGGTAGAGTAAGAAGATATTGGAAGCCTTTTTATGACTGGATAGATAACTTGAGTTTAACAATATTGACTGTTTTGATAAATCATTAATTATTATATTGATAAATATGGTAACTTTTGTATTGATGAGTATTTTTTTTAGTCATTGTTGATTTTTTTTTTTAATAATGCATGTTGTAATCTATGGCCAATACCCTTATGTGTAACCTGTGTAGTCCCAGCCCCAAGTCTAACCCATTTTCCTCACCTGTATCTGTAATAAATAAATAAACTTTGGAAAAAAAAATGAAATGCACCTGCTCTTTCACTCAGTTATTCAGTGATGGAAGTGATGGGTTATCTTGCTGTTAAAAAAAACATGGAAGCAGCCTGCATGGCTTCTACAATACATTCTGGATTGTGCTTTGAATTGCTGCCACTGCCCAGGTTGTCAACTGATCAGACATTGAGCACACCTCAGGACTAGGTGATAGAACTTCTGATCCCTTTGAGTCCCGGTCAGTGCTCAATTTGGCTGACCCCTGAGATTCTGCCCCTAATTTTACCCCCTTATTCCCACATCATTCTGCAGAATATAACCAAGCTATACTTAAAATAAAAAAACAAAACACTTAAATAATATGATTGTGAAACAGCACTTCAGTACATCATTTAGAAGTTATTGGAAATAATAAAGACATGGAGCAAAAAAAAAGTCCTGGACTTAAACTTATGTCAATTAATTATCTGTAACCAAATGATGCAAAAAGGAAGGGTGAGTAGAGTCAACTAGTGCTCATGGAATTAGCATCAGTGACTGAAGACCTTAAGACATAATTAGGGTGGCACAATTCTGTGACATTTAGCATTTGAATGCATAACATTCTTTTCATATTTTGATATGACAAAAACAAATACTATTCTGGGAGCAAACACATGCACGACAGTAATATCTGTCACTGTTAATTAAGCAAAACAACCCTGATTTTAAACGGAAACAGAATGGGTTTCTCTTGATAATATATCTCTGTGACTGTGTTAACTGCAAGTTAATTTCATGTTTTGTAGCATTAGAATTTGCAAATGGCATTTCCACAGTGTGATGACCCTGGTCAAATTATAAACATAATTGCCGTGATGGGGGATGATACTAGAAAAGAGAGGAGTCAGAAATGAATATAAAAGAAAAGTGTGAGTTGAAAGAAAGAAAGAAAGAAAGAAAGAAAGAAAGAAAGAAAGAAAGAAAGAAAGAAAGAAAGAAAGAAAGAAAGAAAGAAAGAAAGAAAGTCTCAAATCAAAGGGGAAACATATTGTTTGCAAAGAAAGTTGTATATCAGACACATCAAAGGTGATGCTGTATCCTATCACTCTGCTGTGGCTTGAGATACTGCTGACTGGACAATGGAAAGTGGTTCTCAAGGGTCATTTTAAGTGATACTGAAGAGAAAGAGACAGGCTGGCTGCAATTAGGTTAAGGTGCAACTCCTACAAGTAGGACCTAGCAGGTGCTTCACAAACAATACTGTTTGAATGGCCTATCAAAGTGGTGATTTGCCAGGAGGGAAACAAAGCTCTTGTAAAAGGCCAGGAACCTTCTTCCCTGGGAAATGTTTTGAAAATACTCATAATTTGATGCAATCTGTTGCACTCAAAAAGGAAAAGGTTTTCTCTTCAGATGTTTCTACAAAGGAGGTGCCTCTTCAAAAAAATAAAGTGTTCATGGCTAGGATGATTTTTTAGAGATACCAAACTCTGAAGATGAACCCCATTTGGGAATAGAAAATCCTTTTTCAACTTTGAAGGAGTCTCATACAAGTTAAAGTAATCTAGCTCAGGATTGCTGCACATGAATGTAACCTGACTATGGTCCAATTCAGATGATCATACAAATCAGGGGTACTTGCACCCTACAGCAGTGTTTCTCAAACTGTGGCTTAGGACCCACTAAGTGGGTCGTGAACCAATTTCAGGTGGTTCCGCATTCATTTCAATATTTTATATTAAATATATTAGACTTGATGCTCCCATGGTATGTGACTGCATTTGGGGAAATGTTACACATCTGTACTTTTAACAGGCTACTTTGTTTATGTTTTAGCAATGATAGTTAATGGGACTTAATCCTGTGTAAGTGTGGGTAGGATTGCAGCCCAGGATTGTTAAAATGTTTCCTGCTTGATGATGTCACTTCTGGTCATGATGTCACTTCTAGTGGGTCCTGACAGATTCTCATTCTAAAAAGTGGTCCAGGTGCTAAAAGTTTGAGAACCACTGCCCTAGGGAGTTTGTGAAGGGCATCCTGGGGTTCTGTGAGGTCCTCCTCCATTTTAAAAAAATGTTTCCTTGATATACATTTCTTTGACTAGATGGAGAAGATTGTTTTAAAATTTTTGCATTTTGTTTGAATTTGGCCTGACTACTGATGGTCCAATGAAAGCTAATAATATATTTTATTACAGGCCAGAATAGAAATTGTATTTGGCTTTTAGTCAGTATTTACAAATATCTATTTAAAAAATCTCTAAATAGCTGTACACACTGGATGTGAATCTGGATTTTTGACACTGCCTTCTCATTCAGGAGGAGAAAAGTGGTGACACTTTGGTTTCCATCTTAAGAACACTTTTTAAGAACAAATCACAGTTCCCTGTTACAAATGAACTTGGCAAACTGCAATCTGTTTGTTCACTAACTAGAGTTACACCTAACCAGGCTATCAAATCATGCTTTGTTCCAGGTTTAGTATTCTGGCTTGTTCTAACTCTAGTTAGTGAACAAACTGATTCATTGAGTTCACAGGTAGTGTGGAACTGCAATTTGCTCTTAAAAAATGAAAGCAAACACATTTACACACAAAGAAGAGTTTTCATGGAATACAACAGTTTCCAACAGCTTCATTTGACTCTTGCTGGTTAATATAGAAGTCCCCATGCCCAAAGGGGCTAAACAATTCTAGTATGGAAGAATTCTCATTACATTTCAGTTAAGATTTTTCACATGAATTTTTATAGCATTCAATTAATTCCGGCTTAACGCTGTTCCCCATCTCACTGCCAAATTCAGTCCTTTTATGTTGATATGTGCCACACAAGCTATTTTCTGAAGCAGTGTGTTCATACATATCTTATCCTGATTTTAAAATATGCCCTTTGTAGGAGAGATGAAAACTGAGCTGTCACGCTTTGTGCACTGGGATACATTTTAAAGATTTTTCCAAGGAACTATATTTTTTTTTTGTACTACTGTCCCTGTTATTTGCTATCTATGAGATGAGCTTCTCCACAAACATGAACAGTCACGTTTGTGCTGCCATTCGTAAACTAAAGAGGTGGAAGATGCTTTGGTACATCCATTCCACCACTTTGTGAAATTTCTCCAAGCATTGTCCCTATACTTCCAAGTCTATCTTGGCAACTTGGAGGCACTGAAGTTTCATTTTTCAATGAAAAATGAAATTATAAGAATGCTGAAACCTCCTCTGATCCCGATTGCTATGTTTATCCAATGGGATCATACAATTATGGAAACACAAACCATTTCAAATGATCAAATTACTCTAGCAACTCTAGATCAAATTACTCTAGCAAATTAACAAGCAACCTGCTTCTATGGAAAGTGACCACACTCGTGGGATTGTGATTGAAAAAGTTCTTGAGAAATTTCTGAAGTTCACAACTGGTGGCTTCCTCCTGACACAAATTCTCGGAAGATAGTTTTGTGTTTTATAGAAGGACTGAGAAATTAAGAAGTGATGAAGTGGTAAAGTGAAAAAAAATTAGTAAGAGTGATCTGAGCATCTTTTGTCTTCCACTTTGCATTTAATTGGGTAATATCCAAAGGAGGAACTTGTGGATCTCTCTTTGCACATGAATGTGGGAAGTACTAAGACAGATGTGCTACATTCATGTAGCTACTTCAGCACTACCCACAACATGTGCATCCATGCAGAGATGGCTGACAAAAATGTTGGCCCTGGTTTTCTCAACACTTGCATTTTGACGATGTCAGTGTAAACCAGGTTGTAAAAGTACTGTCTCTCTGATGGAGATTACACTGTAGTTTTATAGTCTTGTAAATGTTTCCAGTACGAAAGTTTGTTGCGTTCTTTTGTTCTGGTTTTTATTGTGATGAAGAAATAAATGAGAAAAGTGGATATGGAGGGAGAACTGAAGCAGTCTGCAAGAAACTTGTGTGCAAAATATTAGGGGTAAAAGAATCTACTCAATCATAAAGTATGGTGACGTTTGAGTTAATTAATACTGAAATGCTATCTCTTCAAATCCACACAAATCTCTCCCAATGGCAAAAAAAAAAAATACAGCCTAAGTAAAATAATACAGTTTAGAAATACATTGCTAATAATGCCACAGACATCTGAGACAGTGTGGTTAAAAATATTATGTGAATAGATTAGACCCTTCATAACTCGCCTTCCTGGAAAGCTCATTGCCTATGATTTTCTGACTCTTTACTGCACAGATCTAGCAGGAACAGAAGTGAGAAACACAATAGGATTTTTTTTAACAAGTTGAACTTGTGGATAATCACAACAGAGCAAAGCTAGAAGCTGAAACAGTTATTCCTATAAGAACAATGTGCAAACTGTTTTAATTATTTTGAACATTGGAAAGGTTTCTGCATAAACTATTTTAGTTATTTCTTTGCAAGCACACACTAGATTATTAACGGAAAAGAGAAAGTAGTGGATCAAACTTCAAATCAGGGGTCAGGCTCAAAGATAGAAAACCCATCAGGATTACTGTTTAGGCTGACAAGAATATTTGAAAAGGAAGCTGCTGAAATTTCAGATCCCAGGTGGCATCACAGGGATTGGCAGATGGCGTACTTGCCAAAGGCCCATTCCCTTCGGAATGGTCAATTCCTGAAGCTCACAACATCTCAGAATCTGATGGTGGTGATGGCATGAGTTAGCTGAAGGACTCACACTGCTGCTGCTGGGCACCTGCCACATCAACAAATGAGAGTGCCCCCCCCCAGGGCCTGGTATCATTGAGGCAGAGAGACCCCAATGTTCCCATTGGCCTATGGGGAGGTTAGTAGATGGAGATGCCATGCAAGTCACTTGACCAAGAAGCAGCTCTCTTCATGGGCCATTGGATTTTCTCCTTTGGGATTTTAGCCCAATGTACCATGGGAAGGGCAAGAGAAAGAGCTGACACTAAGTTGCACAGCCAAGAGATCTCTTAGCTGCTAGGCATGAATAGGCGTGCATGCACTCTTATCGCTTTTGACATGCTGGAGTCGGGATTGGTCTGGACCTCAGAAAAACTTTTCAAAAAAAACAACAAGATATCAGAAGGAGCAGCTTCAAAAACTACTTTGCCTATATTTTGACGTACATGTAGAAGAGCTAGGGTTCTAGTGTGTCTCATGTAGATTTGTCCATGCACTAAGTTCATATTGAACTGGATGAAACCCACTGCATTTTGTTATCATATTTAGCAACGGGAGTAGCTGTGATAAAACCCCAGAGAGCTGCTTATAGTTTTACCTAATAGCCATTTCACACATTACATAGGCCAACGTAACGTGTGACTACCTCCCTAAGTGTATTCCAGTGGTTCTCACACATTTAGCACTGGGACCCACTTTTTAGAATGAGAATCTATCAGGACCCACCGGAAGTGATATCATGACAAGAAGTGACATCATCAAGCAGGGAAATTGTTAACAATCCTAGGCTGCAATCCTACCCACACGTACCCAGGAGTCAGTCCCATTTAACATCATTGTTAAAAGAATATACACAGTAGCTTGTTAAAAGTACAGTCTGTAACATTTCCCCAAATGCAGTCACACACCAGGGTAACATCGAGTTGACTATATTAAAAATAAAATATTGAAATGAATAGGGACCCACCTGAAATTGGCTTGCAACCCACCTAGTGGGTCCCGACCCACAGTTTGAGAAACACTGGTCTATTCATACAATAGTTGTGCTTTCAAAAGCGTTTTTACATTAGTATAAGAACCAATTTTTAATCAGTTTTAAGAGTACAGTTAAATAGATCCTGGGTGCCTGATCTGTAAAACATACATAATATGCCAAATGCTGCCCACTTTACTTGGTGATGCTCCAGCCACTGTCTCCAATGCTGCTCCTTCCACTCCCTGACTTTGAAAAAGTAGAGGGAATTAAATAGAAGAGGAAGTGCGGAGGAATAGAGAGTAGTCAGCTAGAGTATCGGAGACTTCTTTTTTCTTCCAAGCCTCTTATTTCACTCTGTTCCCTCTACCTTTTCAAATCTAGGGAGTAGGACCAGGAGGGTCAAAAGAGGCAGACGGAGGCAGTTCCCTCTCCACCACCCACTACCTCAGTTGCCCACTCACAGACAGGCCAGCTCTGACAAGACATAATGTTCAGAGGGTCCGAAACTATTGGACCAACATGAGTTATTGTCAAAGTGGATTTGGAAAGTCTGCATCAGTATTCTAACAGAACGTTAAGGTTCCTGCTTAATTTCTGTTAATTGACTGTACAGACCTTACAATGAACCAATTTCCTGCGTCTATCCCATATTTAAATGTCAGTTCACATAACAAATAGCAATAATTGGTTTTAAAGGCTAACCATTTGCAATGAAACATGCTGCATATTCGTCACGCATTTATCCAAGCGGAAAAGTGAATTTATGCAAAAATCAATTTTTGTATATGTTTGCTATGTTTGCACATGGCTAGCTCAGGCAAAATCATTTCATTTAAATGTCAGGAGTCTGCCATCATCACCTTTTCCCAGTTCTTTTTATGGCTCTAAAGATCCCAAGTTAATGCTCTACGTTTACCGAGAAGATCAAAACCAAACATCAATATTGCATACTTGCACTTACTGTGCATGAAACATTTAAAAGGAAAAGTAGAGCCTATGAGGTGTTTTAAAACCAATCAATAATGAAATGGGAATTTTAAGAGAACAGTTGACAATCCTAATAACTCATGGGTTGTTTATATAAGGGTTGCATTAAACATATTTATTGTTTAGCATCTCTTTGATCATTAGTGCTTTACCACCACAATTATTTATTATTGCAACTTTCAACATCAGTGCGGCTGAGAAGGGCTACTCATCGATACATTCATAATCCTCAAGCCACTTATTTTAGACTGGCTACTTTTAACTGGTAATACTTCATTTTCATGTGAGGCCTACCTTCTAGAGTTTCTGCTACCCTGACTATAGAAAGTCTATCAGGAGTAGTCCAGAACTGCTGCTTTTCTCAGAACGTGATGGCACAGCACAGAGAACACAGTGGTTCTCATGGGCTTGGGAGCACTGTAGAAAATGTCAACAGGAGACAATACATGGGAAATGGTAAGCTAGCACAACAGGGGCACTGTCACAAATTCTATATAACTGTCCCCCTGCAACGGCATTTTCTATTTGACTTAGAGTAGAGATTCAGGATCTTGTCCTTATCCAGTTCAAATCACTATGTAAGGTCAAATTTTGCAAAGAGGAATGCAACAGTATCCAATCTCAATTACTATGCTAGTGTTTAGCATCATTGTTTGGTGTTCAAGAGCAGCATTATTCCAAATATAATATCTCCCCCTTGCAGAGTTATTATGATTATGTATTAAGCACTTACGGGGGGTGGGGGGAGCATTTGGCACAGAAGAATTACATTCATTCTAAGGAAGAAGTAAAGCCAGCAGAGGAAATCACTGCAGCCTCCATGTTTTGTGTTCCTCCAGATGACAGAAAAACAACAAAGTAGATGAGGAAACCAAGCAAAGAAAAAAAAATGGAGCACGGAGCTCAAAAAACTGTGGCTGTGATTGGGAGAGCAGGATGCCCTTCAAGGGAGGAGGAGGAGGACTAGTTGTTGGACTGGGTTTGCCTCCAGGAAGTAGGAGGGGCATTCCCAAAGGGTCAAGGAATGCCACCTTCCTCTACCAGAGAAGTAACAATTCACAGTTCACTGGAAGTGAAACAATGTGGGCTTGACCTGCTGATGGGACATGGTGAAGTGGCCCCCATCAGATGGTAGACTGATAGCAGATTATTAGTGCAGGTAGTGATCCATGTCTGCTTGCTATGTGCCTGCTGCTGGAAAGGCCATATCTGGAGGTAGTCATGCAGGCCACCTGTCCAGCCCCCTTACACAGTTCACCCTGTTGGTCTTCCCATTCAACAGCTGCTGCTTCTCCTTCTCCTTTTCTCTGCCCCTTATATTTGCTCTGCCATTTGAAAAGAAAATAAGAAAAACAGTGGGAGAGTGGAAGAGGCAATGTGTGGAGGAGAGAACAGGGCCAGGAAGCAGTGAGAAAGCTCACTGAGAGCGAGCCAGAAGAGGATCACAGCAAAAGCAGCTGTCTTCTCCTTCCAATTTTGCTGGAGGAAGAAGGGAAGGAGGAAGGAAAGGCAACATGGGAGCAGATCACCTCTCTGAGCCCACGTGGCTGTGTATGAAAGCACCAAGTGGAAAGGGAGAGACAATCATGAACCCACTAGGGTCTGCTCTCTCATTTGCATCCCTTTCCTAAGCTCCCCTTGGCAAGCATGCTCCATGTTCCATGCCATGGAGGGTTCCCAGGATGCTTCATTCCTCCTGTTCATTCAAAACAGAAGCTGTTTGGAAAATGGAGGCTCCACACCAAAAGAAAGTCAAGGGAAGAGAAGAGAAGGGGATTGTGGTGGCAGGTGCGCCCCCTCCTCCTATGTACCAGGGTGTAGGTATACACGCGTATGGGTGCTTGCTCACAGGGGGTGGCAAAAGTGGGGAAATTTCAGCATTGGGGAGGCACAGACTGCTCTTAGGAGAGAGGTTGGCTAGAGAGTCAGAAGATAATCTAGAGACCACCACTCTGTTTCTCTTCCACATACTTTCTCTTCAAGATCCCTTCTGTCTTTTCCAAATGGCAAGGATGTAGCAAGAAACAGATGACAACAACATGATGGAGGAGACAGGCCTGGTAGAGACGAAAGGGTGTGTGAGGTTATGCAAAGTATATCTGTGCTCAGACACAGGAGGAGCTTGGGACAACCTCAGACAACGTGCTGGAGAATGCACTTGTCTACTACCCCACTCATATGTGACCCATGCCTCTCAGCCACCTACTCTGGAAAGTGATTTAATTAAGAACACATCAGGAAGTACTTCTAGCATTGAACCATGCCGCTAAAAGTTAGGAACAACTGACCTACTTTGCGATGTGGAAGATGTGCTTTCAAACATGCAGGTCCATCGAACCAAGATTTTCAAAGTGCTTCGATTGTCCACAGAACTTACTTCACTGAGCAGCATTGAAAACACACATAATTAAATAGAATTGTAGAAGTATTACACAAACAACGGGGACAATATTGTACAGTTCTCTTTACATGGGAATTTGCTATCTGAGAATTATAAAAAAAACAAAAAACAAAAAAAAAAAACATTTCCTGACAGTATATACAAAGTTACTTGGAGTATCAGGTCATTACGGAAAAGGGAGACATCTGTGCATATCCCATATTTCCCATCATGATCCTGATTTAGATCAGGCATGTCAAACATAAGGCCTGGGGGCCAGATGCAGACCTCAGAAGCATTTTATCCAGCCCTCAGGCACTCAGCTGCTGAGTAGTGCTCAGGTGCTACTGCTGTACTGGTAGCCCACATGAAAATTGGGCTCTCCCATATCTTGAAATATGAACAAGATTTGTGTATTTTCTCTTCTGTCATTTGCAGCTAATGAGTTCCTAAGTGAGAAAAAGTGCTTATTTTTGGTTTTGACCAGTTTAATGATATCCCTGTCTAATGACATAACTTCTGGTCCTCAGCAGATATCATGAATGCTGTTCTGCCCTCAGTATGAAACGAGTTTGCCACCCCGATTTAGATTGTATACATCTGCTCCATGACTGCTGTCCAGAGAGGGATGCTTCTATTGTAGCAAATAGACTTTTCTAGAAGGGCTAATAGCAGCCACAGGAGGCAATCCAGATTGCCTGCATTGGGTCCACAGTGGAGAAAAGGTTAAATTCTCTCTTGTTTCATGTGATTTGTCCTTTTGTCAATAACTGTGGTAGAAAAAGAGACCAGCATAAAAAAAAGAACCTACTAGCATGCAAATATGGTTGGCAAAAGATTGATGCTTGTTTCAAAAACAAGTCATACTTTGAGTGTTTCCGTTTTAACACACAGTGAAAGAATCTGATTTCTAGGTGATTCAAGAGACCTATTTGTAAGTCTTCATAACAGCTCTCAAGATACAGCCAATAAAAGATGCATTCTACTTTCATAACGTGCAAGATTGCAGAAAACGATGTTTCGTTCATAGCGTAGACCTTCCAAAGCCTCTCAATGCCTGAGAAGTAATCAGCTGTCACAATCAAAGCTTTTTAGTCAAGTATATTGTACGTATGTGTGGAAGTGATGGACAAGCTCAAATATAGCTGCTGGCAACTATCGTTGCTATATACTGCTTGACTGAGTTACCTGGATGCAATGGAAAGAGAGACAATTTGTTCTATAACTAAGAGTTTCCATCTGGTCTTTGTTCCAAAAGGGTGCACTTTCAAAGGCTAACCTTTAGATTGTAGATGAAACAGTGTCAATGGATTGAGAGGTAGGGTAAAAAGCAGCCCATCAGACATCAATCAACGATATGTGACACAATGCTGTACAGAGATTTTCAACACTGGTACAGTCAGGACTATGGGCAGCCCAATCCTAACTTGCTCAGGAACAGGGAGGCCGGCTGGCCTGCCCTGTATTCAATGCGAAGTTGGGGTCAAAAGCGGCACAGCCCAGGGCAAGGGGAATCATTTCCCCTTACCCCAGGTAAAGTCACAGCAGCCAGAAGCCCCAGTGGGGCTACTTAGATCTGTACCACCTAAAGTGATGGCGCAGATCCAAGCAGCCTAGAACTGCCTCTGTCTGCCCAGGAATCAGGATAGTATCAGGCATAAATGCCAGATCCTGTACTCGCCCCCTCACCTGTCACCTGCCCTCCCCTCACCCTGAAACACCTCCTCCCTGCCCACCCCCTGAGACCCCCACGTCAGCCTAGTTCAGTCTGTGCGAGCTTACTGTTGGGCTGGGATTGGGCCAGTGTCCAGAGGCCAGCACACGTCTATTCACCAGCCTCCTTGCTCCTAAGTCGGTGCAGGATTTGCACCGTCAGGATTGTACCCTTTGTTGTTTTTAATGAATATTTTGTACTGTTGCCAACACTGTTCATTCACCTGCCCATGTGTATTCCTTGCTGGTTCCTCACTCCAAGTCATTCCCACATCCTTGAGATGCCTCTGTCAGAATTTCACGTCTGGTTTTGTTTCAGCTCTCTTTCCACTTGTGCAGTAACCTCCTATTTCCTGGTCCAGTTTGATATTAACAGTCATTAGAGTTGATTGTTTCACAATGCAACAACAACATAAAACTATGATAAGATCGAGCAGGATGAAAATCTGGATTCCCTTCAAGGGAGCATCATTCACAGTCATTGCAATAGATAGATTCTTCGCACAGCTGCCAAATTTGTTTCCACCAGTTTATTTCTGGAATAAACATTTGTTCCCACCACAAATGTGATCACATTCTTAGTAACTTATTAGTCTGGATCACCCACACAAAAAAAGAACTTTAGACTAGAAATGGGAGGAAAATTCAAGGGATGGGTGCCCAACCAAATCAGCATCTTTGTTGGAATGTGGGCAGGCAGATCTGGGATGGGCACAGCCCACCTTCAGCAGGCAACAATCAAAGACTACTACTTTCATACTACTACTCAAAGAACTCCCTCTCCCTTCACAGTCAAAAATCTTTCCTTGGGGAAACAGGAAATGGTAGGAAGTGGCAGCACTAAATGTAAAGTGATATGATAGTAAAGAAAACCCATTGTAAAGTGGTGGTGCATTGTGATAACATTTTAATTGCAAAATGTCTTCCTTTAGGCTGACTTAGACTAGGCATAATTGTTTAGAGAAGTGTTTCTCAAATTGTGGGTCGGGACCCACTAGATGGGTCATGAGCCAATTTTAGGTGGGTCCCCATTCATTTCAATATTTTATTTTAACAGATTTGATGATGCTATGGTATGTGACTACACTTGGGCAAATGTTATAGACCTTTACTTTTAACAAGCTACTCTGTATATTCTTTTAACAATGATAGTAAATGGAACTTACTCCAGAAAAGTGTGAGTAGGATTGCAGCCTAGGATTGTTAAAAATTTTCCTGCTTAATGATGTCACTTCCAGACATGACATCACTTCTGGTGGCTCCTGATAGATTCTCATTCTAAAAGTGGGTCCCAGAGCTGTGTGAGAACCACTGGTTTAGAGCTTATCCGTGATAAGAAGTGGGCCAGCATCTAACCCTCTGGCCCAGACAGTTTCTCCTGTAGGTTTGTCAGACATACATGCATTGGACACAGCTTTTGCACAGTGCCTGCATACATAAAATTAACAGTATATAGACCTTCTTCATATAATATACCACTGTACAGGTTGAGTCTCATTATTTGCGTGGGTTCTGTTCCCAGAACTCATGCGGATGGCAAAAATCGCACTATAGCAAATCAATTTTAAAAACAAAGTCCCATTGCTCAGGTGATTTAAAAGCAGCCTTGCTGGCCTTTGTGATGTTAAGATAAATAGTCACTAAGACAACAACCCAACAATCAGTCTGTCTCCAGGCCCTTAGAAAGGATTATCTCTCTTTTATGTGTTCAGGGAGAAGGGAGGGGGACCCTTGGAGAGAGAATGATTGATGGATTGTCAGCTGGCTGCCCTCTCTCTCTACTATTGTAAAGGACTGTTTTCCTTTAATTTAAAGGACCCTTCTCATCATGTTGAGATAAAAATCTCTACAACAGTAAAAAAAAAAAAAAAAAAGCATTTTAAAGGGGTGCATTTTCCCCCTTCTCCAGGGATCAGCACATTCCTTCTCATTTGCAGTGACCATTCATGTTCAGTCAAATCCGTGTATAAAAAATCCATGTGTAACAAGGTTGCACCTGTATATTGTTAACCTTCAAATCTAGAAGGGCTTAGGTCACAGGTTACAAAAGTGTGCGCCACACTACACCTTAGGGCGTCACAGCATGCTCACAGAGGCACCACGGGATGCACCTGGTGGCCCCTCCTACTTGTCCCCCAGGGAGTCGCCATCTTGAATTTCGCAAGATTTTGTGAGATCCAAATTGGCAGCACCCGGATCTCATAAGATTTCATGAGATTCAAGACAGTGGTACCTAGCTGAGCTGGGAAGAAGAGGCTGTGAGGGTATCATCAGCTTGGTAGGTTTGGGCACCACCACCCAGACCTATAGTCATTCCAGGCAAACTTATTCAAGACATGAATGTTCTGGCAAAAGTCCGGCCAGACCTGAAGGTACCCCCAATAGGTGGGGTCCCTTCCTCCGCTATTCAAAATCTCCTAGTATAGAATCCCTTCCAACTTGAAGTTCAGATGTTGAAATGAACATTAAGCTTGGAAATTAACAAGTTCAAGGGGAACTACTTCCTAGAAAGCAAAATAAAATGTTCATCTTGTGTGTTGGCTGAATAATGAAGAGTATGTAAAAGATAAACTGTATCCAAAAAAACAGATTTTGTATAAGGATACTAACAAGATGGTGGAGGTACTTCTAAAAGTATTTCACACTGAGAGGCTATGTTTGCATTTTGTGTATTTACTTCATTGTATATTAACTTCCATTTTTAAATTTTATTTTAAAGATTACCCATCCCACATCAAAGGTGAAAAAGTCAATTAGTGCAGGGTCAAACAACTCAAATTAAATTACTCTCAGTCTGCTGCCATCCATTTCAAATATGCTTCTCAAGCTGTTCCTAAGGAATAAGGTGGCTGCTTGGAAAAAAAAAATACACTTTTCCACATATAGACTTCTGAATATGTGCACTAGCAGGGACTCAATGCTTTTTCTTAATTACTCGTACTTATGTAAAAACTCCTAGCTACCAGGAATATGGACTTCCCCCTGCAGGATAAAAAGCACACTCCAGTGGCACAGTTGCAGAATTTTGATACGATTGGGCTACCCATATTACTGCTATCCATTAAAAAAAAAAAATCCCAATTGTGCATGCTTCCTTTCAGTGACTGGTCATATGACTGGAAATACTCTAATTAGTCAAGCTTGTCAACAAGGGTGGTCGAGTTCTCTAATCATAATGCAGATGCCGTAAACGTCACCTTCAGATTATGATTTAGCCTTTTGACTAGTTGCCAAATTCAGTCATAAGATTTCAGCATGGATACATTGCTTCCTGGATTTACAAATGAGAGAAAATACTGCATGACCTTGATCTCAAGGCATGAGGCACATGTCAAGTTTCAGAGAAGTAACAAGGAATATCTGTAGATGGTGAGTATTTCTTCCTGATCTTGCAAAAGCAAACTGCCAAAATGCAAAACATATTTTTCCTCTCATTGTAAGGATAAGCAGCATTCTCAGAAATACATTTATTGATTCTGTCTTCGATCATTATTCAGTTTGTGTCCTGTGCTATAATAAAACGAAAATCAAAACCTAGGCTGTTCACACTTCTTAGTGATAGCTGAGTCAACATTGACCAGTGCTGTAGTTCTCTATTAATCAACAGGACCACACCTATTATACAAACATCTATCCACAGTCTCATCTATCACAAGTATGGGATAAATGTCTTGTCTGTCACGATGCTAGGCTATTATTGAGCAAATGTATAAGATCCAAGACCTCCCAATGCCAAGGTCCCAGCCCTCTTCTGTAGCATTTTTCTCTTCCTTTTATATTTCAGGGAGCAAGAAGAAAAGCAGCAAGAGGAGACAGTATCCCTCTTCCCAGCCTTGATTCACCTAGGATCTGCACCAGCTATATAGGTGGCACAGGTCTGAGTATACCCAGAGGACGGCGACAAAGGAACTAATGTTCCTTTACCTTAAGGAGACTGCCAGGGCCTGAAACTCCATTGTGGAATGCAGTGGGCACCCTGCTGATGTGGCTGTATTGATGCATGGGAGGTTTGGTAGGGCATTACTGTTCATCTCTCTTGGTCCTGGGAAGATCCTGTCTTTACATGACCAAAGGTTGTATAGCTTGAATTGTTCACTAACCCTATGGTAAGAGGAACAAGGGAGGCAGTCAAAGAAGGAAAGTGGTGGGAATGCGTGAGCCTAAGAACCATGCTGAATTTCTCCTTAGGGAGATTCATGATGGGGAAAGTAGCATCCAAACAGGCCCTTACTTTTTTCATTTTTCTTTGTTCAGACAAGACACAAAACATGTCTGTTGAACAAATTTTGCCTCTCAAGAGATGATTCCGTTCAGGTTGAGGGATATAGGTATGCCCTGCTTTGATCATGTTGAATCCTATCCCTCAGATGATGTAGTTGCCAAGAACTTGTGGCTGCAATATAATATATACTTAGCTGAGAGTCAGTTCTATTGAATTCAGTTGGGCTAATTTCTGAGCAAACCTGTGTAAGATTGCACTGTAAGAGTTGTTAGGGGCTTTAAGAGGTTCTTATGGCGAAAGGCAGGATTCAGAGAGAGTATGCATCTGCACTGTACATTTGTGAGAGCAGTGTGATCCAAGAGTACCCTGAGTAGATTTCAAGAAATACTGAGGTTTGCCATACAACGTCAGTAGCAGTGAAAGACTAGGACTGAATAGAAATTGAAGGATACAGTTCATTAATATTTGCTCTCATTGGGGGATCTGTTTCCCTGGCAGATATCCTTCAGCACTTTTTTTTTTTCTTTCATCGCGGACAATGAAGAAAGAGAGAAAGCCATACCAACATAAGATCTGGCCTTAGCAGAAGTTCTTGCAATTCTTTCATGACAAGATAAGGACATGGTCCAAACAGGTAAGGTCAAGACCAGAACACAGAGATCGTTAAGTATAAAGGCAGGGATATAGGCAAGGCCGAGTCGAATTATGGAGAACACAGTGAGGCAAGGCAAAGCAACGAGGCAGGAGTGTGCTGTTACACAAACTAATGGGCCAGCTAAGAGGTCAAGACTTTACAGATCAGTGTGAGTCAGCATTGGTCTGTAGGGCAAGAGTTCTCAAACTTCTCGGAAGTAAAACTCCCAAGCTAAGTTTGTGCGGGTGCAGGGAAAAAGGCAGCAGCGTGATCCCCAGGATTGCGCTGCTGTGGGAGCAGGGGGGCTTTTTAACCCTACCTTATCTGCTGTAGGAGTCTGGGGGTGCAGGGAGCCATGCGCAGCTCTTTGTAGAGTTCCCTGTGGCTTGTAGAAAATGAAAATAAACATTGCGACTCACTTTTGGTTTCACGATCACAACCTGGAAATGGGTTATGATCGCTATTTGCACTGTCTACAAGCTGCAGGGAGTCCTGCAGAGGGCCCCGTGGGGCTCCCCAAATTCCCTGACTCTGGCAGCAGGTAAGGTAAGATTTAAAAAAACAAAGCCCTGACCCAGAACTGGTACGATACTGGGATTGTTTTGCTGCCTTCCCCTGACCCTGAAAGGGGCAGAGGCTATGGTCCTCAGGCTGGGGCATCCCGACGCCCCAGTTTGAGAACCACTGCTGTAGGGTCAGGTGACAATTACTGCAGCCTAGTAAATGCCTCTGCACTGCAATGTTTAGCCCAGTGATTTTCAATGTTTTTCTTCTCAGGGCACTCTGACTTCTTTGGTCTTCTCTTCTTGTGATGTGGCTTCTGGGTTTTGTGGTTCTGCTTGGATGGCAACTGTCTGTAGTAATGAATTGTCTGTTTTCGCCAGCTTAACTCAGCTCAATTGCCAGCTCAGCTCAGCTGGCAGAGGCAGACAACTTGTTACTACAAACAGCTACCCTAGAAACAGAACTGCAGAACCTGGAAGAGTTTTTTCAGCCATTTTCAACCGCTGTGCTCCAAACTCCCTCACAGCACATCTGTGGATCTATCGCAGCACCCTGGTTAAAAATTGCTGGTTTGGGGCCCAATCCTATGGTCTGCACCACGCCTCCGCGGCGCAGATCACAGTTGCAAACATGCCATGAGGCACGTTTGTAACGCTTACCGTTGGGCTCCCGCCTAAGGTGGCTCAGCTCCAGCCGGCGCTGAGCCACCGCCTGGCGGGCGCCTGCGTTCTGCAGCTCCTGCGACCGCCGGGCTGCAGAATGGCAAACGGGGTGGGGGTGGGGGCGTTCCGGGGAGGGGGGAGGCTGGCGTGATATGGGGAGGGGGCGCGGAGGCCAGCGTGCTGCGGGCAGGGGGGGCATGCCAGAGGCGTGCCTGGGGGCGGGCGGAAGGAGGATCTGCGGAGCGCTGCTCTGTAGGATCCTAGGTGCTTGTAGAGGCTGCGTGCCTTACATGAGCGCCTTTACTTTAGCGGCATCCTTTGGGCACCACTAAAGAGAGTAGCCACATTGTGGGGCTGCCTCCCTTATCCAGGGGAAGGGGACGAACGTCCCCTACTCCCAAGGTGCCTCCCATGGTAGCGTGGGAGGCACTGGATTGGGCGGCAGCCCTCGTGGTGCTGCCGAGCGGGGGTGCCCCGGGCAGCTCAGGATTGGACTGCCCGTTAGGATTGGGCTGTTAGTCAGTTATGTCTGCAAGGAAGGCAGAGCATCAGGGAGCAAGAGGTAAGATGCCCTTTACCTCCTGTTCCAACTGCTGACTGCCCTGGTTTGAGAGGGCATCATGCCCAACACTTTCAAACAACCTGCAGCAACATCACCTCCATACTGGCATTCACAAGATATTTGCAGTGACAAACTTTACATCTTCAACACCATTATTATTTCTGTTTGGGGGGGAAAAAAAAAAAACAGCCCTTCTTTAGTGCTGCCAACACCCAGCAAATAAGGTCTTAATATATGATGACATCATTGAGGTCAAGTGAAGTTATTGCAGAATGAGGGCAGAGGTTTCAGAAGAGGCAATGCCCTTACCTGGATTTAGCACAGTTTTACACAGCCAGATCTGATTCGTTCTATAATGACATTACTAGGAGAACTATTTTTCAACCAAAAATTGTGCCAAAGTGACAGCTGACTGGGGCTGTGCACAACAGCGAACAAGACCTGGATTTCTTCAGAAAAAAGTTCCTTTTTTTTCACTGAAAATGTTAACTGGAAAACTATATTTAAAAGCAAATTGATTTTTCAATTGCAGATTCAAAATCTCTATTGGCTTAGAGATGACAAATCATAAAGCTCACAAAGTAATTTTCAGTCATGTTTGATTCTGGACTTACTTCCTTTAGATGACAGTAAAGGCACTAATTAACTACAGTGCTGGGGAAAAAAAATCGCCTACTAGGAAAATGCTAATGAAACAATACTGATAATTAATCATGCCAGTATCACACTCCTGTCTTGTCTGCATATTTAAACATAATTTAATTGCCTAAGACTTTAGAAAGGCAATATAAAGGGGAGCTGAATTCCTAAAGGTTCTGCATTCCAAAAACATGAATTAAAATACAATTTTATGTTCTATTTGTTTAGTAGATGTATCACTTGTCTAGAAATCACTGTGTCCGAATACTTTTTTTCCCCCCAGAGCATCATTTTTCATGATGCATCATCCTATTGCAAAAGTTCTCAAACACTGTGTCACTGAGGCTCTCCATAAGGAAGAATCCAAACCAAACCAAGTTTTGTTAAAGTCAACAGTGCTATACACAAGTTATGTATCCTATCCTGTCTCAGACTGATGGAAGGGAGGACATTTTCATAATATTTTGATGCACACGGGGCAGGACAAGCTCTTTGAGTGCTTGAAATGTCGTGTCAAATAGATGGTCTTGTGTGCCCCCCCCCGTGAACTGACCACTGACAGTGTACAAAACCAGAAGAGCTTCTGCCCTCTCCTGTTCCTGCTCTGATTTGAAAAGGCAATGGAGGAGGGAGCAAAGAGGAAGTGGGGGAGACGAGAGTGGTGAGCATTTCCCCATCACTCTCCTTCTATTCCACATTTCTTCTACCTTCCTTTTTAAATCCCTGAGAGAAGCTGCAGGAGTGGTGGGCAGGTCGTGCAGGGCCTCGCATGCTACTAAACAAGCAGTGGTAGGCAGGCAGGAAGATACTATTGCTGGTGGAAGTAGACAGGTGGAGTAGCAGCAGTTGTATTGCGAGGCCCCAGTGGCAGCTGGGGTTGGGTGACATCACAGGGCAGTATGGCACCCTTCACCACATCTGCGCTGTTATCTCCCTCCCCAGAGCATGTGTGGCCGTCACCTCTGAAAACAGTTCTTCGAGGGCAGCTGGAAGGGCTGATTTGGCATGTCTAAGATGAGCGCTGTCACTCCCCACACAGTAGAGAAGGTGGAAACCAGAACTCCTCTGCAGGGGGGGCCTTGTACCCCCCAGCCCCGCATTAGCTATGCCACTGAGCGATAGCGGTGCTCATCACACCCAGCCACTGATTTTATAGCCCTTATTGCATAAAAGGGAACTGGAGGATTTTCATTTTGTGCTACCGACAGGGAGTACAGAAACAGGGGAAATGTAGTTAAATGAACACAGAATAGTTTTTTGTGTGTATTTGGAAAATGGCAGATATGTCATGTGAGGTGCCAAAAAGACATAGGCAAAAAAGAAAAAAACAAAAACCAGACTGTGGAAAGTTTCAGAGATATTTACTCCAAGATTATGAGAGATTAGGGTTGAACAGATAATATAATGAGGATGTCACGGCGAGTGTCTACTCTGGACTACATGCCATGATAGTGCCTTGAAAAGAAAGCCCCTCTTCACTTTTACATCTGCAGCCCTTGATATGTGCACTGAGGCCAAAGCTTACTTCCAGACACAAGCCCTTTGCTGTTAGGTTATTTGTGACCATTACAAGGATACCCCAAAATCCTCACCAATTTTTGTTTTGTTTTTTAAAAGCACGACTAAAAGTTTACTCTGGTTCATGAATATCCTTCCATGACTGATTTACATTCTCAAGGGCCTCCCTTTACATATTCCCCATGAAACACTTTCCAAATTTCTTAGAACACTGGTACTCAAACTGTGGGTTGCAACCCACCAGCTCATGTAAAGGTCCCCTGGTCCCTTTAAGGGGCAGGGGAAGGGGAGGGGCAGCAACATGATCCCCAGGATTGCGTCACTAAGGGGGGGTAAAGGAGGGTGCTTTTACTCACTGTGGGCTCTGCAGGCTGCAGGAGGTGCAGGGAGCCCCACATAGCCCTCCCGCAGGGCTCTCCAATGCTTAGAATGTTGAAAAAAGCGATTGGAAACCACTTCCAGTTTCATGATTGCAATCAGGAAGTGATTTGTGATAGCTTTTTTCACCACTCTAAGCATTGGGAAGCCCTGAAGGGGGCTGTGCAGGGCTCCTCACATCTCCTGGAGCCTGCAGCAGCCCACAATGAGTAAATGCACCCCCCCTTCGCGACTTGATCCTGGGGATCACTTTGTTGCCTTCGCCCCATCCCCTGCAAAGACTTACCTTGGGAGTAAAACTTCCAAGAAGTTTGAGAACCACTGTCTTAGAATGTATCACCAGCTTTGGCAACTGGACATTTACGTGGAAATTGGACAAACACACACAAGTATGTTTGCATGACTCTTCAGTCTTAATAACTGAACTCTTGCTACTCTCATGTCAGACCATCAGAATCTATCAATGGAATTTGTGATGTATGAATGGTTCTTGCCCCACCCCTTTGATTTTGTCCTCTCGTTTTTTCCCCTACTATGTTATATATATATATATATATATATATATATATATATATATATATATATATATATATATAAATTTTATATATAAATATTTAAATTATATATACACACAAATTTATTATGCATTTCTCGAGTTGTTCAACTTCATCAAATTTAAAAAAAAATATTCATTTTAAAATATTGCATCAGCAATTTTTTTTAAAGTGCATTTATTATTGGGCAGAAAAAAAGAGCATGAACCAACTCTAGCAGAATAAAACTAAGAAGTGTACTCACGAAATGCTCTATAGAATTCTTCCAAGCCAAGGTGCTTGTCACCGTTATAATCATCATATTTCAAGAGATCGAAAAGAGAGCAGTCAGACAGATCCTTGCCAAGCTCATCCTGTTTTATTACCTGACAAGAAAATTATAACCATGAAATTACATCGGAGCTCTAAGAGTTGAATGGTATAATTAAGTATTTCTAATATCATTTAATAGATCATTTTAAGGATGCTGCAGGGCAATGGACTAGAACTGTGTAAAGTCAGAGATTTCCAGTTGCTTTGTAATTATACAGAGCCATTTAAAAAAATTTAATACATTTCCTTGACTATGCACATTTAGATTTGGGCTTCTACGGACATAAGATAGAATCCAACACAATGAAACGCTAAATATGAATTCTGGGTTGCTGAAAGAACATTTTTCTCAGTCTCATCTCTTTTTGCGGGTAATAGCCAGAAAACTGAGATATAGGGCGACAGGGAAATCTAACACCTCCACTTCCTGCACACATAGCAAACAAATAATAGCCAAGTTCTTACCTCCTGTCCCTATTACACCAATGCAAAAGACAATGCTTGTAAATTCCTATTACAATAAAAAATAACATTTGAAACTACTTTCTATAATGTATTAGCTTTACAAAGTCTATTGACTTTTGTGAAAAATCATGGAATGTAACCTGAGCTGGAGTACGTCCCCAGTGATTGCATCAACCACAATAAATATCTGTTAGAAAATCTGTGAATTGTGAATGTAAGAAAAGCCCTCCTGGATCAGGCCAAAAGCCTCTTTAGTTCTACATCTTGTTTCCCAGTGTCCACAAGCAGGAGAAAACCAAAAGCATCTCCACCCTGTATGTTTAAGTGACACTAACTTTCACACAGCTAGTGCAGTATAAAGGCTAACAGCCCAATGCAACTTCTCCCCATGCAGTGATGCAGCTGAAAAACATAAGAAGAGCCCCGATGTTTCAGGCCACAGGCCCATCTAGTCAGCTTCCTGTATCTCACAGTGGCCCACCAGATGTCTTAGGAGTCCTCATGGCAGGGCACCCACTGAATAATCCCACAGGGAGTTTCAGCTTCTAGAGGCCTCCACAGGGTAAGGGAACATTTGTTCCTATGCCTATGCTGGCCCACTAAATACGGTAAGTAAATCTTACCGATTTACCTCCCTGTAGGCCACCTGGCCTCCAGTAGGTCTCCTTGGATCTGTGGCAACTAGTTAGAAGGTGTAAGGGCGGTTTGGGATGGAGAAAGAGAGATAGGATATCTTGGCTGCCACCAAGATTCTCCCTCTCCCATCCCCAGACCTCAGCCTGATCCCCTCTCCATCCTGAACTGCCTGATCCTCCCTGGTTCTGCTTTCTGCCAACTTGCTAGCAGAAGTGGAGGATGGAGGGGTGGATCTGCATGCTGCTGTTTGGCACTCAAACCTGCAGATGTTCCTACTGGTGCCAGTGATCTGCAGAACAGCAGAGCTTCAGCTGTGCCAGCACTCCTGGTGCAGCACTCTGTAATAACAGCATATGATTAGGTTACATTCTTATATATGACTTCTGAGTAAACATGCCTAGGCTTGCATTGTAAGCCATGAACCAGGACTCTCTTGGTTCAAGTTCCACCTTTCTATCAACAGACGAGGTGGCATTAGACAAGCCAGTTACTTTGAGTTGCAATTTAGGGATAATAATACTCTTATCTCACAGGATTTCTGCAAGGATAGAGTCAAGATCACACACGTGAAGTGCTTTGCACACTCAGAAAGTGCTACAGTCTCCCCAGCCTCTAAGAGAGAGAGCTGGGACTGAAATCATCAACAGCAGCATTCTGATGATTTCAGTCCCAACTCCATACTTGGTGGCTACCCAGTCATGCAAATGTTAAAGGGCATGGGAGACAAGATGTACCCACCAGAATTCAACTAGAAAATGACCAGGGGTTCAGCAGAAATCCACCAGCACCACCTTCTGGACACTTATGTGTGGATCAGCATATAAAGCACCACCCACCCCCTTTCCTGCAAACTGATGCAAAAGGATGCCATGGCCACTGGTATCTAAATTCATGGAGAGGTCCAGGAGAACCAACTAAGCGCACAATCTTAACCCCTTATGTCAATACTGACATAAGGGCAATGCAGCCCTGAGGTAAGGGAACAAACATTCCCTTACTTTGCGGAGGCCTCTGTGAGTGACACCCAACTGCAGGATGCAGCACATGTCCCACTGGCGCAGCTATGCCAGTGCTGGAAAGCACTGACATAAGGGGTTAGGATTGCTCCCTAAGTCACACTCTCCCTGTCCTTCTCCTTGAGCAAGTTATCCACTAAGGTGAACTAGCCGTTAAGAGAGTGTGTATTGTTCTAAATCAATACACCTACAGGTGGGGAAAAAATATATCAACATTTAAATTTATATTTAAAATAAACAGAAGCTGAGGTTTCAAATGAGGACTTTCTAAGCACAGTACATGCTCTTAACACAAATGATACAATTTCTTATCTAAATTACAGGGTTTCACAAAAGGAGAATGCAGAGACAATATAGGTAGAGCTGCAGGAATGTGTATAATCAGCAAAATTCAACAGAGTATTAAAATGTGAACACATTTACAAGCTTTCTCCAAGAGCCAACCATGTTTTTTTTTTTGTTTTTTTTTAATAAATCAGCATTTATGGAATAATAAGCACAACTTGTCAAGGCTTACTAGATATAATTTTTACACATTGTTATACAAAAAATTGTAATAGCTTTGTGCACAGCCTGACAAGAAATATCAAGCTGACTGTTTATTTACTAGATGTTTAAAAAAAATCTAGAGGCTTGCAGTGTTAGGCAACATGAAAGATCACTGAAAGAAATGGATTTAAGGACCAAATTACACAAGTGGCAGGAGATCTGTAATTGAATAGCTTGATAAGAAAGAAAGAAAGAAAGAAAGAAAGAAAGAAAGAAAGAAAGAAAGAAAGAAAGAAAGAAAGAAAGAAAGAAAGAAAGAAAGAAAGAAAGATGAAATACAAGTTTCTCTGAAACTGGAGGAGGGGAGGAAGTGTTTGACCTTTTCCCAGTGCAGTTTCATGATCACAGTTATCCTCAGCTGACTCCTGTTTCCCCCACAGAGGGAAACTGCAGATACCTGACATTCAGGTGATGGCTCTGTTGCGAGCCTATGCACAGTCCTGAACAGCTACATCTTTGCCACACACACACCCCCAATTGTGCTTCTATGTTCCAAAGCACACCTGCTAACTGCACAAAGAGGCATTCTTTCAGTGGAGGTTATATATTTATATATAGAGGTTATATATATATGGAGGTTATATCTATAAGAAGCACAGGATCAATTGCTCCATTTCAGCATGGTGTCTGTTCCAGTGGATGTTTGCAGACACACCATTTGTGTGTGTGTGTGTGTGTGTGTGTCTGTGTATTAGATTTTGAGCTGATGCAATGAGCAGTGAGGACAAAGTTAATTTACAGAGCAATCCTAACTTGCATTGGAATGGGGAGGCCAGCTGGCCTGCCCTGTATCCAGTGTGAATTTGGGATCGAAAGTGGGTCAACCTGGGGCTTCCCCATATCCTGGGGAGAGCCGCTTTCAGCCCCAATGGGTCTACTTGGATCTGCGCCACCTAAAGAGGTGGTGCAGATCTGAGCAGCTCAGAGCTGCCCCGGGCTGCCCCAGAACAGGATCAGGATCTGACACAAGTGCTGGTTCTGGCCCCTCCCCTGCTCTTCCACTGCCTGCCCATGGGCCTGCCCAATACTAACCCTCCCCCTGCCCAGAAACCTCTTCCCCATGCTTCCCTGCCCCCTGCGCCAGCCGAGCTTGGCCGGCATGGACCTACCTCTGTCTGATGTTGCAGAGGCTAGATGCAGCCTCCATGGGCCAGCACATGTCCTTGTGCCAGACCGGTTGACATTTGAGGAGGCGCAAATGTGCTTTACGACTCATTTGTGACCTTCCTGGACTTGTGCTGGCCCAGTGCAAGTCTTAGGATTGCGCTCTCATAGTGGGAGCAATGGACTCTGTATAGGCTTTGCCCATGGTGACATTACTATACACTCAAATTCAGGTGGCTGTAAGATCCCCTTTCTGTTACCAGGAGGAAGTCCAGTTTTGTTCTGTTTGTTTTTAAGGCAATGAAGAAGCAGCAGAGCAAGGATGTGGACTCCAACAAATGGGTGCAAAAAGGTGAGCTTTTGTGAGTCTTTAAGAACCTCCCCTCCCAGTCTATTTTTTTTCTATGCTGAAAATGTTTGGTGGAGAACATTCAGATCAGCCCTACACATTAGCATCTCTCAAACAAAGGCAGCTGCTTAAAAGCACAAAAGGCAATTATAATATTTACATGAGATTTGTTTATCAAAAGGAAATGGCTGTCAGTCAAAATAATGCCATAAAGGATGCCAGCAGCTTTTTTTTTTTAGATCAGAAAGCATGCTTCCATAATAGCATTTCAAGGATTCCCATTTATCTCAATAAATTTACCCTATTGAGAGACAGATTGTGTTTGTTTAATGATTGCAGCATGAGATGAGAAGATAGAAGTTTGCTGATTCTGAGAATGAGTGCTTTGTGGAGTTCAGAAAAGCCACTAACAGCACAATCCTAACCTTACTGTGCACCAGTGCAGGGGGCATCGTACTGGGATGCACCACTGCAAACACATTGTAAAGCATGTTACAACAAAGGACAGGGTCACCAGCAGGAAGCCTGCACCGTCCTGCTGGTGCCCGTTTAAGCAGGAAAGCACGCACGAGCAGGTAAAAGTTGCGTTGAGCAGTGCAGGGGTGGGGGAAGGGTGAGTGAAGAAGAGGGGGGAGATAGGCAGATCAGATCCCAGGCGGGACGCAGGATTGGCAGCAGTTGCACACATCTTATCCCCTCCCCAGTCTTGGAATTTTGACACAGCTCTGCTCGGACTTGCACCCATGATTTAGCTGGCACAGGTCTGAATAGAACTGTTGCACAGACTGGGGTTTCCCTGGCACAAGGGGACAAATGTCTCCTTTACTTGAGGATACCTCCAGCATGCTCAGTCCCAGCAGAGGATGCAACATAATCCGCTGGCTCAGCTGCATTGGTTCTGGGCATAATTTTGGTTCTGGGCATAATTTTGGTTCTGGGCATAATTTTGGTTCTGGGCATAATTTTCTTAAAGGAAGAAAGACAGCCATATTGTCAAGTTTGGATTCACACTCTACAGTCCTACATGCAGGAAGCTTCTGGAAAAGCTCCATAAGAAACATAAGAACAGCCCCACTGGATCAGGCCATAGGCCCATCTAGTCCAGCTTCCTGTCTCTCACAGCAGCCCACCAAATGCCCCAGGTTGCACACCAGATAACAACAGACCTCATCCTGGTGCCCTCCCTTGCATCTGGCATTCTGACATAGCCCATGTGTAAAATCAGGAGGTTGAACATACACATCATGGCTTGTAACCCATAATGGATTTTTCCTCCAGAAACTTCTCCAATCCCCTTTTAAAGGCATCCGGGCCAGATGCCGTCACCACATCCTGCGGCAAGGAGTTCCAAAGACTGACCACACGCTGAGTAAAGAAATATTTTCTGTCACGCCAATCTTTGTCCTAACCCTCCCAGCACTCAATTTCAGTGGATGTCCCCTCGTTCTGGTGTTATGTGAGAGTGTAAAGAGCATCTCTCTATCCACTTTATCCTTCCCATGCATAATTTTGTATGTCTCAATCATGTTCCCCATCAGACGTCTCTTTTCTAGGCTGAAGAGGCCCAAACGCCGTAGCCTTTCCTCATAAGGAAGGTGCCCCAGCCCAGTAATCATCTTAGTCACCCTCTTTTGCACCTTTTCCATTTCCACTATATCCTTTTTGAGATGCGGCGACCGGAACTGAACTCCATACTCCACGTGTGGCCTTACCATCGATTTGTACAACAGCATTACAATATTAGCCGTTTTGTTCTCAATACCTTTTCTAATGATCCCAAGCATAGAATTGGCCTTCTTTACTGCCGCCGCACATTGGGTCGACACTTTCATCAACCTGTCCACCACCACCCCAAGATCTCTCTCCAGATCTGTCACAGACAGCTCAGAACCCATTACCCTATATGTGAAGTTTTGATTTTTTGCCCCAATGTGCATGACTTTACACTTACTTACATTGAAACGCATCTGCCATTTTGCTGCCCATTCTGCCAGTTTGGAGAGATGCTTCTGGAGCTCCTCACAATCACTTCTGGTCTTCACCACTCGGAAAAGTTTGGTGCCATCTGCAAACTTAGCCACCTCACTGCTCAACCCTGTCTCCAGGTCATTTATGAAGAGGTTGAAGAGCACCAGTTCCAGGACAGAGCCTTGGGGCACACTGCTTTTCACCTCTCTCCATTGTGAAAATTGCCCATTGACACCCACTCTCTGTTTCCTGGTCTTCAACCAGGTCTCAATCCAGGGGAGGACCTGTCCTCTAATTCTCTGACTGTGGAGCTTTTTCAGTAGCCTTTGGTGAGGGACCATGTTGAACGCCTTCTGAAAGTCCAGATATATTATGTCCACAGGTTCTCCCGCATTCACATGCCTGTTGACCTTTTCAAAGAATTCTAAAAGGTTCGTGAGGCAAGACTTACCCTTACAGAAGCCATGCTGATTCTCCCTCAGCAAGGCCTGTTCGTCTATGTGTTTTGAGATCCTATCTTTGATGAGGCATTCCACCATCTTACCCGTTATAGATGTTAGGCTGACCGGCCTATAGTTTCCCGGGTCCCCCCTCTTTCCCTTTTTAAAGATTGGCGTGACATTTGCTATCCTCCAATCTTCTGGCACTGTGGCCATTTTGAGGGACAAGTTGCATATTTTAGTCAAGAGATCAGCAACTTCACTCTATAATTCCTTAATAACTCTAGGGTGGATGCCATCAGGGCCCGGTGACTTATGGATCTTTAATTTATCAATGAGGTCTGAAACATCTTCTCTTTCAACCTCTGTCGGACTTAATTCCTTGGTCAGGAGGGGCCACCCAAAGTCTTCTGCTGTGAAGACAGATGCAAAGAACTCATTTAATTTCTCTGCCATCTCTAAGTCTCCTTTTATCTCCCCTTTCCCTCCCTCACCATCCAGAGGGCCAACCGCTTCTCTGGCGGGTTTCCTGCTTCTAACATATTTGAAGAAGCTTTTATTATTCCCCTTAATGTTGCTGGCCATGCATTCCTCATAGTCTCGCTTGGCCTCCCATATCACCTTCTTACATTTCTTTTGCCACAGTTTATGTTCCTTTTTATTCTCCTCATTAGGGCAAGACTTCCATTTATGGAAGGAAACTTCCTTTCCCTTTACAGCCTCTCTAACTTGGCTGGTTAGCCATGCAGGCACCCTCCTGGACTTAGTCGAGCCCTTCTTCCTTTGCGGTATACACTTCCGCTGCGCCTCTATTACTGCTGTTTTAAGCAGCCGCCATGCACTCTGGAGAGATCGGATTCTTTTTACCTTCCCTTTCAACCTCCTTCTAACCAGCCTCCTCATTTGAGGGAAGGTCGCTCATCGGAAGTCAAGGGTTTTTGTGAGAGATTTGCCTGGTATTCTTCCCCCAACATGCATGTCGAAACGGATTGCAGCATGATCACTGTTCCCCAATGGCTTCGTAACACTGACATCTCCAACCAGGTCTTGAGTACCACACAATATTAAATCTAGTCACCTGTCCTCTGGTGGGCTCCACGACTAGTTGCTCTAAGGCACAGTCATTTAGCATGTCAAGGAATCCAGTCTTCTTTTCGTGACCAGAACACAAATTGACCCAGACTATACGAGGATAATTGAAGTCCCCCATGATTACAACCCTGTCCCTCCTTATCACCTCCCTGATCTGTTTCCTCATTTCAAGGTCCCCATGTCCATAGCTCCATCAGATTTAGGTCCATGGGTCCATGTCACAGGTCCATCAGATTTATAAACTGCTTTTCAGTTGATTAGCCCAACTGCAGGGAAAGTCTTCATTCAGTGTTAATAGCAACCAGAAAAATCAATAGCTGACATGAGAATTCTCCATCTGAGACACATTTGCAAACATTTCACTTTATGTGTTGACCTGCTTCATGGATATATTTCCCACCAGGTCCCACTGCAGAAATAGTATAAAAATCAGCTCTGAATAGACCTCTAATTATTCTTATTTATTTATTTATATTTTTTTATTAATCATACTATCTGCTCAAAGTCACCTGAGCTGGTGCAATTCATTCTGTATTAACATTATTCCTTAGCCTCAGATCCCACATCATCCTCTCTGTCTGATAATGCTTTTTCTTTGTGGTTTGTTCTCTTGCTTTGTATTTCTTGTGCATAAGGAAAATTGAAAAAGTGGAAAAATCTCTATTTAACATCATCTTGCAAATACAGAGTAATTGATGAGAAATTCACACTCCACAATGACACCTATGACCACATGCATAGACAAATGTATTTCTTGAAAGGTTCAGATTTGCAGGTGCCTTAGCAATGTATTAAAATTTAAAGACTATGTATATCTGGAAAGAGTATGTTTAGACAGACAGATAGGCAGGCAGGCAGACAGGCAGACAGAGATGTGCAGGTCACATAAAAAATGACAAATCATGAGGCCAATAGTCATATTATAGGAGAAAATGTACACTGCCCTTAATACACAGTGCTCACCCTTATTCCCCCCGTTTTAGCCAATTCAAGCCCCATGTAGCTTTCTTAAAAAAGTAGCACAGGTGAGGGTGCAAATGCTAAGAGGGGGATGCCACTCTGGTATCCACTGCTGTGGCATCGCTAGGGGGGTGCAGGGGATGTGGACCGCATCGGATGACGCATTCAGGAGGGGTGACACCACTACTGACCAAAATTATGGAAATTTGATATTTTTGAATAATACCATCACATTATATATCATTAGATGAGTAATTTAATGCAGAATGCAATGAAACAAACCATGTTGAAATATCAGTATTCTATCAACGGTTGTAACCAAATAACCAGAAATGGAAAAAACACAACTGACTAATGTAACAAAAAGTGGATTTTTTTAACTCAAAACTGATCAATGAGACTGATGGTTCTGAGAGCCAATGAGGGGTTATTATGACACAGCAGGGAACCAATAAGGTGTTAGTATGAGTCAGCTTTCCATTTCATGTATCAGAGCTAATACTAGAATACTTATTCAGTTGTGTGAGGGTCATTAGGCTGCAGTCCTAACCACACTTTCCTAAGAGTCAGCCCCATTGAACAAAATAGGACTTACTTCTGAGTCGACCAGGTGAGGATAGTGCCCCAAGTTGCTCACTGGGTTTTTTTGTTACTGATTTGTTGGGTGGCCTGTACTGAATATATTTAAATAAATAAAGGAAATGGGGGTTTCACCAACCCTAGCGATACCACTGCATTTAGGTTGTGCATGTGATATTGTTCTCTACTCTGTATGGTCTGGTACAAGAGGAGGCCCATCATGGGAGTGACACAATGAGATCTTGCATCGGGTGATGCGATCCCTAGTGACACCTCTGATCAACTGTACTGGAGAGAACGTGTTATAATCTTTCTAGAATAGCTGCTGCCAAAAGATTGTAGCTGAACAGACAGATGCAAACACACTGAATACAAATGCAGAATTTATTTGCTCCCAAAATGTCTCAAGTTTGAACACAGTGACTGTACAAGAACGTATGCATTCTGCATGCTTTCCATTTGGGTATATGTGCGTGTATGAATAAGCTTTACTTATTCTTGAAGTGCATTTCCTCTAAGAAAACAACTGCATCCATCACCAGCAAAGCACATTTTACTACCATCCATGTCATTCCGTAAAACAACTGGGACTCTAAATATCCTCCTCTCAGCATTAAGCAGTCACTTTGACACCTGCAATAATTGAAACTGAATTTACAACTATGCAAGAAATTGTAATTGCTTTCATGGCCTAGATAACACGCAAGTCAATTTGCCTCCCCACAGATTCACAGCTCTCAACAAGGGAAACTTCAGCATTATCCACCTTCAGAGACTATCATATTTAAGGTCTGAATGTGGGGTTGTAAGATGCCCTCCATGTTTACCAAGTACTCCTATTACCATATCCTTTGGGGATTTTATTTTACCAATAGATCAGGAAAGGGGAGAGGACGGGAGCTGACTCATATTATTTATATTTAGAATCTATAATCTAAACTGCTGGGGAGCCATCATGAACTATTGACTAGACGTACTAATTTCAGTTGTGATCCACCATCTATTTATGCCAGCATTCTGTTTGCAAAATGCTTTATTCTCTACTGGTCTTAAGTTCAAAAGTTCCGATTCAAGTAGTTTATAGATCATAGATTTAACTTTCTGGAAATATTCATTTTAACAAATAAACCGTGGAACAGTAGGGCGTCATAGCATAAGAAATCCAAATTATCTCTCTGCAGGAATTTTCAAGCACTGTACACTGATGTGCCACAAATGGTCTGCAGGTTTGCCATGGGAGTTTTGGGGTCATGCATAAGTAGGGAAATTGGGGGATGTGAGCCTCTGGCCAACAGTGCAGTGTGCCTTGTCAATTGTCAAAAAAACCGATGGTGTGTCTTGCCAATTTTAGCACCTTCTCTGTGTACCATCAGATGCAAAAGGTTGAAAATTGCTGCTCTAGAGCAAGGGTGCCCAAACCCCAGCCCAGGGGCCACTTGTGGCCCTTGGGGGCTCCCAATCCAGCCCACGGGGAGCCTACACTGTCCAATGGCCCTCCAGAGACTTACTGGAGCCTGTGCTGGCCTGACACAATTGCTCTCAGCATGAGAATGACTGTTCGACCTTTCACGTGAGCTGTGGGATGAGGGTTCCCTCCACTACTTGCTGTTTCACATCTGTGATGCAGCAGTAGAAGCGAAGAAAAGGCTGGCCTTGCTTTGAGCAAGGCCTTTTATAGGCCTTGAGCTACTTATTCATTCACATAAGTTCCATCTCTAATAAATTCATTTATGTAAATTTATTCAATTTTTAAATGTAAATTAATTTTTTTCCCCAGCCCCCAACATAGGGTCAGAGAGATGGTGTGGCCCTCCTGTCAAAATGTTTGGACATCCCTGCTCTAGAGGATAATAGTCACATTCAGAGAAGAATATGGGGAAGATTGCCAAACATATTCTATCATAAGAAGTCATTTTTGAAACTTGTCTAAACCCATAAACAAAGAAGAAATTTTCATCTTTTTCTCCTCACTTTTTTTTTGTTTTTTTAATATTTTTAACACATCCTTTCCCACCACTCAACATGTACCACAATATGAGCTCCATTTGAAAGCATCACACATTTCAAAAGTGGCCCCTGAATTGGTACAAGATGCATTCCCATCCTTACCTCCATGTCCATCTCTGTGTTGTGGTATTCATTCCTCTCTTGCCCTCTAGAAATACCATTCTTTTTATTTTTATTATTTTTTGTTTGTTTTGTGATTTATTTATTAAAACAAGTATTTTCAGAAAGATACAGTACAATCCTGTGCAACACTTACCCTGGAAGTCATGTCCCCTGAATACAGTGGGACTTACTTCTCTGGGAACCTGCTCAAGATTGCCCTTGCACAGTTTGCAATGAATAACGTACATAAGTACAATCTAAATTAGTACATGAAAGCAGTTCATAAATGAGTACCAGGGGATTAAATATATAGTTTCCTGAATTTTAATCAATGCAAGCCTTTTTGGTCCTTATAAAGGCTTGTCTCAATTGGGCTTATAAATTTTGACACAGAACTAACTCTCCATATCAGGTATTCTGGGTTGGTGTTGACTTAAAACATAAAGAAGATTTTTTTTTTCTCTCCCTAAACAGGACAGTAATGCAGAAAACATGTTCTCATGTAGTCGTAAATAAATTTCTGAACTAATTCTGGGGGTCTTCATAATAGTTATATTATTATTTCTTATAAGTATTATAAGTATTTCTGTTACTCAGAACTTCCTGAGTTCTGGAATGCAACAGATACTGAGAATGAACTATGAACTATGAATTCCTCATGGAACAAAGGAATTTTGGCTATCACAATGGTAATAAAATTTCAAGGCAGATGACCTTTCTCTGGCCTTACTTATTCAAGGTTCAAGAGATGACCTTCTGAATTTCCAGACATGTTAAAATAATTGTTCCCTTTCCCATCAAAATTCAGGCTGGGGATTATGTATTTCAACAAGTCTTTAATATTTTATTTCCTATATAATGTAATAGATATTGGAATTAAGAAGTCATCAGTGAGTTTCAACAGAGGGGGACCCCATATCTGCAGATTCCGTATCCATTGATTCATTTATCCATGGATGGTGTCTGTGGGGCCCACCTACATATGCCCCCTCTGGAGGTGAGGGGAGCTCCATTCGCAGCCTCTGCCAGACTCAGACTGAGCCCAACAGTTAAAAAAACAAAACAAAAAACACAGCCTCCGGTTTCTCCAAGAAACTTCCAGTTTTCTAGATGTCTGTGGCCTCTGCTGGACTCAGAGGACTCTCCAGAGCCGAGGGGAGCTCCCTTCAGCTCTGGAGGGTGGGGGGAGGCATTCACCTGTATCTATGGTTTCACGTAACAGTAAGTGGGTGTTCCAGAATGGAACCACCGCAGATATGGGGGCACGCCTGTACTTGCTCTGACAAAATCAACAGAAGCCAGTTATGTATTTCTTTAACGTTGCTGAATTGAATAAAAACAGTGAAGGGGTTGTGGTGTTTTTGTTCTGGCCTTTTATATGACTTTAAAGGAGGTGGTTTGACCTCTCTGCCTTCTTATATGTTTCATATGCAAGGAATAAGGAATGCAATATGCATTCATTTATGCCTGGTGAATCTCCACTTTACCATATAAAGGATTAAGGAAAATACTTTTAAAAGATTATTTACAAACAGCAAAGGACTAGGAATCATGCAGGTGAATTGCTAATGGGAGAATTTGTCTTCTGGTCCTGTGGCAATCTCCAGGGCAGCTCCAAGAAGGATCAGATTTCCCACTGGGAAATCTGGTGCTTCTTCCCACCCAAAGATCTTATTAAATTTACATAAACAGGTACATCCTGGCTGTATATGTGGTTGCAACAAGATTAGGGGCATGTTTCCTGCCCATCACCCACTTGGGGATCTGTCTGCCATTTGACAGCCCTCATGCTGAGTTACCTGAGGAGGGAGAAGAATGGGGAACATTTTGACTGACTTTCCTGCTTCACTTCTCTCTCTCTCTCTCTCTCACACACACACACACTCAGAGAGAGAGAGAGAGAGAGAGAGAGAGAGAGAGAGAGAGAGAGAGAGAGAGAGAGAGAGAGAGAGAACTAGTCCAGAACTAGAAACTGACGACAAAAATATTCAGTTTTCTTTTTCCCAGATCTCAGGGTCTCAACAGAAAAAATGTCAGACAGATTCCAAGGCAGTAATGCCGCTCAACATAAAACAGTGACATTTTGTCAAGCTCTCCAAATTATATTCCTATATAGCATTATTATCTCAGGCCTAAATTTGATCAATACTGTGAGTGTTCATAATAAACCAGGCTGAAAGGGTGCTTAATAATGACATAGCCATGACCCAGCTAGAAACAAGTTTATCTACTACTGCATTCAGTAAACACTTCTTACTTTTGACTTTCAGTGGTACTCTCCCGATCAGATTCTGCTTGCACAAAGGCTGTCAATCATGTAAAATGATATGTTGGATTTCTAGTGTACACACACGGTCTGAGGTGAAATGACTAGCTACCATTTGTTTGAGAAATAAAGATGGATGTATTCTCCAGCCCCTGTGATGTACAAATAGAGTGTATTAACCATCTACAGAACCTTCTATTTCAAATGTTAAGAGAATATTTGTATAGGTGGTGTTTGCTCCAATCAAAAACACAAGAGCCCTGATTAAATTCCCACTAAGCCATAACTCTGGAAGAGAGAGAGAGTGTCTGCGTGTTTTAGGGAATAGAATAATACTATGGTGGGGAAAGAACCAATTTCACTGTCTGTTTGCTTTCTTACTTTTCTAGGACGTTAAAAACAAATGTAACACTCCAGGCTACTTCCTTTTTTCTTAATACTGGCCAACATGACAACCATGTAGGTGATACCTACAGGTAGGAGATACATACAGGAGATGAGGGAAGTGGCTGTTGATGAGAGGGTCTTTTTGGTGGTGGCACCATTTCGTTGGACGTCACCAGAACACCCAACCAATAGGACCTGTACCTTGAATTATGTTGGCAGGAGGCCTGGTTTAGAGGGTAGAGCCTCCGTTTGACTGAAGATAACATCCGCAGGTTGCCAGTTTGAGGCCACCAGCACTGTGAATGGTGAGACCTTGAAGCAGCTGACAAGCTGAGCCAAGTTATTCCACCTGCTCTTTGGTGTGAGCGAAGTATCTTGGCTGCACTCCATGTGAGAGATGAAGGAGCTGCTTGTCAGCTTGCGTGGGAGGAAATCGGAGGCCAGAATGTGATACCAGATCAAAAAGATCCATCTGAAATGTTGTGGTTCTTTGAAAGATAGAACCTTTCTTCAATTGTAAAAATCCCTATGGGGATTTAGAACAGCCTGCCCATGTAAACCGCCTTGAATAAAGTCTGAGGAGAAATCTGATGACCAAGAAAGGTGGTATATAAATACATGTATTATGATGATGATGATGATGATGTTTCAGCTTGTTCTCCCTTATCCAGTTCTATGATCTAGCATAAGAAATTGAGCTGAAAACTCAGGACTGCCTTGGCTCAAATCCCACCTTTAAATGTTGTGAAAGGACTAGAAAGCATTCGTGGAATGCTGTGCAATCACCTTTCTCTATGTGTATGTTGGTGTACATGTGTTGTGCGTGGGGGGCTTGTTTTATTCACAGGTTTTGAGTTTTGTGATTGTTGGATTTTGCTAGTATTTTATGTACATCCCTTTGAATACCTGTGGGTACCTGAACAGGAAAGTAACCAAGAAAAGCTAACAATGCTAATGCCAAAAACAATAGCAATCAGTGCCTCTTTGTGCATCTGGGTTGGCTGCTAGTGCCAGAACATCACACTCACAGAAGGTACCTAGATTTTTCACCTTCTTCATAGCAACATGAGCCTTTTCTCATTACTGAGGCTACATTTCACATACTATACTGGTTCCCATTTATTCATTATCTTTTATGATGTTGAACCTGGCACTTTGAGAGAGCTGGTGCAGTGTGGTGACTAGGATTGAATCGGCTAAGAATGACTAACCTATGAGTCAGGACTTCCCTAGTTTGAATCTCTCCTTTGTCATATATTCACTAGGTCTGCAACCCATTCCAGCAGTGGTAGCTGCTTTATGACTGTTGTGAATAACACATATCAGAAATGCTGCTGGAGTGGGTAGAGCAGCAACTATGAGCGCGAGTCAGGAGAAGGATGGAATGGGGTGTGGGTAAGGTGGAATGGGCAGAACAGTGAAAGGGCTGGGGGTGTGACAGAGATGGGAGGGAAGGCACACAGTCAAACGTGTGCTGGATGCGACCCCTTTCCTAGATTTTCGGCACTCCTGCTTTCTCTCTGCGGACCTGCAAAAGCTAAAGAGCTGGCACAGGTCTGAAGAGACCCATTGGCAACCAGGACGCTTACAGAGGGATAAAGAGAAATATTCTCCCTTTCTCCTCCCAAGGCTCCTGATCTGCCCTCCCTCACCATAGCATGTAGCGCAGCCTGTTTTGGTAAGGATAGGATTTGATTGTAAGTGACCTCAGGCAAACTACTCACCCTTAACCTTTCTATCTGCAATATGAGGATAACAGCGTTTATCTAACAGGTGAAGTGCTCTGCATGCTCCAAAAGTGTTATATAAATGCTCCATACTATTTGGGAGGGGGGACATGGGGAACTTCCTTGAGAACCTCCAGGGTGTAGGTGATGCAAACCAGCCATGCAACTGGCTTATGTTATCACACTGTCATCATGACTGCTCTGGGACACATACACTAATACTGCACACATTCCCCCAGACATGCAGGTTTTGACTACGAGTTGTGGTGTACCCATTTCCCAGTTAGGTACTGAGCCTAGATGCAACTGACATGCGTTTATTGAGAGAAAAATAGGTAAGGGATGAAATCATGTTAAAAGCACAGCAGGAAAATCTGAACCTGACCAGCAAAACTGGTGCTTGCTCTGCAAAACTTAGAAGAGCATGGGGCGGGGTGTTGATGAGAGGACACTGCCCCTGTGGTCCACCATGAATTCAGAGTGCTCGGATTCCAAGAGATTTTGAGATATAATGCTTTAGGATGAGAGCAGAAGGATAGAGGAAACCTACAGATCAGTGTAGTTAAACAGAAAGTTGGCTGAAATGCAGCTGCAGCTTGTCTGTTATAAAGCAGTGTGTGGCATGAAAGAGGACGATGTCAGCTACTTTATCTGGCAAACAGCCTGCTAATTCAAACTTACAATTGGGGAGTTTACTCCTTACCACCTGGCATTCTTGACTGGTACTATGAGTATCTGAGTGGGACTTCCTTTCATTAGCATCCAAGTGGGTCTGGAGTAGACCAAAATATAAAACCAAAAGGCTTTCCAAGTCTTTGCTGGATTAGTCCAGGAGACCGAAACTCTGGAGCTTAGAGGCAGATCTCTGGCCTCCGATTCTAATGGAGGGGAAACAAGTTCATACTTCACTTTTGTCGACATGTGAGAGGTGAAGATAGGAAGAAGTGACCAGAGGGTGACAATTAAGGGAGCAATCCTAGCCGGCACTTATGCCGGTATAGGTGCTCTGGAAGAGTCGCAAACATGCCGTAAAGCACGTTTGCGCCTCCTTAGGCGGGAGCCGTGTCAGCGAATCCAGATGTGCCAACGCACGGACAAAGGCAGAAGCCGCCGTGGCTCCTGCGCGCACCGCTTGTGCCGGCACGAGCGCGCCGGCACAAGCAACAAAGGTAGGCGTGAGAGGCGTGGGGAGGGGGCGGGAGGGGGCATTACTGGGCAGGGAGGGCAGGTCTGGGGGCAGGTGCGCGGGCAGCCGGGGGCAGGGCTGGGACCTGGCAGTTATGCCGGATCCCAACCCCTGTCCCTGGGGCGAGCTGAGCGGCTTCAAGCCGCTCCACTCTCCTGGAACTTGCATCACCTTTGGAGGTGGCAAGGGTCCGAGGGGACCCATAGGGGTGCATAGCCCTTACCCAGGGGTAAGGGGAAGAGCTTCCCCTTGCCCCTGGCTGAGCCGCTGCTCACTGCAATCTCACGTTGGATGCAGTGCAAGCCTCTTGGCTTGCCTGCTCCAGCGCGGGCTAGGATTGCGCCCTAAGTGTCCTTGACTACTGAGTAGATTTCTAGACAGAGCAACCAGTGAACAAGCAAACTGCAGGCACAGAATCCAGTTACTGGGGGGAACTCAACAACGAGTCAAGAATAGATTCAGAAGGGAATGCATGTACCTCAGTCTAAGCAGGCACTCAAGGTACCTTTCAAAGAGGAGAATTATTGAGGAAAATTGGCAGGTAGTTCCATAATGTGTTTAAGACAAGGTAGGGGAATGAGTGAAGGTGCTTGGTTGAGCCAAGTATGGTCCAGATCAAGTAAGAATTTTGAGTACCTGAGGCTCAGAGAGTTTGAGTACCTGATTAAGTGAGTCAGAGTTATTCTAAGTTATTCTAATGACTTCAGTACTGGGACAGTCTGGAGTAACAGCTCGACTTAGAGATGCCCTAATGGAGGCACAAGGCAGGCACAGCTCACAAGGAATCCAGGAGAGATACATACGTACGCTGGGAAAGCCAGGGACAAATATGGTATCTGAGGCTTGAAAAGTCAAATTCTGATATATTAAGGAAGGAAAAAGGTGGGCAAACAGGAAATTTTGGGGTATGGTCAGATACTATTCTAGCACTAGCAATAGATAGCCCTAAAATTTATTTTTACCTATTAGAAAAAAAGGTCAATCAAAGCAGAAGACAAAGCAATCAAGAGTAGATGACTGAGGGTTTTGCAATTAACATACAATACATTATAGGGATGGCACAGTAAGCAAGTTTTCAAATGCTTCCAGGCACTCTGGACTGAATTAGTTAAGGAAGCAATCTGTCTGATTACATCTGACTAGCCAAAATCTATTGTCTGCTGAGCTCTTCCATTCACTGGGGTAAAACAAGGCATCAACATACAGCTCACTGAGAATTGTAATATTGTGCCCTATTCAGGTGAGGTAGAAATCTCTGGGTGCCAGTGCTGGCCACTGCACCATTTTGTTTATATGCTTCCATACTGGGGTGGGGTTGTGCTCTGGGCAACATCACTTACTCCCAGGAAAATGTTTAAGGGCACCAGGTATTGAGCTGCATGATTATTCACCCTTTGCATACAGGTATTGTCCTATATTATGATTCATTCCACTTTAAACACAACTGTTGGGGCATTACAAATTTTAACAAGCAGAAGAGATGGCCATGGAAACACCTGGATTCCAACCCTTTTAAATCACCAAAATCCTGGAGATTACAATGCAGTACAGCTGTGGTGTGTTTTCATGGGCAGTTCAATCCTGAGCTGCCCAGAGCGCAGGGCTGCAGCTGCGCCAAAAATAGCTGCCACTGCATCCAGCATGCTCCAGGCAGCCACTTCTGCCTTGGGAGAATGGAACTTTCATCCCCTTTCCCTGGGGAAAGCAAGTAGCTCTGCAATGGGGCTACTCGATTCTATGACGACCCAAAGGCTGGCAAAAAATGAAGAGCCTCCATGTTGGGCAGACGGCCCGACACAGAGGCTCAGTATCCGGTGGTCCCACCTCCCTCCTGCCCCACTCCCTCCCCCGATACACCTCCTCCCCACCCTCCCTTCACATCTCCCTGCATTTCAACGCCTCCTCCTTTCCTTCCCCCATGCCCCCACCTACCTCTCCACTGCCCGGTGGTCCGCACAACTGCTGAGTGGTGGAGCTCCAGTGCTCCACTGGCACTAGGGCCCATAAACGTGCCTTACAGCATGTTTGTGACTGTGCACCAGTGATAAGCCAGTGCGCTCTCATTAAGATTGGACCCTAAATCCTTTCAGTTCAAGACTCACATGCAAAGCAATGTCTCTCTTCTCCAGAACAAATATTAAACATTTTGAGAAAAGACAATCATTTGAACATAGGATCTATTGATGTACTTGCGAATACTATATACTGTATGCAGATTGGGAGATGGCCCATCTAAGGTGCATACAATATGACACAGTGACTTATGTATAGGCATTTACATCCATTCATGCCCCATCCCCATAATCCTTTCATGAAAAACTGGGTGATAGCAAATCAGGGAAATTAGGAATGCACACATATGAGTGCATATATGTACTCCCTATGTGACATATTACATGATAACATGATTTCTTTTCAACTCTATCTATCCACTGGAAAAACCCAGTCACAATTGGGTCTCTGGATCAATTAATCCACATCTAGACTTCTAACATGCCAAGGTAAATTTATTGGATATAAATGTGGTTTGTTTCCCATATTGATAGGTACACATAGTGTTATTCTTATCTGATACTCACCTACCTTCCCCCCCCCCCCCACAGAATTGAAAACAGTAGGGACAAAACAGTCATAACAGTCTGTGGAAATTCTACACAGAGTTGAAATGTGTACAATATGAGAATATTGAACCAGTCCAGATGACAATTCACTGCCCAGGGTGCCCCCATGCAATAACCAACATGCATGCTCACATCACACACATAAACGTTGGCTCCTCTTCTTACTTTTTGGTTAATTTCTTTTAATCACATGGAAGGAGTTGGTCTGAGCCAGAAGGTTTAATAGCATGCATAGAAGAGCAGATGGCTGACCCCGCCTACCCATGTGATCAGAAAAACTAACCGGGAAGAAAAGGTGCTCATGGCTATCATCATGTGGAGTCAGTCTGGGTGTTCAAAGCAATCTAGTGAACATTCACCATAGCAGCATACACTGTTGATAACACAATCCTCCTAAATTAGCATGGTAAAACTAACACTCATAGTGAAGAGGAAATCAATTGCCCAAATTACCCCAATTGCAGATCAAAGGGTAGATTTAAGGTAAGATCTTAAGGGGTCGACTAACTGCTTGTGACAAATTGTAGCTCACCAATTTCATGCCAAGTTTCAATCTGAAGTATTTTTGTTGTTGAAGAATGGTGCCTTTCAAGAATATTGTATATTTTTATACTTAAAAAAAAATGTTTTGCTCAGGACACAATCCTGAAAGAACTGTGCTCTCATGAAGCAGAAAAAAGGAAATGGCTAGAATGCATTCACTGTTGTTAAATTCACAACAACCTCTGGATCATGGGCATCAAGGACACATCTCTTCTATCCCATTTCCTGTTAGTGTCTTGGAACTACTGTCCAACAAGCAATGGCCCACTGAGATTGAGGGCCCAACCCAATCCAACTTTCTAGTGCTGATGTAGCTGTGCCAATGGGACACATGCTCCATCCGGGACTGCATTGCAGCTGCACTGGTGCTGGGAAGTTGGATAGGATTGGGTCCATAGAGCGTGTTCTAGTCTAGTGCACGGAGTTTGTGTTGACTGATAAAATGCAAACAGTGGTGCACTCACAGCAATGACAATAAAATCAAAGCTCTTACCTGTGTTAGTTCATTGATGTCCACAAGGCCATTGTTGTCCGAATCATAGTATTTAAACATTTGGTCCACCAGTAATTTCTTCAAGGCCATTTTATCTTCAACATTTCTTTCTCTTGTTTGAAGAATATATTTCCTGTTTTCTAGATCCAGCAGGAAATTTTTCATCTTGCTGTAGTCAATGGACTTGCAGTTGTCTCCTGCCAAGTTAATGCCATTTAAGTTATTATAACCAATATTAAAGCAGTTGTTTTGTATTTAAAAATTTCTGTTAACAGAACATTTATCTTACCATGTTACAGCTGAATTCTGATAATTAAGTATGTCTAAATATGCGTGGTCAAATGTAGTTTTAGCTTTTAAAAAAGCAACTACTGAAGGAGAAAATGTCTAGTATTTGGAATTTGACTAGTATTTTTAGAAGTGCCCAATTAAACTGGGATGCGCCTACATTGGAGATGTCTAATCAGCACTGCAGTTCATGCTTACCTAAAATAAGTTATTGCTGTTTTCTCTAGGAGAGTTTTAGTACTGGCATAGAACACAAATACACAGGGCTGGCCTATCTATAAGGTCACTCACTATCTGTCTCTACTGCCCCCTAGATTCAAAAAGACAGAGAGGAACAGAGTAGAAGAGGAAGTGTGAAAGTGTCCTTTCTTCATTATTTCTTCTTCTGTTGACTGCAGTCATTAGTTCACTGAAATACTTTAGCTGAGTGTTTCTCAAACTGTGGGTCAGGACCCACCAGGTGAGTCGCGAGCCAATTTCAGGTGGGTCCGCATTCATTTCAATATTTTATTTTTAACAGATTAGACGATGCTATCATGGTATGTGACTGCACTTGGGAAAATGTTATAGAACTTTACTTTTAACAAGCTACTCTGTATATTCTTTTAACAATGATAGTAAATGGGATTTAGTCCTGAAAAGTGTGGGTAGGATTGCAGCCTAGGATTGTTAAAAATTTTACTGCTTTATGATGTCACTTCCAATCATGACATCACTTCCAGTGGGTCTTGACAGATTCTCATTCTAAAAAGTGGGTCTCAGAGTTAAATTCATGAGAACCACTGATATACATTGTATAGGGAAGAGGATTCCATGGCTTCCCTGGTTGCTTTCCCACAGCTCACAGTTTGGGAACCACTGAGCTATAGCAACAGAACTCCAACCACATTTAAGAACCTCAATTGATAAACTCAATAAAAATTACCTGCATTCCAAAACAAAATATCTTCAAATTCAGTTTGAGAATAAAGAGAAAGTTCCAGTGAAAAATACTCAACAAGCGGTCGGTTTTCTACTTTAAAATGTCAATACAATCACCTAGGTAATTGTTAGGCATGCAAGCTTTACTCACATAATTCAATCACTCCCTAATGATGGCATTTTTCATATGTCTTTGAAAATCATTTCAGTTCTAATGCATGAAGGATAGGTCAATTACCAGAGCTAATAAGGCTCACTAAATACAGGTAGAAGGAGAATTTAGAAAATTGTCATCACCTACAGATCAAGTTCGTTTCACATAAATTATGTTCTATGAAAGAAAAAAAAATCCTAATTAAAAGTCATCAGCTGCATCCTTTATTTATTTAAAACAGCAATTAAATAAGTCCCTAAGCAGAAATATTTGTCAAATTAATTCAGGTATATAGACCTCATCATTCCTTAAGTTAAATGAATCGCTGTGATTAATGTATTAAAGGAGGGAACAACTTTTTTCTTACAGTCCAATCCTAACTAAACCACCTCCCTCCGCTGTCGCTGATGCACCCACACCAATGGAGCTGCATTGTTTGTTTCCTTATAGTGGGATAAGCCTCTCCTTCCTCAATAGTTCTACTCTGAACCTGCACCTGCTCTTTGGCTGCCACAATTCTGATAGGAGCAGTGGAGGCAAATCAAAGCCAGGAAGAGGCAGGATATCAGCACAGCTACTGCTGCCAATATATGCTCCCTTCCCACCACTGACACACCCGTTTTCCACCCTGGTAACCAACGCAGTCTTTCTCCTTTCTACTCCCACTCAGTTCCACCCACTGGCCACCTCCCACACCAACTTGCTGGTGCCAGGGCATCCTAGAAGTCCACTATCATGTCGCCAACACCACTTGCTGTTTCTGGTGGCAGTCTGATTACCCATGGCAGCATGTTGCATTTTGTGATGCTGGAAAGACCGCTGTACTGCCAGAACACAAGTTCCCATGGCATAACAGCCTGTTAGGATTGGGTTCTTAGTTTCTGTAAATTAGGAAGCTTTTCCCCTCCTTAAAAATGAGCTTGCCCAAAGAGACTCACTGTGGAAGAACTGAATCTTCTCTGCTAAAGGGAATATTAATGGCAAACTTATCGGTGCAGTTCTGGACACCATCTGCAAAATGGTGGCAGATACATGGCTAGTTCAGATGTTCGGCTTAAGCTCCAATTAATAAACTACTGAGAAGTAATGTCTCCACACAATTCCTGTCACAGGTACATCTTCTTTCTGAGTAGGGAATGCCACAAAACCTGCCCGCTAGCAGAGCTGATGAAAAGGCATTGCATCTCGCAAGGGAGAATGCTCTGCAAGCCTGTGGGCACTGCAGATGATAGAGGAAAGAAGCCGGCTTCCCAAAGCTGACTGGGATGTGCAGATGGAGAGGGGAGCAAATGGTGTTAGCTGCACAGAGTAGCTCTTGACGCTCAATATCGAGCAATCTTTCCTTGATAGTCCTGTAGGCTTCGCTTAAACCAATCATACCCAGGCTCGCTGTGTCTAGTCCTATCGATTTAAGCTTGGAGAGTAAATCCGCAACCTCCACAGGCAGTACCGGATCAGCCAGAAGTTGGTACATTAGCCCATACGGGGCAGCACTGAAGAGGATTGCAAGCCAAAATTTTACTGATCTCAACCAAGCCAATGTTTTGAGTCTAATAAAACCCACTTCAAGACACATAGCAGAATATGGAACACATCTGGGAAAACCCAAGATCCTCCACAGGAAGGAGGCCTGTATGCTCTCAGTTGAATGTTCCAAGGCCTTATGCCAGACTGGACAGCCATAAAGAACTTGCGAGAGTACCTTAGCGTTGAATACCTCTAAAGCAGCCGGGTTATTTTTTTACTGCCCACTCCATGATACCCTTCGTAAGATCTATCTGGCTCCACTGCTGAACAAAATGCAGGGCTGGGAAGATTCATTTAAATTACAAACTCTTCTTTCCATAGAGGATACTGACTCTCTTGACAAGGTTGCCAACTTTGTTTCTGGGATTCTGGCAGGACGGAATTCTGGGTCTTCCGCTATATTATGGTGAATGGGGGGGAGGGGGTATTGGATGATTACGAGTGTTTTATTTTATTGTGTGTGTGTTCTGAATGTTTAATGCTTGGTTGTTGTTTTGTATTTCCATTATCTATGCCAATAAAGGTCTTATGTATGTATACTGAGAAGTTAATGTAGCCTAGGTAAGTCGAGAAGACTGTGTAGGGAGACAAGATAGTCATGACAGTTCCTACTATGTTACATCCTCTTCTATCACAATATACTTAGCGCAGTAACTGGAAGCCAGACCTAATGGTGCTCTATCCCCAGAAACGGGAGACCAAGAATGGATATGGTGTTCAAATAAAAACAAAAACAAAATTTCATATCTTTTCCCTCTGCTCATTTATTAAAAAGAGCAAAACCAAATTCTTTAGAATATTCTCCCTTTGACTCCCCCCCCCCCCCGCCAAGGGACTGAAGTCTAAAGATTTTCAAGTAAGATTTCTGGTTCTTTACTGCAGATGGAACAATCCTTCATCTACTAGGACAAAAAGAAAAAGAGAGGACTTTGGTTTTGCACTGTGCTCATTCTTGAAATGTTATTTCAGCTTATGCTTGTTTATTCTTGTTGCTTTCCTTATAACTGTTTTATTGCCTTGTATTTTTATATTGATTGTATTGCTTTTATGTTTTACTGAGATTATACTGGGCCTTATTATACCAGCCACACTGGTTCCTTTCCAGTAAGAAGACTTTTTGGAGCGAGAGAAATACATAGAACTAATGTCAAATCTCCCTTTTGTTGCAGAGTTTGGAAATATTCATGCATCCAAGAGAGAACTGTGCTCAAAAATGACTAAAGACAAGTGGAAATTTAACAGATGGAAAAGTAGAAATGAGAGATGCTTCACCTGTTGAGTAACTAATCACCACCTAAGCTTGAAAGGTACAGGAACATCTCTACATCTTAGGTTATTTTCTGTTCTAGGACATTATAAACACAATAGCATCTCATACACATGTCCCAAAGTGCTATAAAACAATTCCGGTGGCACGTGTATTAGCACGCCACCGGCGTTTACCCTGCCCGCCCACGAGACACAGGAAGGGCCAGCCTCGCAGCCGATTGGCTGGGGGCTAATTGGTCTGGGGCCACGTGCAGGCTGCTCAGAGAAGCCCGCGCAGTCGGGACCAGGCAGCGGTCAGGGAAGGACCTCTTGCACGCTGCTCCCCGACTCAGGCCACATTGCTGGGGCCTCGAGCCCAGCAGACTTGGCTGCGGGAGCCCGCCTGCCCTCTCGACTTACCTGAGGGTAGCGAGCGGTTGCTGGTGGTGTCACCTGGGTTGGGCTTCTTGGCTGGGTTGCGGTGGGCTGCCTTGCAGGGGCGGCGGTCCAGCTGCGCCCCTCTTTGGCCGCGAGTGTGCGGCTGGTGTGCCCACGCCTCCAGTGGGCTTGGTGTGCCTCGGGGCTGGTGCTTGGCTGCTCGCTTGGCTGCTCTCCTCCAGGCTGCTGGCTGTGCTCAGGTAGAGCGCTCAGCGGGAGCCGCTGAGCGCCCGACCCCCCCACCTCCCCAGGGTAGTTTGGGTGGCCAGCGCTTGGACGCCTGGCGGCTCTGCACGGGTCCGTGTTTGAGCCTGCTGGTCGTTTGGGGTGCGTGTGTGAAACGGGTCGCCTGCTTGGTGTGCAGGCGCCCCGTGGGAGCGCTGTTTGGGCGCGTGCCTGGCTGCAGCTGGTGCCTGCCGCCCTTGGGGTTGCTCTGCCTCCTGCCCGGCTGCTTGTTGAGCCTGCCCGCAGAGGCACCAGGAGCTTTTCTCAGCACCTTCCTCCGTGTGTTTGGGGCTTTCAGGGCTTTGTCAGCCTCCTCCCCAGCACATAGTGAGGAAGGGCAATTTGCCAGGAGTTTGCCTCCTTTGTTTGCCTATAAGGCCTAGTGGCTGAGTGGTGTTTTACACTCAACATTGAGTGAAGCTAAGCAGAGTTAGCTGTGGTTCAGAATTGGATGGGAGACCGCAAGTCTGTTTTGCTGTGTCATTTGCATGCTAGTTTAAAAAAAAAAAAAAAAAAGGGGGGGAGGAAAGAAAATAAGAAGTTGATTGGATAAATAAATAAAGAGGTGAGATTAAAATAATAATATTAATAAAGATAATAAATAATTAAAAAAACAAAACAGCAAACAAACAAACAAAAAACAAATTCCGTAATTAAGGAAGTTGTCGTTAAAATATAAATTAATAACAAAACAAAACAAAACAAAACAACAACAACAACAAAAAAAATAAAATTAATGATTGTTAAATAATAAGAAGGTCATGATAAATAAGACTTCAATCTTGTCTACACTTTCCTGGGAGTAAGCCCCATTGACTATATTGGGATTTACTTCTGAGTAGACATGCATAGGACTGGGCTCTCAGAAATAATATATATATTTCTCTAATAGAAGTATATTGGAGGGGTGAGAGGTGGCTGTCAGTTGCCACCACTCCCCCCCCCCAGGTTTTTTGTTGAGACGTCTGTATGCCCAATGAGGAATAAGAAATCAGGGGGGAAGGCCCCCCCCCCCAGCTTGCACTGATTTCTTCCTCAGAGGAGGAGGATGATACAGCTGAGCTGTGGGCTCTGGTTGCACAGGTAGAAGCTTTTAAGAAGGAGAGTGCAATGTGCAAACGCTGGTTTGGGTGATGGTCAATGCATCAGGTGCTTCCCTCCCCAGGGAGGTCTACCAGGAAGGACGTGGGGCGAACCTAACGCAAATCCTCTCTTCCAGAGTAACCATTGGAGGAGCTTAAGGAGTGACAGGCTCCAGCCAGACCTCCGGTTGTGCAAGCACAGTGGGACCCTGATGAGCAGCAGTAGCCACAGGTGGCATCTTCCCAGGTTGCTGGGTAGGGACAGTTCAGGTTCTTATCTGTGGGCACTCCATCATTTTCTGGGCACAGAAGAGATTAACCGCTTTGGACAAGCTCATTGAGCGACAGGCTCCGGGACCTCCAGTTGTTCAGGTACAGGCATCGGATCTTGATGGTCTCTGGTGTCCCTTACAGCCTAACTCCTTATGCTGATGTCCTGTATGGGGTTTTCTCTCAGGGAGCCACAGAAGGGTCAGGTGAGCATCCACGAGTGGCCTAGTGGGATGTGGCCCTGCCTTTGGGTGGTCAACTCGCCTTGGCAGTTAAAGGAAAATTTAGCAGGGCGAGTTTGTTAATGTGTTTAGTTTATTGTGTGAGCAACCTGAGCCAGCCTTGAAGGTGGGTGACCCAGTGCCTGTCCCCCAAGTGGGGTGAAGGCAGAAAAATTGATAAAATTGGAATAATTGGTTGACCTGATATATTATTTTGCTGCAGTAGTTATTCAAATGTAGGCAGCACGGGCAGCTGCACTTTAAGTACCTGGATATTATCCCCTCGACTGGCAGGTTTCAGAGCAGGATTGTGGGTTCAATTTATCTGGCCGGCCCGGTCCAATTTAGGCGATTGATCCTTAGTGGGCATTTGCTCTGGGTGCAGCCAGGCCAGTGGCAGGGTTGTTAGGAATGTGATGCGTTCACCCCCCGCTCCTGCTGTGAGTTTAACTCCATGGGGCGGTGCGGCAGGGCAGGTTGCACCCTTGCACATGTCAGTGGGCAGTACAACGGCCAGCACTTGGTGTCCGTGTGCCCCAAGTTGGCAGGATTTAGGAGGAGTCCCAGGCTCCGAGCTGGGCAGGCCAAAAGTGGGGGTGGTCAGCCCCCTCAAGCTGGGAAAGTGGCCCACCCTGATTAGAGTAGAGGTGTTGGGTGTATTTTGTAGGGGTATCCTAAGTTTTCGGACGCTCAATCATTAGTTGAAGGTAGTGACAAGGGATTTCAGATTCCTGCGGCCCCTCCCTCTAGGTCTACCTGGGCCAGGAATCTCCTGTCAGTAAAGGGTATGGAAGGAACAGTTTAAGCTAAGATAGATAAGGAATAGGGAGCTGGCCATCTGGCGGGCCCCTTTAAGTCTCCTCCGTTTCCCAATGTTTAGGTGTTCCCATTACGTGTAGTTCCAAGAAGGTCCCTGGACCTTCCATCTCATTCACCATCTGTCCTATCCTTATGGGGGTTCAGTTAGTGATAGGATCCCTGCACACCTTAGTTCATTATGATATATTCTTTGGACCAAGCTATCAGGGTAGTATGTGGCTGTGGCCTTGACGCCCTTATGGCCAAGGCGGATATTGTGTCTACAATCAGACTCTTGCCCGTCCACCCTGATGATTTTTGTTTGCTTGGTTTTCAGTTTAATGGTTCCTTATATCTGGATAAAGCGCTACCAATGGGATACGCAATTTCCTGTGCCCTTTCGAGAAATCTGCCTCCCTTTTGGAGTGGTTAGTGGTGAGCAGAGCACGATTCGCCTCAATGGTCTATTATTTTGAGGGCCCCGCAACTACCCTTACGTTTTGGTATTGAATTAGACACTGTCCAGCGGTGCAGTAGGCCGCCTGGCAACAGGTTGGTTAGGCTGCAGCAGCTAATACGTGCTGGCCTCCAGGCTCCGAAATTGTCCTAGAAACATTTGCAGGTTCTCGTGGGACATCTGAATTTTGCCTGCAGGGTAGTTGCCCCCAGTCAGGCCTTTTTTCAGGAGGCTGCATGCCTGCGTGGCAGGTATTAGAGGCCTCACCATCGCCTGCGGATCACCCAGGACATGAAGGCAGATTGGGTAATCTGGTTACAGTTTTGGAGTTTTATAATGGTGTATCCTTTTGGCAGCAGGAGTGTTTACTTGGGGCGGGGCTGCAGGTTCACTCTGATGTTGAGGGTGGTTTTGGATTTGGAGTTATTTTAGAGAGAGATGGTGTTCTGCCCCTTGGCCGGATACAGGGGTTTCAGAAGGGGTTACTGTAGGCATGATTTTTTAGGGCTGTCCCCTCCTTGCGGTGGCAGTTCAATTATGGGCAGAGGAATTTGCCAACTCCACCGTGCGTTTCTGGTGCGACATCCAAGCTGTGGTTTTTGTCGTTAACCAGCAGACGTCCCAGTCCCCACGGGTGATGGGACTGGTGAGGGTGTTTGTTTTGCATTGCCTTAAGATTAACACCTTGTTTTTCATTAGGCACATCCAGGGTCTTGATAACGGCATAGCCGACACCCTATCTTGTTTTTTAGGTGGAGCATTTCCGGCAGCTGGCTCCAGGGGTGCGGCGGGATCCCGACCCGATGCCCCTTTCGCTTAGGACCCTTGGCTATGCAGAGCGCAGCATGTAATTTTGTCTGCACTTGCGCCGTCTACCTTCACAGCTATCAAAGGGAGGCAAAGGAATTTGAGGCCTTTTGGGCAGCCCTGGCTGTACCCCAAGTCTGGCCTATTCCGCCAGAACACCTGATGCGGTTCTTTTATACCTGCAGGGCATTAACGTATTGTGTGGGTCTTTATCAGTGTACTTGGCGACATTGGCGTTCTGTGCCAAGGCCTCAAGTTTTGCTGATGCTGGTCTTGTTTGGCTGCACGTCCTGTGGTTTGGGATGCCTTGTTCTGTCATGTTGATGCCTCACCTGTTATGTTTTTCCAGTTTAGGGTCCTTTTTCGCAGGGCAGTGGCAGACCTTGGGTTTCGGGCGGAAGATTACGGCCTGCACTCTTTCAGGACTGGGGCTGCAGCGGCTGCAGCTGATATCGGCCTCCCAGCCCGGGGCATTCAGAGGATTGGCCGTTGGCGCTCCTGCGCATTTTCGTATTACGTCAGAGAGCCTGACAAGCGCTGAGCGGGATTCGCTCGGCTATTCCCCCTCGCCCTGGTGGTAGGGGCGAGGGGTGATGCAGATACCACAGAAATTTCCAGGCGCGGCCTGTGACAGCGGTTGGGCGCTCTTTATACTGGCATTGCCAGGCGTTATAGTGGCACTGCCACAAGTTCCTGTATTGCATGCTATATTTCCAGGCTTGTCCCGTGACAGCGGTTGGGCGCTCTTTATACTGGCATTGCCAGGTGTTTATAGTGGCACTGCCACAAGTTCCTGTATTGCATGCTATATTTCCGGGCTTGTCCCGTGACAGCGGTTGGGCGCTCTTTATACTGGCATTGCCAGAAGTTTATTGTGGCACTGCCACATGTTCCTGTTTTGCATGCTATATTTCCGGGCTCGTCCCGTGACAGCGGTTGGGCGCTCACTTGCACTGGCTTTGCCAGGTGCTATATGGTTAAGTGATGCATGTTTCTGGAATTGTGATTCCTGTTTTCCTGTCCACAGGTTCCTGGGCGGGAGCAGTTCGGGTCATTATCTTCAGCCACTCCATCGTTTTCTGGGCAAGGAAGAGGGCGGCATCCAGTAGCTTTGGCATGCAGTTGCAGCTTGGTTCCTTGGCTACTGTGCATTGGGTTGCACGGCGGGGAATGCTGTGGGATCAGCTTCTTCCTGCTTTTTATGAGTTTGTGCATGCCCATGCCCAGCCTCACATCGTCGTTATACATTTGGGAGAGAACGACCTGGGCCAGAGGATGACTCTGTCCTTGAGGCTTCAGGCCTACAGCGATATTCTCCACATTAATCAGCATTTTGCAGGAAGGTCATCTTATGGTCTGACCTCTTGCCTCACAGTGTTTGGCGTTATGCCTCTGATGTTAAAAAGATTGAACTGGCTAGGAAGAAGGTAAATTCGTATGTGAGGCGGGCGGTACCCCTTTATGGAGTCGGTGTCATTTATCACCCAGGCATCAGCTATGATGCGCCCCAGTTGTTCAGAAGCGATGGAGTACACCTTTCGGTGTTGGGCAATTATACTTTTCTTCTTGAATTGCAACTGGGCCTGCGGAAATTTGTTTCCGTGTGGGGCGGTGGGGCCAAGCGCTAGGCTGACCCCCCGGGTGGCAGGTGTCGTGCGGGTTTTGGGTAGGTAAGGTCATATCGGTGTACACCGCAGGGTGGCAAGGGCCGGGTGGACTCCACGCTTGGTCATGCTGGCATTCCCGGCTGGGTGGCGCAGGCTGGATGAACCTCGGCCTGGTGGTAAAGGCGCACCGCGGGTTCGCTCGGGTGGCCTGAGCTAGCCTGCCACCCTGCCCCTTCGGGGTGACAATGAAGGGGGCGGCAGGCTTGTACTGACGCTGCCCTGAGTCTGGTGTGGTCGCCCAAATCACTATAGGGGGAAGTAGACGGGCAGCTCCGTTTCCCCCATGTAGAACCCGCATGACTTATTTGTTAGGCCCTGTTGCAATCTGAAGTATATTTAAATAGTTAATAAAGTGGCCCTTTGTACCATATACCCTTGCCTGTGTCTTTATTGGGGGGTGCTGGGTAATTCCGGTGGCACGTGTATTAGCACGCCACCGGCGTTTACCCTGCCCGCCCACGAGACACAGGAAGGGCCAGCCTCGCAGCCGATTGGCTGGGGGCTAATTGGTCTGGGGCCACGTGCAGGCTGCTCAGAGAAGCCCGCGCAGTCGGGACCAGGCAGCGGTCACCCACCCGCCCACCCTTTCGCAGTCCGAGACTAGCTGGTCGCCTTCTGGGGCCGGGTAGGAATTTTTGCCATCAGCCTAATTGGCACATCGGTTGATGGTTTTTTGCCTACCCCGGACTGTGGAGTTAGGGGCGGAATGGGGGTTTTCCATAGGTCTTCTTGGTCACTTTAGGCAGGTGTCGTGCGGGTTTTGGGTAGGTAAGGTCATATCGGTGTACACCGCAGGGTGGCAAGGGCCGGGTGGACTCCACGCTTGGTCATGCTGGCATTCCCGGCTGGGTGGCGCAGGCTGGATGAACCTCGGCCTGGTGGTAAAGGCGCACCGCGGGTTCGCTCGGGTGGCCTGAGCTAGCCTGCCACCCTGCCCCTTCGGGGTGACAATGAAGGGGGCGGCAGGCTTGTACTGACGCTGCCCTGAGTCTGGTGTGGTCGCCCAAATCACTATAGGGGGAAGTAGACGGGCAGCTCCGTTTCCCCCATGTAGAACCCGCATGACTTATTTGTTAGGCCCTGTTGCAATCTGAAGTATATTTAAATAGTTAATAAAGTGGCCCTTTGTACCATATACCCTTGCCTGTGTCTTTATTGGGGGGTGCTGGGTAAACACATAGGGTTAAGATATCTGTGGGCAGGCCTCTCCTGTTTTTAAAGGTTGAGTGACAGGTAGAAATTAAATAGATATAGTGTTCTTCCATCATGGAGACACAACTTGTGTTCTTTCATACTTCTTTGCTGCTGCTCCTGACATACTGGGAGGAGACTCTCCTCAAAGGCAAACCCTTTTCATATACTATGGCATCCTGTAATAATGGTGTAATGGACTTGGAATTTGATGTGTAAACGAGTCTGGCACTTGTCTTGCCCTCAGGCAGTGCTTGCCAATATGCCTCGGAATTGGGAAAAAGAATTAATGACTATTGAACAAGAGCCTTCACTAGAGGCTTCTGAAAGCCTCATGTGGCATCTACCTGAGGGGAAGAGGACATGAAAAGGTGGCAAACTGCACATACCTGAGAGGCAGGATGAAGGTGTAAAATGACTACTCCCTCCCCTTGCGTGCTCAGCATACTGTAGTAAAGAAAGTGCATTGCTAACAACTTCTGGGTAAGAACAAACAGGCAGATCTGAACCGACTGAGAAACTAAAATGGAAAAGCTGGATGGAAAGTAAACCAAGAGCCTCTGGGTGCAGCAATTTATTTGTTTAATCATTTATTTAATCAATGGACTTTAAAACATTTATATCCAGCCTTTCTCCTCTGCAGAGACGCCCAAAAAAGGCAAATACATACAAATATAATTTAAAAGGCATACAGCCAGCAACCAAGCTGCATTCAATTTGTATGTACAGTAGTCATGCTATACATAAACACATAAGACATTCTTCCCCCTCTAACCTTAGCACTTTCTAATTGCAAGAATAACTGATACACATAGAGCACAATCCTATGCATGTCTACTCAGAAATAAGTCTGTAAGAAATAACAGCCCAATCCTGATCTGCCTGGTGCCCAGGGCTGCAGCGGTAGCGAAAATGGCCTCCTCTGTATCCTGCACACTAACCAGGCAGCACCGAAGGCTCCTTGGGAGAACGGAACTTTCGTCCCCTTCCCCCGTGTAAGGCAAGTAGCCCTGTAATGGTGCTGTTCAATTCTATGGTGACCCAAGGGTCGGCATAGAATCAAGAGTCTCCGTGTTGGGTCAGTGGCCTGAAATGGAGGCTTAGGATCTGGTGGAGCAGAGCTCTACCAGTCCCACTTCCCTCCCGCCCCACTCCCTCACCCCAGGACACCTGCTCCCTGCCCTCTTCTGCCCTCCACCTGCGTCCCTCTGCCCTGGAACACCTCCCCGCCTCCTCCCATGCCTCCACCTACCTCTCTGCCACATGACCGCGGTGTGGTGGAGCAGCAGTGGTCCATCGGCGCTAGCCCAGCTCTGGCCAGTGCTGAGCTAGCATGTGTGCTGGACCAGTGCTGAGGGCTGCAGACATACCTTAGGGCACATTTGCTACAGTGCATGCTGGGGGAAAGCCTGTATGGGGGTGGGCCCTAAGTTGTAAGACATAGGTAAGTAGTCAATGGGGCGTACTCCCAGGGAAGTGGGATAGGGCTGCAGCTATAGAGTCTCAGGTGGTCTCCTGGGTCACTAGTAGTTCATAGATCTAACCCTGCTAGTAGTAACTTTTTTACATTGCATGATACGCCAGTAGTACCAGAATGAACTCACAAAGAAGGAAACCAAACAAATATACAAACACACCATTCAGAGGGAACAAGATAGTTGTCACAGTGCTTTGTTTTGCTTGGTTGAGTGAAATCAATTCTGAATAGTTCTGCTATGCCTGACAACTTTACAGGACCCTGGTTTACATGTAAAGCATGCTTGTGTTTTGATCAGGGTGACCAGATACAATGGAGGACAGAATGCCTATACCTTTAACCAGTATATAGTTAAACCCTTCCATGCTGAGCTGCACCTCTTCTGAGAATTCCCTCTTCTGAACAGTGATTAAAGGTATAGGCACTCTGTCCTCCATTGTATCTGGCCACCCTGGTTTTGATCCATAGATGGACCAAGATACCGTATCTTAAGCTAGACCAGGAGATGGAACACTATTTTGCAGTGGAAGAAAAGGAATTTACAGAGGACATGAACTGTTAATCAGACAAGACCGCCTCCTTACTAGATAAACAAAAAATACAATCTTTCTAGAACATAGCGGTTAAGGTATACATGAGATGAGTTCATAACATTTAAGCAACCTGTGATGAGTTGTTTGGATGGAACATTCCAGCAAGATAACAGCAGCAATTTCCTTCCTACCTGTTCACTCTACATACCACCCTGCTTTTGAATTACAATTCTAGTCATGTCAGGGGGAAAGCCATCCAGCGTGCTTTCCATCACAGTCAGAAACCTAGGCAAACCAAGTCAGTGTTTAAACCACTTTCCTGAAAGACTATCATTATGCACACGATGTGCAATAACAGTGCTGATAGTTTTAAGAATGGGGAGAGGGGTTGAGGTTAGATGATTTGCAATTCATAAACATTCCATTTCATCTTCCATTTTTAAAAGTAAGGGAGCAATCCTAAGTACAATTTTTTTTTCTGTTTTTAAATTTCCTACAGATATGTCCCTCGACCCCACCCCCAAGTTACGCTTCCCCTTCCCTTTCTGTGTACCTTCACTGTATAGCACTGTATAGCATGGAAATGACAGTCACCACTTCCCAAAACAAACACTTCCTTTCTTGCTAATGTTTCAGATATTTCTGAGAATTTGAAAAGAAAGCTCTGTAAAAGCTGCATTATTTTGGTCTGTCCCCACATGGCAAACCAGCCAAAATTAATGAATGCTGTTTTAAGAAAAGAACTGGGGAGAGAGGAAGCAATTTTTCAACGGTATCTTAGCGGCTACCAGGAAAAAAAAAAAAAAATAATTTGCAGTTCATCCTGGAGTAGATAATGATTGTAATCCCGAAACTGTAAAAATTACAAAGCAGTCTTTATAATAATGTTTAGCATTTGTACAGTGCTTCTGAATGTTCAGAACACTTAACATGTATTTGCAATCTTACAACAACCCTGTAGGTGAGTATTATTATCCCCGTGTCAGCCCCCCACTGAGTACTGAGATGGAGTAGTTGCCTAAGGCCATCTTGTGAGTTTTTGGCAATGGTGATACTTAACCTGGGATGCTTTAGTGCATGTTATATATGATTCTCCATAAGGAAGCCAACTTTTCATAAAGTTTAAATATTCACATATTGTTCAGTTCCTCAATAAATGAGCAAACACTTGGAATTTCACTGCCTGCCCAATGAAAATGTCCCATATACTGTGACAATAGTTTGCTGAAATACAGTTATCTTAAAGTTAGGGGCAACATATCCCCCCCCCCCCCAAAAAAAACCCTCTCCAACTGATTTTTCTGTTGCTATTTTTAGTAGTCAATTTCTGTCCATTCAACACCTTACAGAGAATTTGCCCTCTTTGGCCTAAGCTACCAGGAAAATAGCACTGTTGCCATGCAATGGGATATATGACACTGGAAAGTGGTCAAGTGAAAGTGACCTTGACATTGTGTGACTTGGATTACTGCAACTGAAAGCTCTGAACTCTCTTCTAGAACTGAAAGTTTTTCTTACATGTATGGCATTGTTGAAACAGTGTATATTAAATTGCCAAAAATTAGAACTAGCTTATATAAAAATTGCTTGTGGGAGCTCTACTGAAAAGAAAAATTAAGCTGAAAAAAACTCTAAGTGACTGTGTGGTTAAATGAAACTCCTAATGGAAGATAATACTGCTAATCTTTCAAACTTGCATTCTTTTTTCTTTTTTTTTTGCATAATTTTCAAAAGTTTCTGGAAATTATTCATGAGTTCAGGCAATTTTTGTTAGGTTGTTTGTATTTCCTCCATCTAGGCCATCTATGTTTTTCAATACTTTTGATTTATGTCAAGCTTCTTTTATTGGCTTCAAATAGGGGGTTGAGATAATAAATCCACCTCTCCTTCTTTCATACATATGCAGAAACAAAGTTAGGAAACTGAACCAACAAGACTGTCATTTTGCCCCTATACTGTATATGAAACAAGTATTCAAAATCAGAACGCTTTCATCATAATATAAATATGAGGCAAGAGAAATGCTACTTCTTTGCTCTGCCATAGTGTTTTTGTTTTTTTTAATAATATTCTTTTTCTGGAGTTGCAATAGTTATTTTTGAAAGAATGGATAATATAATTAAATTCTGTGCATTTTTGGAGATTTCCTTGTCTTCTTGGAGAACCCCATATACAGCAAAGATTACCAATATATATACTTGAGTATAAGTTGATCTTGTAGATAAGTCAATGGCAAGTTTGGAGCCAGAAATCCAGGCATTGCCTTCCATCAACTGATCCAGGCTGGTGTTGCTGCAAAAATGCAGGTGGGTCTCTCTCTCTCTCTTTATTGCCTCTAAAGCAGCCGTTTTAAACCACTACTATGCCATGGCACACTGGTGTGCCGCAAACGGTCTACAGGTGTGCTGTGGGAGGATGGTCATTTATTAGTAGGTCCATTGGGGGATGTGAACCCCTCACCAACAGCATGGTGTGCCTTGTCAATTGTCCAAAAATTGAGGACAATTTTAGTACCTTGTCAGTGTGCCATGAGACAAAAAAAAAGGTTGGAAATCACTGCTCTAAAGATTTCTCTAAGAGCAACCCTGCAACCAAATCCACCATATATACTTGTGTATAAGTCGACCCAGGTTTTTAGAATCAATTTTAAGAACTAAATTTCCAGACTTATACACAACTATGTATGGTAGATGGGACCCAATCTTGGTATGGTACATGGGACCATGGCAGGAGGTCTGGTCTAGAGGGTAGAGCCTCTGTCTGCCTGAAGATAACGTCAACAAGGTCGCCAGTTCGAGGCCACCAGCACCGTGCGACCTTGAAGCAGCTGACAAGCTGAAGCCGAGCTATTCCATCTGCTCTGAGCGTGGGAGGATGGACGCCAGAATGTGAAGCCAGATCGGAATGAAACACCTGAATGTAGTGGTTCTGGAAAGAAAGAACCTTCTTTCAAATTGTAAAAATCCCTATTTAATAAGGGATTTAATAAAGCCTGCCTATGTAAACCGCCTTGAATAAAGTCTTGAATAAAGACCAAGAAAGGCGGTATATAAATACCTATTATTATTATTATTATTATTAATCTTATTCAGTTTTCCAGTGCAGGTGCAGCCTAGCCAGTGGGGCATGCAGTGCATCCTGTGGTGGAGAGGCAGTTACAGAGGCCTCCTCAAGGTATTTGTTCCCTTACCTCAGGGCTACATTGCAGCTGCACAGGTGCTGAAAAGTTGGGCAGGATTGGACCCTTAGCTGGTTAAAACATCATTCTTTGTCACCTGTGTGTGGTCACATTGAAAATTTACTGGAAGAAAATTGAGTTTAAATTTGGAAATACATTCCAAAGGTTTATTTTTTTTGTTCCAAATATAACACAGCTAATGATGTAAAACAAAGGCCTTGTTTGCTATTGACAACTCAAATTATTATGTATAGAGGTGTTTGAAAACCGTGTTATTTATTTTACCCAGAAGTAAGTCCATTGTGCTCAGTATCCCAATCACCCATTTAAAGAGGTGGTCGGAGTTTGTTTGGCCTGGCCTGGACACGAGAGTCCAGCCCCTCCCCATGGGGGAGGGGGCTGGGTCGGGCAGCCACAGCAGACCGGACCTTTTAAAAGGGGACAAGACCCAGCCCTCTTCCTCCTTGTGCACTTGGGCACCTTGGGAATACCCGCCCGCCCGCGCTTGAGGCAGTCTGAGTTTAACTGGTCGCTGTTTGGGGTCGGGTAGGAATTTTTTGCTGCCTGCCAAGATTGGCCGAGGGGCAGGCAGTTTTTTCGCCTACCCCAGACTGTTATGGGCCTGGGGGTTACATCCCCCTGTTTGCAAGCTGCCATTGATCACTTTAAGAGGGCAGGTGGTACGGGTTAGGAGGCGTGAATGGGACTTTGGCATGCACCTTCAGGCAGCATAGGCAGGGCAGAACCCTATTTCAGTCCTCAGGGGCTTGGCAGCACGAGGACGTATACGGGGCCCTGGCTGGGACCACGGGGCACACCTCAGAGGCTCAGCGGCTCGAGGTGGTGCAGTCTGCGGTCCGGCTGCCTTCCCCTTAAGGGATAGACATGGATGAGACGCACTGTCCCAGCAGCGGGGCGCGACTCAGAGTCGGGTGCATGCCCGCCTGGGGCAGAGGTTTCTGGTACCACCCAGAGGTCCCTCCCCGCACCACAGGGGCTTTCGCTGCCTCGGATGCTGCAGGTCTCAGCCTCTGCTTCTCTTGGTAACATGAAATAAAGTTGCCCTTTCTCCCATATCTGTTGTCTCGAGTGTTCATTGGACAGTGCGGAAACAAAGACTTACAGCCCAATCCTGAGCTTTCCAGGGCTGCAGTGGTGCTGAAATTGCAATCGCTGCCTCCCATGGGGCTGGGAAGCAGTGCAGAGTCTATTTGCAGTAAGGGTGATTTATGCTCTCTTACCCCATGTAATCCTTAGGCAGCCCCGTTGGGTCTCCTCAGATCTGCAGCCACTATTGGGTCGTTAGTCCTATGCATGTCTACTTAGAAGTACGTAATTTCCACTGTGTTCAGTGGTGCTTACTCCCAGTTTAGCAGGTATAGGATTGCAGCCAAAATTATGTAGATTAAACAGTCTCCTTTGAGATCTGTTTACCTCCATCAAAATAAGCATACATGCTTAGCCACAGACAGTGAAAAATGATCACAAATCAATTCCAATCTAAGCAGCCATCAATAATATGAATTATTGCCTGAAATTCCAAATACAGTGTAGAACAACAATCAATGAAACTGCATAATCTTGCAATTATTTAAACTGAAATGACTTTGCCAAATCAATTCTTCAGAGGGCAACAACGGCATTAAGTTGCCCATTATGTTCATTTTTGTTTTTTCGCATTGTAAAGAAAATAAACTGCACAATTAAAAAGAAATGTAGAGAAAATACAATGCTGGGCACAAGTGCCTATATAGAAACTATCAGCATTGATCTAATTATATAAAAGTTGTGATGCCCTCTCATATTTAGCAGAGGGAAAACAACTGTTGCCCTTCACCCTGGAATGCTGGTGTCTATTCTTTTTTTCTTTTCTTTTTTTTAAGATTGTGAGCCCTTTGCCCTTCCCTTTTTTGGTCAAAAACCAGAAGTGGGTTAAAACTATCTACAATATTTCTGAGGTGCAGGGAGGCTCCCCACACCCTCCAGAGGACAAGACTGAACCCCAGTAAGTGTTTAAAAAACCATTTTTTTCCCTGGCATCAGCATGATCACAGTAGCACTGGCACTACCCCACCCCCTTCCCTCCTGTAATTGAAATGTGCAAGATCCCTTGAGGAGACAGGGTGTGGTGTTAACAGTGGCCCCTTCTCTGGCAGGCAAGCATGGGGTTAACAGCAGGGCCTTAAATTGCAGTGAGTGTGCTGCACAGCTGCAGCTACTTGAAGGCAACAGGGCCCTCAGGGATGAAAGCAGCAGCTGCAGGGAGGAAAGGGGTGTGGGTAGTAGAAGGAGGAAAGTTTGAGACTGGATTAACAGACTGAGGAACTCATAGCTGATGGACTTTGGAGACTGCTGGAGATACTGGAGACTGGAGTTTGACTGCCACTCCCAAGACCTGCTGAGGACCAAGGTGCTGCTGTAGTGGCGGGAGGAGCTGCTGGCAGGAAAGGGAAGGAAGGAGGACCTCTGTAGGTTGAACAGGCAAGCTACCCTGGTGGTGGGGTCCAGTAGTGCTGCAGTGCACAACTAGGACCATTGATGGGGAACAAAGGGGAGCAAATTAGCTTAAAGTGGGCATAAGTTCTCTAAGTGAAGCTTGAACTGGGAATCTGGAAAAACATCTCCCCTGCAAACACTTACAACGTCCCAAATTCTCCTGCAGAGTTTGGAAAACTCTGAATTATGGCCTCAGCTGGTGCAAACAAACAATTCTGCTATGCAAGTGAGAATGGAAGGACATGAGAGAATGAACTGCAAGAAGTTAGTTTAGAACAGAGTACAGGTGCAACCTATTTATCCACTGATTTTTTTTTATCTGAGGATTTATCTCAACACAAATTGGGTGGGGGGAATTCAAGTTGCACACACCTTTGCCTCGCGCTGGTGTTTCAAGGCAACCCAAAACACTGCAAAAAGGTTCCAACTGGCACAGGCAAGGAAATAGCCCTGGAACCATGGAAGAGGTTCCCCTTACAAAGGAACAGTAAGACTCCTGGAGCCCCTGAGCCAGCAAAGAGGCTGAAGAGGGGAAGGGGGGGACCTCTGTAGCCAGAACACATGCAGTAAGGTGGAGTGCTCTTGCGCGCGCGCGCGCGCACACGCGCGCACACACACACGCGCGCACACACACACACACACACACACACACACACACACACACACACACACACACACACACACACACACACACACACACACACACACACACACACACACACACGGGCAGGTGCAGTGGTAACAGAGGGGATTGACTAGAATGGGACTTACTTCTGAGTAGGCAGGCATAGGACTGGGCTATCAGGCTACAATGCTCTCCACACTTTCTTGAGAGTAAGCCCCATTGACTAGAGTTTACTTTTGAGTAGGTAGGCATAGGACTGAGCTCTCAGGCTACAATCCTCTCCACACTTTCCTGGGAGTAAGCTCCATTGACTACAATGGGGCTTACTTCTGAGTAGAACTGCAAAGGACTGGACTCTTAAAGGTTCAACATCCCACCTGTGAAAGAAGCTGGACCGTTGGCAACAGGGAGGACTGAGTACAGAGTGGCGGAGGGGGAGGTGATTGAGAACCACTGCCTTAGTTTCCTTCCATCCCCAAGTGTCAAGCTGTAGCTTATTTGCTTAACTCTATGCAATTTGTGTAAAACATGTCATTTCTGGGTCTGATTTAGCACAACACATTTTTTCTTAATCACGGTGGGTCAGGGAAAGGAACTCACATGCATAAAAAGGCTTCACCTGTATATGGGAACATCATGAGTGGTTGTGAAAAATGAGTGTTTGGCAACATCCCATAGTGAAAGTTCCTTGCATTCTCTCAAACTGAGCCAGAGGGCAATAACAGATGGATTAGTGGTAGAAAGAAAAATTGGAAGGTGTAGACAGTTAATTGGCACATGATGACATGATGCTGTTCGGAAGGGAAAGACATCTGAAGAAATATTAAATAGGATCATCCTACAGGAACATTTGGGAATTTTGAAGACTATAGAGAAAGTTTGCTCTTTTGTTAACATAATTACTCCACAGCATCTAATGCTGGGTGCATTTTAAATTTTATGCAGGCACACACACACACCCTTTTTATTTGCCAAAAATGTTCAGACAGATTTAGGATATTTTGGAAGTGCTGAATCCAAAAATGGCATCGGTTTTGTCATATTTACTCTAGTTTTGGGGGTATGGCAAAGGCACCTTATGTTGTCTCAACCAGCTTCCTTGTGAGACATTCAACACCATGACTTCCTCACAAGGAACCTGCTTGAATAAGCATATAATGTAGCAATGCCATACCCCCCAAACTAGAGCCAATCAGGCAAAACTGATGCCATTTTTGGATTCAGCATTCCAAATATACCCAAGAATAAGTCTAACTTTTATGACAAAAAAATTTGTGTACAGCTGCATTTGGGAGTTGCAGCATCTTCCTTTCTGAGGTGTCGGTTGCTCAGGAGGGATTCTCCCACCATCACAGTGCCTTTGTTCATTTGTTAGCTAAGAGAGAGTCAATTTTAAAAGACAAATCACCAAGAGTGCAAAAGAGAAAGTCAATTAAGGTTAATAGAGCTTAAATGCTTAACAATGTGCTAAAGTTCCATTGATTTCAATCATCTTATTGTCTCTGAATAAATCCCATAGTTTTATGGTAAGATAAAGAAAAGTAAGGAAGTGGGGGGGGGGGAAAAACCTAATAGGTAGTGATATTGCTTGCAATTATCTGGCTCTGAATTTGAATTTGTCTAACTCCTCATGTTCAGAGGTATTCTGAACAGAATCCTGTTTCCCAGAAAGTTCTTCCTTGGTTTGGAATGTAAGTTTAATTCTAAGAATGCACAGTTACTGTTTCTTTAACATTCCAGAAGAGGAAGCCAAAGTTAGCACCTTATAAGTACATACACACAGACTTTTTACTATTAGAATACTTTACTTTAAGCCATTTCTGCCTAATGTTGCATATATGCAACAGGGACCAATAATACACCCGTGGACCAGGCAAAAATGGGCTAAATGAAACTATGTATCAACTGCTGTAACCAACTAAGGGTGCAATCCTATTCATGTCTACGAAGAAGTAAGTTCCATTTTATTCAGTGGGACTTACTCCCAGGAAAGTATGTCTAGAATTTAAGCTTAGCTACACAAGTAAGCAGCCTATAACTGGGAGTTCCAATTGCCCAAGGTTAATAAGAAAAGACCACTACTGCATAAGCACCAGTGCTAGAAGCCATGAGAGATGTACTCTCAGAAAACAGATAGAGTTCCCCGTCAACTCCCCAACACCGACTGAGAAATCTCACAAATCTGGTTGAGATAAAGAGGGCTTTGCCTATCACTACAAGTTTGTGAATATAGAAGAGATAAGGAAAAAAGTGATAGCTGCCCTTTGGGCCTTTTCACATACTATAAAAGGATGAAGAAGTGGACCTGTACTTTCCACCAAAATAATTAATGTGCTAAAAAGAACAACCGCCTTCAGCAAAGTCTGGATGTGGACAGATTTGCATATATCTTGAATCCAAAAGAACCAAAATTCAAGTCATACTTATACTTTTCCTCACAAGTTGAAAATCTACAAAGAGAACTCAGAAAGACCATTCTCAGTTTGCCTCTTGCTGAACCTGATGCTGCTTCTCAGCTCTTTCAAAAAAAAAAGTTTCAAATTAGCACCTCTGTGCTCCTGCTGATGAAGTAACCTGCTGTCAGAGAGATCCTAGAGCTCTGCTCACTCTCAGTTACACCCATGGCTATGTTTGGAGGATGTCTGCAACACTCTCTAGGTTTCTGGACCAACATCCAGTCTGCCCATTACTATAGCCTGAATTCATTTTCTAAAAAGCTATCTAGCTATCTTCTGTCCAGCTATTTATATATCCAAGAAGAACCATGCTATTACGCATATATTCTGGAGGCACAATTAGGATCCATTTCCTTCAGTTATTAATTCATTCCCCCAAAGGTATTAAATTATAGGATTTGAGAGCTAATTCTGCCTCTACCTACCTCAGGGTTGTTACTCATACAGAAATGTATGAGTCATTGGACAGACAAATAAAAATGTGCTTTCAAGTCAACAGTTTGTCAGACTATGGCATGCAGTGTTTCTGAGATTTACGTAGCATGAAAGGATTTTACATTTATGACTTCAAAATACTATTTCCTAATTTGAATAGGATTTACATAAAATCTCTTCCTCTTCAAGTCCAGTAAGACTTTCTTTACTTAACTATCAAAGCGACACAAGGTACTCTACCTTCTGTCTGCTTACAGTGACATCTTCAGTGCTTTAAAAAAACCCAAATAAATTATTCAATCTTGCTTACATGATAATATGCCAGCACACTATCAGGACTGACAGACGTTCAAAGTTTGACATTATAATTTCAAAACAGTTGGTTCCTTCATTTTTGTATTAAGAGTAGCTGTTACTTCATACCTTTAAAAAACAAAACAGTTCTAAATAAGCCTAACCCAGCTCTGAAATGGTCAGAGATTGTCACATTGTTAAGTAACCAAATAGGAAATTTGTCTTTAAGAACTAATAGCTATAAGATGATGCATCCTTTCTTAAGTGTCTGTTTTGCCAAATCCCAATCCACCGGGCCTTGTAAACCAGTCCAATCAATCAGAGTTGCCAATAAGCCAAGTTACTGTCCAAAGTCAGGTTCCAGGTAGGTCAGTCCAATCCGTCAGGGTATCCAAATCAAAGTCCAAAGCCAAAGCCAAAGCCCAGTCACAATCCACAGTCTGATTCCCAATTCCATAAACCAAGTCAGTCTCCCCTCCAACCTGCACTCCTTCAAAACCCACCACCTTTCTGCCTCAGGTGCTCCCTATATACCTGAGGGATCTCCTTATGCTCTAGTGGCTGCAGCTGTGCAGCACACCTCCAGCTACTACCTGGGCTTTAATCCTGCATTTACTCAGAGTAAGGGGCACTGTGGACACCACACCCTATCTCCTCGGTAATATCTTCCAAAATTCCAATACAGTGTCATAATCAATGTATGACTGAAATACTTTGGAGATTAAAAAACAAAATGAAGAAATTGCTATTTGAATATAATGCTGAAATACTTAAAATTCTGAAATTCTAATTCTGAAAAAATTATTTGGTGGGATACAAACAGGATTCTGTATTAATACACTATATTGAAATGAGGATTGCATCAAGATACAGGGATATAAGAGAGCACAAGTCATAATCCCAGGCAGGGAGAGTTGAAGAATAGCATGGTGCAGAAAAAAAAAAAAAAGCACCACTTCACATTTGAAATGGAAATCAATGTTAACACTGGTGCTTCCTGTAATAAACCTAGTAAGTATGAATAGCAGTGTATTTGCCAGAAGGACAAAGGTTTCTTGTGAATATGGAAACAATGGAACATACCAGCAGGTGAAAATAGGAACCAGGATTGACTTTGTACAAGCACAATCCTCCAAACAGATATGCTAAGTTCTTATATATCCCAAAAGAGATGTGGTATCTCCTCCCATAGATGGGTTCCTGTCATGGGCTGTGTGCAGGGTACATCTCCAGTCATCCACACCAATGCCAGATGCATATCTAATGCACATTCACTGGCCCCTTTTATACAAAAAGATTCTAACACTGGGGGGAGGGAGCTGATGACGCAATCCCCTGAAATGGGGCCTCATTCAGGTGTGTGACCTTGGATTAATGCCCAGAGCATCTCAAGATATGAGAAGACCAAGGGAGGCATCATCTTAACAAGCAGAGATAATGGACAGATGCTAGAAAGTTAGCTAAGCATGACTCATCAATTTTCCTTTGAAATTAACCCCATTTTGAAAGAGACTAAACCACCAAGAACTTGTGTAGACCACTAACTCCTTGAAATACAAAAGTCCTCTGCAATATGCCCATAGAGGCAGAAAATATTCTAGGAAGTGGAAACTGAGGTTTTCAATGTATGTCCCTAGGGGACCATCACTGGACTGGTTGCTCAACACACATTAAAGAATATGTGTTCAATTCCCAGTGTGCCCTTCAAAGCCCATGTATACACATGGGAACCAAAACATCCAGTAAGTGCCCATGACAACTGTACACATCTGAAAAAACAGCTGACCTGGGATTTGAAAGGGAAGAGGGAATTGAGTTTAGCCAACATATACTTGTGACTTGTTAGAAAAATGAACTTTCTTTTTGATATCTGCTTTCTCAGCAACAATATAACTAACATGGTCCTGCCTTGATACGCTAAATAAAAACAACCCTCCCCTTAAAAAAAAAAATCTGTACACAGTTCTGAAGATCTCAATTTCATGTTCATCTTTGTACTTTTTTGTGGATCTCTTTATTTTCACTTCTAAACAACAGCAAAACATTCAATTCAAAATCTGGTACTGAAATGGTTATTTAGAATTCTAACTGCACAAAAGAAAATACAAATGCATTTCAGAGAGCAAATGGGCCACAGGAATCAATGGTTTTGAGCTTGCTCACAATGCAAAGATTATTAAGAAGTATGTGAGACAGCAAAGCCTGTAACGTATCATCACATTTAGATCTCTGTTACATGCCACATATGCTCAAATACCATTGGTCTTAGTGGCCCTAATGTAGATTAAATTAACTTCATTAATTCCTAATGTGGTCTATTAATTACTAATGATGCTGCACTTACTTTGTTTTCCATATTTTTACAACTTCAAACTACTTTAAATGGGATAACTGAACCCGACATTCTCCATCCCTTCCGCTCAAGGAATTTATTAAGATGGAATGAAATGAGAAGCATAAAAGGCAGACCATCCCCCAAGGATAATGTGGTTGAAAGTGAAGGTCAAGACACGAGTTCAGATCAGTTCTGCATTTTCTTCTCTGCTGGAGTCAACACAGCCATTGCTGTCAGACCTTCTCCCATAAGACACAGAGAATTTTTACCTGTCACTATTTATTCAGACAGACACTGTGAAAGGGGAGGGAAAGCAGGAGTTGTATATTGCAAGATGCTGAATAGTTAAATATAGTCAAAACAGACTGTCACACAACTTGCTTGCTAGATCTCAGGGGTTTATTCTGGGGATTAGCTCAGTAGCCTACAATGTCCCTTGCAGACAACATTACAAGTAACGCTATACCAGTGGTTGTCCTGGCCACTGTGGCACCTGGGGGCATGCCTAGAAATGCCACACACACCCCTCCAAAGTCCTCCACACACAGCCTCTCCGGTCCTCAGAACACCTCTGGGGTCATAGGTGGCACCAAGGGAGGCCCGGCAACAGTGCCCCCCCAGCCATGCCACCCAGTGTCACTTGCACTCCCCCAGGTATGCCACTGTAAGATACATCCTTACCTTCTCTGCAATTTCATCCAGTGTGGGGTATGAATCCCCAATAGCATCTTATACAGATCATATAGTGGTTAATGTTCATTCTCCACTCAGCCCTACCCCTACTACTCTGGTTTACATTTCTACTTTTCTTTTCCTCTGCTTGCTATTTGATTATTGATTACTATGGTCATTTTTGCTTTAAATATTTTAATTCTGGTTGTGGAAAGCTGCCTTGGCTTATTTGAGAAAGGAGGAATAGATAAACTCCCTATTCACATCTATTTTGGGAGAGCTGGCCATATTCCTGGCACAGTTTGACTCAATTTCAAGCTCCCCTGATCAATTACTTACAACATTACTAGTTTAATAACATTCCTATAAAGGTACACCCCCCCCCCCCAAAAAAAAAAAAAAACACCTTACTCATATAAAGCTACAATCCTATGGACATTTTCCTGAATGAAAAGTTCCATTGTGGGACATACATCACAGTAATCACGTACAGGCTTGGTCTCTTATGCTATTAGTTCATAGAGTCCCACAGCACAAAGAGGTGAAATAAATCTGAATCTGCCTGAAATCTTATGGTTGGCTAGTTTTCAGTCTTTATGACACATGGCAAGATACATTGTATATTGTATTGTATTGGCAACCTTCAGTCTCGAAAGACTATGGTATCGCGCTCTGAAAGGTGGTTCTGGCACAGCGTCTAGTGTGGCTGAAAAGGCCAATCCGGGAGTGACAATCCCTTCCACACCGGGAGCAAGTGCAGTCTGTCCCTGGTCTGTCTCCCTGGCTATGGGCCTTCCTTCTTTGCCTCTTTGCCTCAGACTGTTGGCCAAGTGTCTCTTCAAACTGGGAAAGGCCATGCTGCACAGCCTGCCTCCAAGCGGGCCGCTCAGAGGCCAGGGTTTCCCACTTGTTGAGGTCCATCCCTAAGGCCTTCAGATCCCTCTTGCAGATGTCCTTGTATCGCAGCTGTGGTCTACCTGTAGGGCGCTTTCCTTGCACGAGTTCTCCATAGAGGAGATCCTTTGGGATCTGGCCATCATCCATTCTCACGACATGACCAAGCCAACGCAGGCGTCTCTGTTTCAGCAGTGAATACATGCTAGGGATTCCAGCACGTTCCAGGACTGTGTTGTTTGGAACTTTGTCCTGCCAGGTGATGCCGAGGATGCGTCGGAGGCAGCGCATGTGGAAAGCGCTCAGTTTCCTCTCCTGTTGTGAGCGAAGAGTCCATGACTCGCTGCAGTACAGAAGTGTACTCAGGACGCAAGCTCTGTAGACCTGAATCTTGGTATGTTCCGTCAGCTTCTTGTTGGACCAGACTCTCTTTGTGAGTCTGGAAAACGTGGCAAGATACATATGTGAGTGTTTAAGGAAGGGCCTATCACAAGAACTAATTGCAATTCCTTTAAAACATAAGATGATGTAAAGATTATCTTGAGAAAGTAGTTCAACTATTTCATTTGACTTTTGCTACTAAAGAAATACACCTCTCAGTCAAAGATCTCTGTGTAGAATCTACAAGTTGCAGACTTAGCACCTAAGCCTGGAGTTCTACAGGCTGCCTATTCCATCTGTCACATTTACTTTTTTGTGGTTTGATTCAGCTGTAGCTGATTAAAAAGGATAATCTACACTTGTCTCTTCAAGAAAAGGAAGGCAGACTAGAAGAAACTGTTTGCTTTCAGTATTATTGTTTTCTTCAAAAGGTGGTCACATCTCACATCAAATATATCATCCTATACAATTCATATGCCAGTGACCCCTAGATGAGCTACTGTATGACCGCCAGGGACCACCACTGGTTTCAGTGAAGGCGCAACCACAGAGAGTGCAACTTATATGAAATCCTGTCTCCATGTGGGGCCTAAGCAGGCAAACCATTGTAACTTGCCATACTGCTGTGGTCCTGCTAAGGTCATAGTAAAAATCCTAATTGATTGGAACTCATAAATAGAACATCCAATAGAACAGCACATTCAACACTTGCTATTAACTTTTCTTGCCAAGAAGTAAGCTGTAAGAAATATGATTTCCATTTCCCATGGGCTGGTTCCAGCCTATGTTCGCTGCCAGTTTCCCAATGCTTCTGGTAGGTGTGGTAGATAGCACAGAACTTTTTTTTCCTAGTCTGTTTATAATGCACTCTTTCAGGTTGCTTTCATTCTCAATCACTAAAGACACCTGTAAATATATATATTTTTCACACCTAATTAAAATTATTCCGCATCACCCTGGCACCTCCTCTAGCTTTCCCCATAGACAAGATGTTTCTGTCAAGCAGATGGGTGGATTACTTCAATCTTTCAAATAAGAATTAATGGAAATATAAAACAAGATTTACTGAGTGATGGCAGATGGCTGGAGGATTTTGTAGAGGTGTGACTTGTCTAATTTACAGTAAGAGTGAGCTCAACCTCTTGCTGTGGACAAAAGGTTACTTCTGCATTGCATTATAAACTTTCTGCTTGATTAAATGTCAGTATGGAAGCACACAATTTTCTCTTGCCTTCTCAATATCAACAAACCAGATGTGGGTGATGCCTTCATCATGTTAAACTCACAGTACAGTATAGAACTGCAACATAATTTTGCTTCTCAATCATTGGTGTTTTATATTTGAAACAAAGCCAGCATATCCAGGGAAAATAATTCTATGTATTCCACATGCATTTTACAGTTTGCCACAGTTACTTCATTATGTTCTTAATAACATGTTTGACTGAAAGCTTTCTCCCTTCTGTGCCTCTACAGATGCCTTAGTGCGATGTTGTCTTGTTCTGGCAAAGCTGAGAGTCTGCTATGTGCTGAACAAGGCCCAGAGAGGATGACCTATATAGCACAAATCCAGCATAAGCAGTGATACCCAAAGTCTAGGTAGGTAAGGATTGGATCAGGACCTGGGATAGCTCCCATGCATAGGCACAGGAACAATAAGTGCTTTGACATGTGCCTGAGCTCAGTGAACACCTAAATAGTGAAGCAGCTCTAATGAGTGCCCTAGTCTTGCCCTGACTGTAAGTCAAGCCAGAATATTTAGAAGCTTAGCCTGACATTCCTTTGTCAGTAGGTAGGCCTTAGCTGTACCCTTTATCTTCTCTACTGAAAGCATGCAGTAGAGTGATGGGGCTTCGACAAACTGGAGAGGAAGTTGTGGGTCCTGGTGCCTCATCTGGGGAGTCTGAACCCCTAACCTCAGAGGAACATGAGAAGCTGCCTTATCATATATGCTTTAGCAGTCAGATCGGCAGTCTCCAAACTGGAGACTGCTGCATGCCAGAAAACCATTCCCTGGCGCAAACTGAGCTTACCATTCTGCCGGGGAGCCTCTGCAATGTGCCTATGATCACCTACAAACTGTATGCCAGCCAGCTGCATCTGCCTTGAAATCCAGGCGCACAGCTTGCTGGGGTGACAGAATGCAGAAGTGGTTGGCTGGCGCACAGTTTGGGGGTGACTGGCGACACACTGCAGAGGTTCCCGGCAGAATGGAAAGCTCCATTCATCCAGTGGAAGGATAGTGACAGGCGCAGGATCCGGCCCATGAGCCAGAGTTTAGCTCCTGCTGATCTAGATCAGCTTCACCTAGCTCAGCATTGTCTCCACGGACTGGCAGCAGCTCTGGAAATGACCTTATGCAATCCAACCTGGACATGCAAGGGATTGAATCTGAGACATCCTACATCCTAGTTGTTGTGTTTTTTGTTTTTTTTTTCATGGTAGGGTATAAGGTAACATCACAGAATGAATGCATTAAGGCAGGGCAGACTGCTCAGGATAACTAGTGGATAAGCTTTAAAAATACTCAGAAACAAAAAGCAAACCAACCATGTTCTAAGTAATGAATGGCATATAGATGGATGGTTATAGATCTCTAGGAGTCAAGTGGGCATCGGCCCAGCTCCCCTAGTGCCTGGGACCAAGGCCTGGGACTGCTTCACCCACTTTGTGGTGTGCCAAGAACGGTACTCATTTTTTTCCCCTTCCTGACCCCAGATAACCCTCCCCAATTGCCACCTCTCATCTTCCCTTCTTCCCAATCACATCTTCTTATCCTCACTTACTCTGCCACTTCCAGATCTCTCCCCATTGTTTCCTCTCACCTTCCCCTGCACAATGCCTCTGTCCCATCACTTCACTCCTGCTCAGATTGCCCATAATAATTTTCTTTTGCCCCCTGCACTGCCTTCCCCCATCTTCGTTACTCACCTTCTCATCCCATGGATCACTCCACCCTCCCTATGGTGGCAGAGGGCACACATGGGAAGTGTGGGCAAGGGACAAAACAAGCATATCACCTAATGGATTCGCAACTGTTGTCCCACCTTTCTCCTTCTGCCAATCTCTTACTGGCTTGTGTGGGGGGTATTTAGGGATTTGGCAGGTCTCTACTGCCAGTGTCAAATTTGGGAAGCCAGACAAAGAGAGGCTACCTTGGAAAACCTCTCTCTATGAATGGAAGGAGCTCAATTTCCGGGGAATTTCCACTTAAACAAAAACCAAAACAAACAGTAGCAAGAGCTGAACTGGTGAACTACAGCCAAGGCACTGTTTTATCAACTGAAACCAGGCAGGCAAGAAAGAACAAGGAGTTCATTAAAAGCACTGACTAAACAAGGCAAAATAAAATAAATAGGGAAGGGGTAAGGACAATCAAAAACCAATACTCATTATCAAAGATAAAACAAGACTGACCAAGATGGGTGGCTGGACAAATTTGGCAGAGAGCTTAAGACAAGCAGAAAACCAAAGTCCATGAACACAAGCTACTGGATTGCTTTCCCTGTCCTTCGCTACTCACATTACCTGGGAAAAGGGTATTGGGGCCCTTTCCTGCACTTCTATGAAGATGAATGAGTCTGAGACTGAATGGACATAGCACATCCATGTTGAAAGCAGGGGCAACAACTCCAAGCAGCCATATATGTGAACTTAAAACAAAAATGGGTTGATAATATCATAGGATCATTGGATGAGTTAAGACTCTATGGACATATCGTCCCACCCCTTTTCCTAACCAGGTGGCTAAACTGCCTGAATTGACAAAATTCTGCCTTTCAGCATCCAATAACAACAAATCCTAATCTTTACAAAATATTCTAACAGGGCAATCCAGTGTGGGCTTTAACTGAAAATAAATACCACTATGTCCAATGGGACTTATTCCCTGCTTAAGGTTGCAACATGAAGAAGTACATCATGTACAACAGAGCTTTTAGATGTTCAATGAATGCAGGGAGGAAGAGTGCAGAGGTGGTCCTTGCCACTAACATAAATGTATACATGGATTTGAATAGCTGCATAGACCCAATATGTGTATGTAGGATCTACCCCAACCTTCAAATAAATTCACATAGATCAGACTCAGGGATTGCTACTGCGATTCCACTTTCCCACCTATGTTTGTGACAGCCCAATCCTATCCTTTCTGCTGCCATAGCATGCAGCTATGCCAAATCAGGCTGTGCTGCATGCTATAGTGGGGGGGGGGGGAATCAGGAGGCTTGGGAGAAGCCCGCAGGTAAGACTCCCAGTCCCAAATGGGTTTCCTCAGACCTGTGCTAGTTCTTTACCTGGCACAAGTCTAAGGAGAGAAAGGGGATCTGTCAGGAGGAAAGACAGGGGACAGCATCCTGGTGCAGGTCGCATGTGCCAGGATACATCTCCTCCTGTCTCCAACTTGCCTCCTCCTTTCCCCAATTCCACCCATTCTGCCCACCCCCCTGCCAGCATACATGCACTTCCATACATGCACTGCAGGTGCAAACTCACCACCGCCACAACCATTTCAGGATGCTGGATCTGAAATGACTGCCAATGGCCCAATTTGTACAATGTCATAAGGCTTTTGTGACACTGCAGCTAGCATCACAGTCTCACAACTGGCCTGATAGGATTGGGCCATTAGCTGAGCATGTATAAAGAAGGGAAGAGACAGATTTTAGGCTCAACTCTACCCACCTTTCCAGCACTGATGTAGCCATGCCAATGGGGCGCATGCTGCATTGTGCGGTGGGGCTACTCATGCAGACCTCCTCAAAGTAAAAGAACTTTTGTTCCCTTCCTATGGGGCTGCATTGGTGCTGGAAAGTTGGATAGGATTGAGTTCTTTATCATTCAAAGAGCAGGTCACTTGTTAAAAAATTTTTATTCACCTTTCCATTACTTTAAATGTCTATTTGCATTATAGAAAGTGCCACTCTAATTAACAGAGTAGAATTTTGCCTTGAAAACAGGATTGCCTAACAAAGCACTTGAAAATTCTAGTAACAGCTTCTTCTAAAACCACTAACACACAGCAAGTCTAGTCCATGCTATACCATATAGGACAAACAGAAATTATTTTAAAATATCCCTGATACTTGTGAATTCCATAGCAATCACAAAATCACAGTCATCAAGACATTTCTTTCAATACCATATGTTAAGTTTTGCTCACAGCGAAAGTCACACGCAGCGTTTCCTTAACTCAAATTAACCCCCAGAGTGTTATTCATAGGTATGACATATGCCTGTTCATTTGACAACTGCACTGCCACATGAGAAGCAAGTCATATGTCCCCATAGTACTGGAAGAGTTTTGACACCAGAAATAATGTGGTTCTTTTCTATTACGAAGTGTAAATTGTCTTCTATATAAAAGCACACTGAACATTTTAACACATAACTATCAGTTCAGAAAACGCACATCAGTAAAGTAGTTATATGTCTCTTAAAACTTTAAACCAGAGTTTGCAAAATCCTAGTCTGCGAGCCAGATTCGGCGCTCACCCAAATCCCTCCCCTCTGGAAGCAGCTCTCCCTCTGGGAGCAGCCGTGTCTATGGGTGAATGGATGTCTGGTGAATAACACAACTGCGGAGAGCGTCTCTATGCCCACATGGCTGAAGAATGAAGCAGCAGAGCAGCGGAATGGTGAGAGCTGCTCAGGACAGGGAGGGAGTTTTTCTCGCGCAAAAATTAATAGATATTTCATGACATTTTCATATTTCATATTTTAATGATCAAGAAGGTGATCAAGATGGACAGTTGGTTGACCCAATATAGCATTTCTTATGTTCTCAGATAAATTTTTAGATGCAGCCTGTCCATGTATGAGGTTCTTCCTTTTTTGTCTTTTTTTTTTTTAATTCTTTTGCCAGTGCAATCATTTAAATACCATCCTTTGGAAATTAGACAGGAAAATTAAGCTTGAGCTTTAAATTACTATCACAGAAGAACATTTCATTTCTACAAATGTCTCCTATAATTTGTATTTAACAGTTTAACAAGTAGCCTCTTCTGGCTGTCTAGATTGCACCCAGAAACTACTGGCTATTAAGCCAAAGCATCAATTCTTAAGTTTCAATAGTATAGTATTAAGGTCACAATCCTAATTTTCCAGCACTGACATAAGGACAATGCAACTCCGAGGTAAGGGAACAAATATTGCCTTAAGGAGGACTCTGTGAGTGCCATCCAACTGCAGGATGCTGTACATGCCCCACTGGCACAGCTGTGCCAGTGCTGGAAAGTTGGTTAGGATTGTGCACTAAGAGTTCCATGTGAATATGGTAACTTACCAAGTGTATACTGCAAGACCAAGAGATAGGTGAAGGATTTTTGTAGGAACACACATTTTGGAGAAATGCAGAAATTGTTAAAAGGGTCAAATACTCCTATCTATTGAGCCACCCCCCCCCCCCCAAGAAACTGATACAGCGATAACTGGCTTAATACTCTGAGGTAAAGGGTTAATACTCTGAAATTAGGAGTGAATTCCTATTGGCTAAAAAAATACCCATGTGACGAATCAAATGACTATTCTAAAAAAAGATCCTGAGGTGCATGACACCCTGAGGTCCAGGGGAAAAGTCTAGGTGCCATAGGAGTTGGATTGCTCCAATGGTGATTGGTAGAGGTGTTTGAATATGGTGCTATTTATTTTGCTCAGAAGTAAGCCCATTGTGTTCAGTAAGACAGGCAGCCCAATCCTGAGCTGCCTGGCACGTGGGGCTGCAGCAGCACCAAAAATGGCTGCCGCCACATCCTGCACTCCAGGCAGTCGCTGGTGGTTCCTTGGGAAAAGGGGACTTCCCTTCCCCCAGGTGAAGCGAGTAGCCCCGCAATGGGGCTACTTGATTCCACACCAACCCAAAGGTTGAATCATGAGCCTCCATGTCAGACAGCCAGTCTGCCAAGGAGGTTCTGGATTCGATGGAGTGAAATTCCATCAGCCCTGCCTCCCTCCTGCCCCATTCCCTCCCCAGAACACCTCCTCCCCACCCTCTCCCTGCCCTCCCTCTACTACCCCCCTGCCCAGAACGCCTGCTCCCCCCAAAACTCCACCTACTTCTCTGCAGCTTGGTGGTCTGTTTGACTGCTGAGTGGCAGAGCTCGGTGTTCACCTGGCCCTCACCTGGTGCTAGCCTAGTGCCAGCCAGCACTGGACTAGCACCGGAGGGGCACCAGCGCTACAGCTCGCAAAAACGCCTTGGGGCTACTTGATTCTAGGCCGACCCAAAGGTCGGCATAGAATCAAGAGCCTCCATGTCAGGCAGCCAGCCCAACAAGGAGGCTCTGGATCTGATGGAGTGAAGTTCCACACCTCCCTCCTGCCCACTCCCTCTCCCGGAATACCTCCTCCCCACCCTCTCCCTGCCCTCCCTCTGCTGCCCCCTGCCCGGAAGGCCTCCCCCCCCAAAACTCCACCTACCTCTCCGCTGCTCGGTGGTCTGCATGACTACAGAGCGGCAGAGCTTTGTGCTCGCCTGGCACTCACCCGGTGCTAGCCTAGTGCCAGCCAGCACTGGACTAGCTCTGGAGGGACACAGGCGCTACAGCCCGCAAAAACGCCTTACGGTATGTTTGTGACAGTGCGTGCCAGTGGTGAGCTGGTGTGCAAAGTTTAGGATTGGGCCCTTAGGCTGTAATCCTATCTTACTGGAAACAAATACCTCTAGTGCTTGGGCAGGAGGTCTGATCTAGAGGGTAGAGCCTCCGTCTGCCTGAAGATAACATCCACAAGGTCGCCAGTTCGAGGCCACCAGCACCGTGCGACCTTGGAGCAGCTGACAAGCTGAAGCCGAGCAATTCCATCTGCTCTGAGCATGGGAGGATGGAGGCCAGAATGTGAAGCCAGATCGGAATGAAACACCTGAATGTAGTGGTTCTTGAAAGATAGAACCTTCTTTGAAATTGTAAAAATCCCTATTTAATAAGGGATTTAAATAAAGCCTGCCTATGTAAACCGCCTTGAATAAAGTCTTGAAGAAAGACCAAGAAAAGCGGTATATAAATACCTGTTGTTGTTGTTGTTGTTATTATTATTATTATTATTAGTGGCTGGTGCTGGTGATATTGCCAGTGCCATTGACCCGGGAGGGATACTGGCCCTAGAGCTGACAGTCTTGGTCGGTGGTACTCAAACTTTTCCGGCCAGTGGCTCCCTTGACCCCCGTGGCTGTTGGCCATGACTCCCCATCATGTTCCTGAGGGCTGGAAGTGACATCATTAAACAGGAAGTGGCCAGAAATATTAACTATATTAAATATATTAAATATAATATTATAATATTATATTTATTATAATATTATATTAAATATATATTAACTATATTAATATTAATTATATTAATCACATCATTATTTAAATGCAGATCTTAAAAATACATTATTAATACACAGCAATATACATGCTTTATAAATGATCAGCTGCTGATTACTGTTGGAGACAGGATGCTGGAGTAGGTAGATTTTGTCTGGTCCAGGCAAAATTTTTTAAAAACTTTGTGAGCACACCAATAGAATTGTTTTATCAAATGAACTTTGTGAACAACCAGTCTGACCAACATTACACACACACACCCCTGTGGACCCCAATTCAACTAGTCATTTCTCCCATTCTCCTTGGATAGGATTAAACCCTTTATTAATTTAATGAGATTAAATTAATTTCCAGCAGCTGGTGGGGAAAACAAAAATAGACCATGAAAATATATCAGAGCTGATAAGGGTTTGTTAGGAAGCTAATTTGTCTCCTATTCTAAGAGATGCACAGCTCAAGCCTATGCATGTCTACTCAGAAATAAGTCCCATTAGAGTCAATGGGGCTTACTCCCAGGAAAGTGTGGATAGGATTGGGCTGGCAATCACTTCATCAGTGGCTGATTATTCCCTTCAAATAGCAAGATTCATCACTTTAAAAATACAGTCAAGTGTATTTTACAGTCAAGTGTAAAAATACACTTTCCTCTTCAGTCAAACAACAAGATGAATAAATCACTTTCAAAACAGTACCCTTTTTCTGCTCCTGGCCAAGTAAAGTGTGTGCTTCTCTCTCTCTCTCTCCCCCACCCCGCCAACTGCATGGAAACTATAAGACCCCTGGTGACTGGTAAAATAGGAAGCGTTTTATTTGGGGAGGGGGAGGAAAGCGGGAAGGTTTGGCGATCGAAAGGGGTGAGTGGAAAAGGAAGGGGGTTGAAAAGAGAGATTTCACTTTGATGAGAAGCAATCCCAGGCTGGGAACTAGGAGCCAACCAGACAAGGATCAGCGAGGGTTAAGGACTGCAAGCTGAGCATGCTCGGAAGAAGGCGGGGCAGCAGCAGCCACTCTCACAGCTGAGCGACTCCCGTTTCTTCTGCTCTAAAAATAAGCTCAGACGACGGGCAGAAGACGGGTACGTATTCTGCCCAGGGGTGTGACTGTATCGCTGCGAGAGGACATTCCGCGCCTCCCTTTTGAGTTCCTCGCGCCTCCCTAAAGAGCTGCACCACACAGTTTGAATAACACTGGTCTAGGTGATTGGTACCAGGAGCTGGTGTCAAAGAGAAGGGGAAGGATGTGGAAGGGAGATAGGAGGAAGCAGAAGAGTTTGAGGAGGGCAAGAAAAGAGAGAATGAAAGCAATAAACAAATAAGAGGAGCCACTCACTGAGCAGATTTAGAGAAATGTATTGAATTCTATTATCTCTGCTCAGTTTTTCTCACATCTTTTTTACTTAAATCTCTCAACATACGATTTTGGTCTTCTTTATTTTCCTTTACAAATTGTTATCTTTCAGGCCAATATTACAGGGTACATCACAGCCATAAGAACCTAAACACATATTTGGGGAACATGTAACTGCAATGTGCACCCCCTGTAGCAATGTATGGTAACAAATGACTCTGCCTAACCAGACTGGACATTGAGCCCTCTACCAGGAAGGCCTATAAATGGTTTCCTGCTGGTAGAGGATTACCTGGGCAACAGTTGTGTCTCCTGACTCAAGCTCTCGACACTCTGACTATTGAATCATCCTCTGGGCTCCTGTATCCACCCTAATCACTGGCCAAGGTTCAGTTCTGGCTCAGATCTGTATTTATATTTGTCTGCCAAATACAAGTCTCCTACTGTCTGATCCCAGCTCTTTGTGTGTTGATCAGTTGGTCCTTCCTGATCTGTATTTCATGGGTAGTTCTATGTGCTTTTAATCTTTTTAAAAAGGATTCCTAAGTAAAGTCAATCAAATTCCAAGTTTCCAGAATTGCAGGAGATCTATAATGGCTTGAACCGCCTTCACAAATCTATAGTTATTACTCATGAGCTAAAAACGTAATTTCTATATTTAGTTCTCAAATAAAAGCCCTACACTTGTCCTACGCTTGTTCTCCTACATAAATATATAACTGCCATATAGAATAGCAAATCGTTGAATACATTCATATAAACTGCAGTTAGAGAATATTTAATGGTAGCTTCCCTCCTACATGATGGAAGACCGCTATTTCCCAGCCCAGGCACTGGACATTAAATAGATGAACTTCTCTGTTTTGTAACACATGGTTAAATGTGGCTTTGCTAAATGGTTCTAGATGGTATTACCACAATTCATTTCCTGCTCAAATGAATCTACAAGGGATTCATTTGTCCTACAGGGAAGCACTGGAAGTGTCTGTGGGAGAGGTGCTATGGCAGCAGTGTGATCCCCAGTATCGCGCATACGTATCTTATCCCCCCCATTTTAAACCACCCTGCCCCTTTTCTCTCCTCAGACATAAAGCTCTAAAATAGGAGAGAAAGAGATTCATAGGTGGCCCCAGGGTTTATGTAGGCATAAATAATAATCATTCTTACTTACCTCCTGTATATCCTCAGGTGTGTGTGTCCCGTCCCGTCCCCCCCAAGTGAATGCAGTGTGCACTTTTTGGCATGACTGCATTGGTGCTGATGGCAAGGAACAGGATTGGGATCTCAGGGCCCATCCTATGGAGTGCGCACTGACTCACCGCTGGCACGCACTGTTGAAAACATGCCGTAAGGCACATCTGCAGGCCCTAGTGTCAGTGCTCTGCCGGTGCTAGCCCAGTGCTGGCGGGCGCTGGGCTAGCACCAGTGAAGCAGTGGAGAGGTAGGTGGGGGCAAGGGGGGAGGCAGGGAGAAGGCGGGAGGAGGCATTCCAGGGCTGAGGGAGGGCAGGGAGAGGGCAGGGAGGTGGCATGCCAGGGGAGAAAGCGGAGCAGGAGGGAGGTGGTCCCGTGTCAGGCTGCCAGCCAACCTTCAGGTCATTGTAGAACTGAGTAGCCCCATTGCAGGGCTACTCAGTTTACCCGGGGAAAGGGAACTGAAGTAAATAATCAGGAAAATACTGGACCTTACCCTTTTGCTGATGTGGCAGGACTGGCAAGCACACTTGCCCCCTCACTCAGAGCACACTTTGAGCCAGGTCCTGAACACGAGCAAACAGCGTGATGTTCAGTAAACAATTCTGATTCAGCACAATGGAAAAAACCCCTAAGGGTTTACACACTGGCCCTAAGGGTTTGCAATGTTTACACACTGACCTTTGTACTGGGCTAAAGTGGAGGTTAATAAATGAAGGAACACAGGCTCAGAAAAGGGGCTTCGCTTCCTTCCTGAACCCTGGAAAATGTGACTCCGAGTCTTCATTGCTTCAGGGAACGAAAGTCCCCTTCTCCCGAGAAGGAGGCAGCAGCTGCCTGGAGCATGCAGGATGCAGCAACAGCCATTTTCAGCACTGCAGCAGCCCCGTGCACCAGGCAGCTCAGGATTGGGGTGTCAGTGAGCAGAAATGTACATTAATAATGGACTGAGTATAATGATTAAAAATCAGGTAACAGAGTATAAATAATAGCTTATAAGAAACATTGAATATGAAGTCTAAAAAATGAGCTTTGGGCTCCTTTTCATGTTTAGTTAATACAAAAAATTTTTAGGAAGTCATTACATTTAATATGAAGTTACAAAACAATTGCAGCACTATGTAGAATACCTGCCTGCAATCACATAGAGAAGCGATTGCTTTAAGTCTTCAAGGAAGCACTTAAGTGATTAGATGCCTTATTGATTCTGACTGTAGCCAACAAATGATGGATTTTCTACTGAATCGGTTTTCAGGAAAAGAACAGAAAGAGGTTAGAACCTCAGAACTGTGAGGCCAGTTGAAACTAGTACCAGCTACATTTCACATTAATGATAACTAAGTATGAAGGTTGGTGAGACAGAACGCCTGGATACTAAATCAACCTTGCAAATAAATTAGAAAACTTGCCTGCCTGCCAAAAATTTTCTGTGCCTGCTTCAGGAGGCTCACCAGTGGTGGTAGAAGGGGGCCTTTATTGCCTTGCCTCTGTGAGTGGTGACAGGGCTTCAGCAGTGCTTTAAGCGTTAATAGCTCTTGCCTGTCATCAACTAATTTAATCTAAAAAGCATTAGCCCTTTAACAGTTTACATGGGGAAAAATACAGTGGGCCCTTTGTATCCAAAGGGAATCAATTCCTGGATACCGAATTCTGGGGATAAGCAAGGAGGGGGCACGCAGGCAACCGGAAGTGCCTCTATGAAGCCTCTGGAGGGCCACACGTGACCTCCCCACACCTCATAACGTCTCCCAAATGCACCAGAAAGGCACTTCTAGTCATGTCTGGAAGGTCCTTCAGACATAGGCTTGGCACCTGCATTGAATCAAATCCGCGGGTTTCAAACCTATGAATATAGAGGGCCCACTGTAGTGACAGGCAAAAGCTGGCCACTGAGCAGGTATCAGCTGCTGAAGTCTCTGCTACCCAAAGAGCTGTGATCCCCCCCCCACAAAAAAAAGAAGTTAAAAGAAAACAGCCTCATCACTTCCTAAAACCCTAAGTTGCCACCAAAAACCCTAAGTTGCCAATGGCAACTAGGTTCACTAAATTGATTTTAGAAAGTTACGGTGTACTTTGGGTTAGGATAGACCAGCAACTGTAATTGCACCAACATGACTGATAAATACAGGAGAAAACCACAATCCTTGTTGGAACTTTGACCTCTTTAAAGAAAGTGGTTCAATGAGTTACAGAAACCGAAGAGAAAAGGAAGTGTTTCTGACAATATACCTTTTCCTTTCTTGCCATACAACTTATTCAGCAGACAAAAGTTAACTCATCAAATATCAAGGTCACCTTTCCTACTCTAAAGAGTACTTTAGAAACTCTAAAAACTTTAGTTCTTCAGTTTCAAACAAACTTGAAACAAACAGTTTTTTAAACAGCTTTGTGGAATTAATCTGCAGCTTCCTGTATTTGTTTTTCACTTCATCAAGACTTTTCAAAGTTGTTATAATTTGCATTTTGATGCAGATACACTGATATTTTTTGCCATGTTTGCAGAATCAGAATTTAATATCTTTTCAAAGCTTTCCATCTGACTGTTCTACTTGTTTAGTAGGAGGGATGCCATGCAAGCCGCTGATGTGATGCTATAAATTCAGAGGTGATTTTATTCTACTTTGAACAGCCTTTACCAAAACCCAGCAATCACATTATCCTTGGAAAATGAAGGATAAAAGTTATGCTTCGGAAAATTGCTGTGACTGTTTATCATACAGAGCAAGGCTGTGCACCTCAGAGTGATTTTTTTTAACCCACTGCACTGTTCAGATATTTCATTTCTGTAAGAACGCAGAAAAAGACAATTTACCACAGTTAAGCATCGTCCTACACAAACACAGATTCATACCAAGGCATTCAACACGGTCTGAAAACAGTGAATAGGAATGTCCAGCACACAGTGGGCCTGTTCAAACCATACTCCAAACTGTCCTCCCTAACTATGTGGGGAAGAAAAGTGAGCACTCATATTTTACCCCACTCAATACACCATTTTGTTGCCACCTAAACAAATGAAGGTGGTGCGTATGTGGATGAAATACTGTACTGATTTCAAGTAGTACAGTGGGTCCTTGGTCCATTCTCGCACCCCCACAGATACCAAAATCTGTGGATAATTAAAGGGGAGTGGCAGCATCACACTAACTTACCTGGGTGTGCCCCTGGCCCTCTGGAGGTTGCATGTGGCCTCCCTGCACCTCAGGACACCTCTGAGCCCCTCCACCCACAAGTTCAGCATCCACGGATGCCGAGCGGATTTCATTCATATTCGTTCATTTCGTTTCGTATTTCGTTCATGGATTGAGAGACGATTCAGACAATCCCTCTGCTTAGGTGATGGCAGGAATGAATGCCAGGCGGGGGGGGGGGTGACAACACACAGGCAGGTCCTTATTCCTCCTACTTGAGGGTAGGGTGGGCCCCACAGTGTTGGGGAATAGCAACACTGAGAAGTATTCATCAGTTGAGGGAGCATTTTGTTCTTTGAAGTGAAATTGTATGTGGTCCCTTTAATGGTCATTGTAAAGGGTGTGTCTTTTGCTGATTCCTCTTTGTGTATATATAGCTTCCTGTTTGTGGACTTTTGGATTACAGAAGAGTGTATCTTAGTCTCTGTTTTTAGCTATTGTTTTTATCATACCTGCATGCATCCAGGGGCAGCTATTTAGGGCTCCTGGTTTTTCAGTATTAAGAATCTGGATGTGAGTAATGTGTCTGTGTGAGCTTGCATCAGTTTGTAAGTCAATTCCTTTTCAGTCTTAATCTATGGCCTGAGATTTTTTTTTATGTGTGCCTTGGTTTGCAAGCAGCCTGGGTAGAAGAGCAATAACCCTTTGCCTTAATCCAACACGAAGACCATTTTGAAATAGCATAAAACTACTGGAATGTTTAAGTTCCTGGAGCAATTCCCAGAATCTGCAAAGCCAGAACTCTCCTTTCAGGTTCTTTCTCTTAGGGCGGTGCAAACATAGTAAATTATTTCTTCTAATGTTCCCAATTAAGTCATATGTGCAACCAAACTGGTCCATGTAAAAATGGCTCCTGCTGACAGTACCCTTCACCTCTTGAGAGCTCTTTATTAAAAGTGGCATGCTGAACAACATGCTGAGCAGAACATCTGGAAAGTTTTTTTACCTGACTACAAGAATGTTCCTTCTACCTATCCTACGTTGAGTCAACCTATCTCATTCATTGCCTTGAAAGACATCCTAGTTCAGTGTGCATGCTTCTAAAAGATTTGGGGACATCCAAATTTATTCATGGTAATTACCCCCTACTGAAAGTACAGCCATCAGTGTTGGCAGACATGAGCACATTTTCCCTCTCCAGCCATATGTTAGTCCCAGCCATTCATGCAGACCAAGGCAGGTGCTGTTTAGCATAAGCACAGTAAAACGAAATCTTAAAAGAAACATTTGGTGAACACATACATACAGAACTTGTCATTCACACCTCTTGAATCAGTATTTACATTTTTTTTTTTTTGAGGGATGCAAAAATACCAGTCATGCAGTTCTGTTCTGCGTCATGAAGTTGTTGAACATGTCGGAGCAGAAGAACGTATTTGGCTAGGTTAGTGGGCCCTAAAAGCAAGCTTTGGAATATGTGAAAACTTGTTGCCATATACTTAACATCTGTGCTTTCTACATAGCAGAGCAAAAGAACATAATGGTTATTGCCCTGGACTGGGATGCTGACACCTGTTTTTTGCAGAATTTAATAATAAAGCCAAATAGACACACATTTCCAGCTTTTCAGTTTATCACGATCATCCACATTTTATGCATGTAAGCAGCATCAAGATCGATTCGGGGGTGGAGGCTGCAGTACCCACAGCGTGACAGATTGCATGAAACCAAGGCCAAGAACAAGAGCACTGTCACGCAGCTCGGCCAAGGAGGTTGAAAAGGCCACAGCAATTCAAATGTATTCGCCAAATTGATTCAGTATCCCCAATGAGTTTGTCATTCCATTACACAGCTCACAATCAAACTCAGTAGAATTGTCTTTAAACCAGTGCATACATATGGAGACTGGCTCTTTTATAGGAGGACACCTGCCAAGAGCAAAGGTTCCCATTGAGCCACTATTGGCATGAATGTTCATGAAGACCTTCAGTCATAACAAACTCGCTGAGACTTAAATACGACACACCAGGCAAATGCATACAGCTTTACGTTTTTTAGCAGGCAAATAGTGTTCTTGTATTAAGATCCCATCAAGGAAGTTAATGGGCGGCATGACTTTGAGGGCCATAGATGTCAGATAAGTTTCTTCAGTTATGAGAAGTACATGCATGAATGAGGACTGAAAATTAGGCTTTAAAGAATTATGACCCAATCCTATAGCGGCACTGCACCAGTGTGACGAGGGATAGGAGGAACAAAGCCGGGGAAGGGGTGGAGAGAGGCCAGGAGGGGCAAGATCAGGACCAGGACAGGGGTGGGGTTGACAGAGGAGGCTTCAGCCATATTCCCCCACCCCTCACGAGTCTGGAAGCCCTACATTGTGCTTCCCTGACTTGCACCAGCTATTCTGCTGGCACAAATCCAAGTATCCCCATTGGGTAGGCTGGGGCTCAACAAGGGTAAGGGAATAAATGTTCCCTATGAGAACTCCAACCTGCAGAATTTCAGCCAGAACACAGTATGGACCGTGAGGCCCTGCTGCACCAGTGCTGAATAGAATTGGGCTGCTAGTCACAAGAGAACACGTCCCATGAGTTGGAAAACAAAGCCCAGAAGGTTGCATTCATACAAAACCCTGTGGTATTTACTATGTTTTTTCCAGTCTTGTTTCTGATTCTGCTGATACTTACCCAAGTTGCTAGTTGAACAGGGGGAAATAAAGCTGAGAGAAATAAAAGGACAGCTGCTGAGGCAAGTGCTGCCACCTCAGATTTGCTAGATTTCTTTGCATATATCTACCACAGTGACAAGAAGTTGGCACAGCACCAGACTTTGAAAGAATGGCAGGTAGATGGTACCCACAATGTTCACAGTAGGCTACACTAACAACTTTTGAAATGGAACAAGTAATTCAGTACGCATCTTATTCTCTTTATTATAAAAAAAAAATATATTGAAAATGTTTTACTGGATACCCCATGATTTGGCCCACTCCTTAAAGTATCTACTTCAGTTAAAAACTGGAGCATGTACTGCTTGTCATTACATCTCGAGGTTTCAGACAATCCTCCAGAGAAAACAGCTGCTGTTTTGACTGAATTCTACACACAAGATCAATAAGAGGAGAGCAGGGGGAAAAAAAAGTTGTCACGGAATTTAGGAGTGTGAAAAATTAAACTTTGACCCTCAGGAAGTTTAAATTATGATAGATTGTGTTATTTTCCATGAATATTATTTACAATCTCGCAAATGTATTTCAGGGTTAATGAGTGAAAGTAATGTAAACAGGCAGACAAACCTAGGAGAATAAATTATTCTCTACATAAAGCTCCACAATTAAGCACCATCTCCACATTTCACAGAACCCCAAGAAGGCCAATATGTTTCACACAATGGAGGGGGTGCTTTTAGTCATTCAGAAATTTGATAAAGCACATTGGTAAGGCATGGCAGGCTCCAACCCAAACTGTGACTTTTATTCACAAGGCAGTCCAATCCTATGCTGGCTGCCGGTGCCATGCACAGCGGAGCCGAAACGGCCGCTGGTGTATCCTGTGAGGCCAATGAGCCAGTCAGAGGTCTCCTCAGGATAAGGGAATATTTGTTCCCTTACCCCATGTTGGGACGGGACAGCCCCTATGAGGCTATTAAGATCTGAGCTGGTGCAGATTTGAGTAGTCCGTGTAGGGCTTTCAGGCACAGGAGGGGGATAGGATTCTCCATGCCCATTCCTCATCCCCAACCCCTTCCAGGCATGAACCACCAACCGGGTTGTTCTCCCCCGCCCAGTTTCACCTCCTACATTTTATTGCTCAGTTACAAACATCTTCCATCCTTTCAGTCAACCCTGTTTTTAATGTTTCAGCAAGAAAATTCTGGAGCGACAGTAACTCAATACAAGTCTAGTTGCACATTCTAATACAAATACTGAAGCACAGTTGCCTTTGCTGAAGCAATCAAAGATTGAAATGTTTCACATTACAGTGTGTACTGACAAAAAAAAAGAACATCTAGTAAGACTGCTGAAAAGGACAAGGGAGTTAAAAGGAGTCCAAAATGAAATGTGAATCAGTTAGGGGTCTGCTCTGTAGTTAGGTGAGGCAGCCACCTAGCTGAAGTGAAGGACATCTGAGTCTGTTCAGTTTCTGAAACAGAGACTGTCTAGAATACTACACATGCTGCCTTGAATTTCAAGAGGACAGAAAGTCAGGATATCAATGAAATTAAATAAAACATGTGTAACTATATGAGCCCCTTTGGGACAGGGAACCTTTGGCTCATTCCTTTGCTGTAGCAAACTGTTGAATGTAGCAAACGTGAATGTATGTAAACTGCTTTCCAAACTTCTCTGTTGAAAAGCAGTCTTAATAACTAATAATAAAAAATAATTTAGAAGTTTCATATAATACTTTAGGAACAAGAATTCCATTTAGCAACAGGTAGATGTCAGACCCAGAAATGCATCAGATATTCAGCTCTTCTCTTCATAGAAATCAATGACAAACATGGGGGTCTTCAGGAAAAACCCTATCTAACAGCCCTATCTTGCTGGGCTCATACGCTGGCAGAATGAGAGGTCTGCCAGCATAGACTGGCTTATGGCAGTCAAATAAACCTCTCTCGTAACACGTGGAGTTGGAAACTGCCAAAACACTAGCGGGAAGGCCGAAACCTTCTCCCACATGCGGACGGACCTGCAAAGACCCACTAGCACAGGTAGGATGGCAGAGGAGGCAGGGTGGAAGAGGGCAGAATGGGGTTGGAGGAGGGTGGATCAGGTCTGGGAAGGGGGCAGGATTAGTGGCAGAGGCAGCCACTGATTTGAAACCCCCTTCCTGGACCTGCTCTCACAGCATGGGTTCACAAGGACCTGCACCAGCGATTTTGCTAGTGCAGGTCTAAGTAGACCTGTCCATGCCATAGAAATGTGCCTCTGAGTAAGGCCCTCTGCAACTGCCAGATGCAGTTGCAGGCTGCAAAGACAGTCATTTTGGCATCACTGCATTGGTTGGGGGGGGGGGAAGGATAGGGTGGGACTATTAAAGATCAAATAATAAGACAGAGGAATAATTTACAAAAAAAACTGGGATAGCAAGCAATTTTCAATTCTGAGAGAGACCTGCAGACAGGATTATAGCCACTTTTTTTTTTCCTGGTGGCTGCTGATGTCAAGATAAAAGTAATGTGATTAAGACAGAGAGAAAAATAGATGTAAGGTCTTGAAGGATTCTTGGGGACAGATGACTGAGGCAATGCAAATATGGAGTGCCTTCCATTGGGCATTATAAAAAATTGATTGAACGAGACATACATATTTGAATATGATCAATCCTGCTTAAAGGCAGGGCAATGAGCTAGATAATCTTGCAAGCTTCTTTCGTGTGCTAAAAATATGATACGATTAAATAATCAGTGCCAGTTTAGCCCCATAGCCATACATCAATAAATTCAACTCAGCAGATAGTGAAAGCTTGTAGTTATAATAATATCTTGAATTATAAAATATTTAACTGATTTCTACTGAAGACCTGTGGATATTATATTCCATGAAAATTAAGTTAGTTCCTTTTATTGGCACCATTCCCTGACTTCTGGCAAGAGCACCCGTCTATATCCAGGCAAGCAGAGAGAATACAATCATTTGGCAGGTAGTTAGCACAATTCACCACATCTCAACACTTGCTGGCATGGTGACACCAGGGTGTTCCATGTGGGTCAGTGGGAAATGTGGTGCTACGAGGACAAAACAGCATGGAAACTTCTCCATTCCATGTTACCCTTTAAAGGGGTTTGGTATCACCCAGTGTGTGTTTCACTTTTTCTCTTCTCCATCCATTTGTAGCAATTAATTGGGAGGGGAGTGTTATTGGCCTTTACAATGAACTTTGATACTTGTCTGGGAAAGAATTCTACTAGGACCACATACTGGCAAACTCAAGGATTTGCTTCACACAGCACAGCAGGTTAATAGGAAATTCTGTTTCATTTCAATTGAATTTGTTGTATTGCTGTTCCGCCTGCCAGAACTGGCATCTGGGCACCGGAAAAGGGACAATGGGTTGAGAGAGTATGCAGGATGCTCCCAGTAACTGTTTCTATCTCCCAGTATGCTGTTTGTATCTATTATCTACATTTGCAAGGAAAAGCTGGGTTGTTGTTATATTTCCTACATTAAAAAGGGCCTATCCAGCATGATTCATCTCATATAGTATGTTTGACTTGGGTCTCTAGATCAGTATACCACAGGAACTTAGTAGCTGTACCTCCAAAGTTGATGTGTAAAGGAAACATGGATAATAAGCTAGTTCTGATTCTACTGCAGACCAGAACCAGCTCCTTTTTCAGTACTTGTTCTGGCAGGGCATCACACTGTTCCTGCTTGCATCACACCAAAGTTATGGAAGTTATAAGCCATGAACATGGTGGCCTTGATATGTCTCTCAACCCGTTCTCTTCCCATAGTGGGCCCAGGCAAGCTTACACATGGATGTAACAAAAAAATTCATTCTGTAAGAGGACTCATCTCTTTAGCTCAAGGAAAATTTTCTTAATATCGTAGATTTTTATCCTGTTTGTTTAAAAAAAGTCAGATTAAATCTGAAACTTTAATAAAAGTCAACAGTACTTGCAGAAAGTAGGTGCCAAGCCTGCCTAAAATGTGTCATGTTTGCCTGAATAAAGGAAGAAAGAGCAAAGTTGTTGGTAGCAAGAGGTAGAACAATCAAGTCTGAACATACCGTTCATATGAGTAGGATGTTACATAGGGTTTATTTTTAAGATAGTCATTAGACTTTCACCTCTAGTACTATTTTTGCACAGAAATGCCATGGCTATTCCAACACATTCAGACAGAAAAGACTATTTTTTTTCCTTGTCTGAAATTGTCATGAACAAAAAGCCCAAGAATATGAATGAATGAAAACATACCAAAAATATGGGAAGCACACAAAGATTTCTCTATTAAACACCCAGGCAAAACATCTTTCGTTTATAAAGTATCTGTGAATAAAGATTCACAAGTGATTTCCAACTATTCCAAACTGCAGTAGTTCTAACATTCATGAAAAATTGCATATCATATTTTTTTATTCCCAAAATGAAAGATTAGCTAATTTATTTCTCAAGTCTGAAAGCTCTGATAATTCCTACACTGTGTTACTTATGTGGGCAGGCAAAGGCAATAAGCCACCTATTACCAGCTCTGTGTGAAGCAGTCGTAGGGGAATGAATTGGAAGAATCTGTTCACAGTAGAACTTGAAAGTGATCCATTCATCACATACCATCAGAATATTATTATTTGTTTGTCTCTTAGTACCATTTTTCCTGCACATTACAAACACAGGAGGAGGACCTGGGACCAGCTGGTATAATCAAGTCCCAAAGAGGTGAAAACCCCATAACAGGTTCAAAGTCTTTATGAAGGGTAATCTTCAGTCCATTCTGGGATCTGCAGAGCCATCTATAATAATAATAATAATAATAATAATAATAATAATAATAATAATAATAATAATAATAATAATAATAATAATAAAACTTTATTTTTATCCCACCTTTCTCCCTAACGGGACCCAGGGTGGCTAACAACATATTAAAAAAACAAATTTTAAAAACATTAATACATAGCAGATAAAAACATTTAAAAACACATTACAGAGGCCATAAAAACAGTAGTCAGATTAAAGACAGAATAAAAGAACAAGTCACCGAGGAATCAAGCCTGTAAAAAACTAAAAGATGTATAAAAATGTTAAGAAGGCCAGAAATCAGAAGGCTTGTTTAAACAACAGTGTTTTCAGGCCTTGCTGAAAACTCTCAAGAGAGGGAGCCATTCTCAAATCAAGGGGAAGGGAGTTCCATAATGTTGGTGCCACTACCGAGAAGGCCCTATTTCTTGCAGCCGCCCCCCGGACCTCCTTGGGTGGCAGCACTTGCAAAAAGGCCTTCTCTGATGACCTTTATAGAAGTCCTTTATAGAAGGACTACATGGGCTCTATGCAAAATTACAGGATCCATGAACAACCCCCTCACCTACCTTGCACTGGATACAGCGCAGGCCACTTGGCCTGCCTGTTCTAGCGCAAGTTAGTTTTGGGCTGTAGGTCAGGTAACTTGGTATGTCCTTGGCACTGGAAACAAGGGCAAGTGTGGATCTGGCCAAGTTTGCTTCTTTGCTGCTACTGCTCCCCTGATATATCTATTCTCTACATTTGCAAGGGAAAGTCGGATCATTGTTGTATTTCCTATATTTAAAAGTGCATATCCAGCATGGGTCATCTAATATATTATGTCTTGCTACTGAATCATCCATTGCTATTGCACCCTACATGAAGAAGAAGATGTCCAATCTGCTAACACAAAATCAATTTAGAACAAAGTCCATCATTAGTGATAACTACAAAATAGCAGAAGATTAACTGAGCTAACTTCTCAATGGGAATTTTTGAGTGGATGAAAAGAAAGCTTTACTCAATATTCCCCCTGTTCATTCTTAGACATCTAAATAGATGACAATGGGGGAAAAAAGAGGATGAAGTTAAAATCACTGTGAGATGAACTGCCCTTCTGGAAGAGGACACAAATTAACAGTAGCCTTGCTCTGTCTTTCATATCTCTTTAATGTAGCCAAGCTCTCTTCAAAGTTACAGATAGGCTGTAGTGGGAAGCTGCTGTGCTCTAAAAGCTTCCCACCAAATGCCCATCTTCTCATGCAACCCTTACCTTTTGATATCAGTAACCCTTGCAAAAAAAGGTTAGTCAATCTTCTCAACTCCCTCTCCAGGAGAGCCCAAATTCTGTAATTCACTTATCTATTAGCTCAATACCCTAGTGAAGAATTCTTACCTCGCTCTTAAACAAAAAGTTCAAAATAATTGTCCTGTGTCACAGGGGAAAAACGATTCCATTATATAAGTTATATTAATTTTTGTACACTGTGCTTATTCTGGAAACATAAAAGGACTTGAAAGCTAGGTATTACCATGATGCCACTTCAAAGTGATGATTGATCTTAAAATCCTAACACTGGACAATTACAACCTCTGAAGGACTTCCTAGGATTATATTTTCAGCTGGAAAGAGCATTTACTTACAGTTTATGAATGTTCACCATTTGGACTCCATTGTCATTTGCTTTAGAAGAATCCTGACTCTCACAGCCCAGGCCTATGCATGTCTACTCAGAAGTAAGTCTCATTAGAGTCAATGGGACTTACTCCCAGGAAAGTGTGGATAGGATTGGGCTGTCAGTTGTTTGGGCTCAAGTTTGCTACTAGCAGGGAACCCAGTAGTGTTGTTGGTTGTGTTTTTTTAAACACTACTAGATGTGAATATGAACATGTGAATGTTAACATACAGGGAGTTGTTTACTGGGACAATTTCAATTCACTTCCTTAAGGAATTCCAGCAGCATTTTCCAAACTGTAGGTCACAAACCAAAGTGAATTGGTCATGAACCGATTCTCCCTGCTGCTCTGCAAAGCCTTACCGGGAGCCTCTGAAGGTCACTTCTAGGTCATGGCAAGCCCATGACCTCCTCCATTGGCCTTGGGACTCAGAATGCCCTAAGGAAGTGACCAACAGTTGCATCCACAATTTGGGGTTTACTTCCAGGTCACTTCTGCAGGCATTCTGGGGCCTGTGATAGCCAATGGAGTGGGGTCAACTTGAAAGCAGCCTTCAGAGGCTCCAAGAAAGCACAGCAGGGAGCACTGGGTTGCAGTGCAGTAGACACAGTGGCTCGTGGCACTAGAAACTGGGGAACTGTTGAATTATGGGGATGAGGAGACATCTGTGGAAGCATCAGGGGCAGTCAGGTTTGGCAAGTTGTAGCCCTGAATTCCACAGGACCAGTGACACTGATGGCAAAAGTCTTGCCTCAGTGCTACATCCACCACCCAGGCCTACAATAGGAGCATCCACCAGGCACACCTGTATAATCACAGCACCTTTAATGAGTTTGGGAGGACAGCAGCAAGACCCTGCTGAAAGTAGAGAATACTATAGATATCTGACATGCTTAATGAATTTACAAATACAGACTATCATTCAAGGAGGTCAACCTAGTTATGAATAATCAGAACAAAAGACATGAAGAAAAAACGAAGCGGGGGGGGAGAGTTGTGTTTTTGAAAAGCCACAGCTCAAGGCTGAATCCCCCATGTGATTGTGACTGCAGGTACACAATGATATAGGGAAGTGTTCCAACCCAGCAGGAAATGGGTTACATACAGAGTGCTTGGCAGCTACTCACTTAATTGCAATGCACTTTTTCTAGTTTCACATAGCTATTGACTCACTAAGGAAAACCACTTCAGCTGAATTGCCCTTAGTTCTTGAAGAAACTCGGTTGTGCCAAAGCAACTACTCTCGTGCTGAAGAGTTTCTAAATAGGCCGCAAAGCATCCGAACCCCAAGAGAGAATAACGATGATCAGTGTTAAATACAGTACACACATACTTGATGTAAAATAATACAGCTAATCACACAACACTCAATAAGTGTTTGAAATGGGCCAGAGATGCTGATGTCCAATTGAAATAATGCCCTATTAACAAGTAAGGCTATGATTTATTTTATTTCTTTGCTAATGCATAATATACAGAACACACTAGTTTTGTGCACATACACCAGTAATGTGTGTGTGTGTGTGTGTGTGTGTGTGTGAGAGAGAGAGAGAGAGAGAGAGAGAGAATATGTAATTGCAAAGGAATATGGGAAACATGTGACTCATTTAATGTCCACAGGGTGTTATAAATCCTGCTTTACAAAACAGCAGGCTAAATGAATACCTTCCCAAGTCGCTATTTCAGCTATCTCTGTACATTGGAAGTTCCCCAAGGAAAAGCGATATATATTAAAGAATTAGCATATATCATCTTTTGGATTATGGAGCCGAGGATCAAGTATGTTTTTTGCTGCTCTGCTTGCCAGAAATCAAAACCAAATAAAACAGTTATAGTTACAGAATGTTACATTCTGAAGTAGGAGGAGTCAAAGACCAAACTATAATCACCCTGAAGAAATGGATTGTTCTGCAATCTATTCTAAAACATATCTAAAGCCCCTATAACTTCCTCTACATTGCACTGCAGTCTCTAAGGTTGACCATGCACTCCATCTCATCTGTG